>NC_066582.1:447208685-447528685 GCF_024323335.1 Lathyrus oleraceus | reverse complement strand
CGTAGATGGTGCCAGAGAAAATGAGAATATCATATATGAGACTAGAGAAATGAGATATCATGGATGGGATAAGATAAATGAGAATATCATATGGATGGGACCAAAGAAATGAGATATCATGGACGGTACCATGGAAATGGGAATATCATATGCATGAGACTAGAGAATATCATGGACGGGACCCGAGAATATCATGGATGGGACTAGATAATTAGAATGTCAAAAAGGGAACTTGGACGAGGTCATAAATGTGAGAATATCATGGATGGGACCAGAGACATGAGAATAACAAAGGTATCATGGATGGGGCCAGAGAAATAAGAATATCATGGACAACGCCATAGCGACAAGGATATCGTGGATGGGGCCAAAGCAATAAGAATGTCATGGACAACACCAGAGCGACAAGGATATCATGGATGGAACCAGAGCAAATAAAAAGTATAATGGGCGGCGCTAGAGTAAAAGTATATATTATGGTTGGTGTAAGAGCAAGAAGAATATCATATTCGGTTCTAGAGCACTAATAATATCATGGATGAAACCATAGCATATAAGGAGTATCACATGTCGCATCTCAAAAAATACGATCCTTCGCAAAGTCTCGAAAAAAATAATTCAAACAGAGTCGCCATCGAAATTTATTTATTCCAAAGAAGGAAAGGAAAAATATAGATAAAACCCTGAACAAAAGAAAAAAAGAAGATGGTCTTCGCAACCATAATCGGGTTCGGGAGTCGATTATGCAAGGGGAGGTATTAACACCTCTCACGTCCATTGTACTCAACGGGAACCTTTTAGTTAAATTTGAGATTTAATGTTAGCTTATGTTGATTATTTTCTTCGAATAATGATAAGTTTAAGAGAAAATAAAAAGGGTCGCACACATGTTTTTTATTAGGGTGTTTGACGAGATTATGAGTCCTGCTCCTACGTAGCCTCGAGTACAATGAGAAACTCAAAGCTTCGTAGTTCGGGGGGCTATGGTTTGTTGGTTTGTTTTAATGAACGACTATTTAGATCACACTTTAACGGTTAAATGTTGCTTGTGCTCGTAATTGGAGGCTTAAAGAGTTTGTTTTTATTCGCATTAGAATGAATTAAACAATGTTCTTTTGAAAAAAGAGTTTGATTAATTAAAACTTATTAGGGTGAACATTTGTTTAGATCGCATTCTAACATTCAAATGTTGACTTGAATGCTTGAGATGGAGACTTAAGTTCTAGTTTGTATACGTATTAGAAAGGATTAAGCAAATGTTCTTTTGTGAAAAGGAGGTTTTGATCGCACGGGGGCGAGAAAATAAGTTTGATGTGTTGAGTGTTTTTTAAGTGAATGAAGAATGTTCGTTGAGAACGAGATGTGAGCCTCGGGACAAATTACTTGGGGATTACTGGAATGCTAGACTCCAATTATCCTTTTTGATTCAATATATTTATAAATTTGTTTGATGGACAACAAACATTCAAAAAGATTGTTCAGAGGTTCTAGCGGAGTGCTAGACTCCAACGATACCTCTTTTTTGCCCAAGTTTAGATTAGGTATTTTAGGAGCGAAAGGATGAACGAACGACTCTCCAGAAACGTGTGCCTCGGGACCGATCGTTCGAGTATTCAAGGAATGCGAGACTCCAAGGATCCTCTTCTTTCGTGTTTGTTTAGGAAAATATTTTTAATGTTACACTTAAACGGGAAAGATTTAATTTGCACTAATATAAAATTAATCGAGGGAAAAGAGTTTGTAAAATTCATGTGGCATTAGACCTATGGTTTTAATATGTTTGGAAATACTCCCTTAACTATATATCTATATTTATTATTATTATTATTATTATTATTTAATTAATTATAGCAATTAAAGAAATAAACAAATAAAAACCAATAATAATAAAATAAATAAAATTAAGGGATTTTGAAAATTTACTTGGCATTAGACAAAGGTTTTTAAATTAGAAAATATTTATCATCATTATAAACATTCATTTAATTTAATTATTTAATTAAACAAATTAACAAATAATAATAATAGTAGAAGTATAATTCTAAGTGAGGCAAAAATGATATCCGCAAGTTAATGAGGCGTGAGAGATATGATTGAGCAAATGGTATTTAAACAAGTAATTAATTAACTAATATTTGATTAAATTGATTATTTATTATTTAATAAAATAAAATAAAAAGAATTAAATAAATAAATAAATAAAAAATAATAATAATAAAGTGAGAGGTATGATGAAGTAGACGATGGATGTGAATTTAGTAAATAAAAGAGGAGAAAAGAAAATGGTTTAAAGCGCAACCCAATTTAATTACACAAAAGATATAAAATAAAAAGCAAATTGGGGGATGACAAAACTCCACTCTATTCAAACTCTCAGTGCCACATGGCAAGGCAGAATGAAAGGAAAAAAGTAGGATGTATGGTCTAGATTAAATCTGGGCTTATTCAAGAACAATAAAATTCATCCATATATTGGTCATAACTTGCTCAATTTTCATGAAATTAAGCAAATAAATAATAAAATTCATCTACTCGATCTCATGAACAACATGAAACTCTCAAAATTAAAAAAGTAAACAACAAATAAAAAATAAAAAATAAAATCATATTTAATCACTTTTGTTCATGGAGGTTCAAGAACACTTTAAACTCTTGATTTTGAATCAATGAAATTTCTATGCAAAATGGTAATGATTTAAGATACAAAATAAAATTTAGTAAGAATAATAATATAAATAAAATAAAATAAACAAAAATTAATTCATATTTAATCACTTTTACTCATGGAGGTTCAAGAACACTCCAAACTCTTGATTTTGAATCAATGGAATTTCCATTCAAAATGGTGATGATTGAGATACTAATTAAGTGTAGTAAAAATAATAATGTAAAGAAAATTAAATAAACAATAAACATTAAAAGTCTACCTAAATGAAGAAAAATAATTAGTGACTTGAAAACCGAGAGAAATTTGTGCAAAGTTTTTGCTCTTTTTTTTAATGATTCTTGGTGTCATTTGTGAATGAAATGATGTTGATTTATATAGGCTCTAGAATTAAGTTAAGGGGTGGTTTATGAATTATGTAAATAGTGTGAGTGCCTTCTAGAAACTTATTTAATTAAATAGTGAATAATGATGTAATATATGCATGGAATAATGATGTAATAAATGAGAGATATTTTTGACCTTCTAGAAACATTGATTTTATTTGTTGATGCATGATAATAATTAATAAAATTCAAATGGATATTTTAACAATAAATCAAATGATCATAAATTTACTTTTCAAAATACATAATAAAAAAAAATACAATTTTACTCAATTTCTTCAACATCTAAAATGTTGATATTTTTACTATAATGGATATATATATATATATATATATATATATATATATATATATATATATATATATATATATATATATATTATATATATATATATATATATATATATATATATATATATATATATATATATATATATATATATATATATATATATATATATATATATATATATATATATATATATATATATATATATATATATATATATATATATATATATATATGATTGTGGTGACTTTATTTGATGATAAAAATGCATATGACTAAAAAGAAAAACTTGACAAATGGACATGTATCAAATGAATTTAGAATTTTCAAACAAAATTGGGTTATGACATCTGCCCCTATTTAAATATCTTCAACCAGAGAATATGAAGAATGTCACTCTTCATATGACCATAGTAGGAGATAGTTAAATACTAAATGACCTAAATTTTATCCTTCGAAATGTAAAGATGAAATGCAGGGATGAAAGGCAGAGACGAAATGCAATGAAGTTAAGAAAACGAGTTTATGGGATAAGATACTAGATCAGTATCAACCCTCAAGTTTATACTAATCAAACTACAAAGAGTGCCTTCACCAAAAGGATGAGGGTAACATCACAGTGACTTCAAATATTGTCAACACCAAAAGGATGATGGTAAGATTGACAACAAAGCTTGCTATCACCAAAAGGATAATAGTAAGACTTAATCAACTTCAACGATCACCATCACTGAAAGGATGAAAGATGAATCATAATGACAAAGATCACCATCACCAAAAGGGTGATGGTAAGATAAAACAACAAAAATCACTGACACCAAAAGGATGACATTAAGATCAACAACAAAGTTTGTTATCACTGAAAGGATGATAGTAAGATCATAATTTCAAAGATCTTCGTCAACAAAAGGATGATAGTAGATAACAACTTTAAAGCTCGTCATCGCCAAAAGGATGATGATTATATCGAACTAACATAGATTCTCATCACCAAAAGGATAATGGCCATCACCAAAAGGAGGATGGTAGTATAATAGTTCCAAATATTTTCTATCACCAAAAGGATGATGGTTAGATCGAACTGATTTCAAAGATCGTCGGCACCAAAAAGATGACGGTAAGATCATAATGACAAAGATTACCATCACCAAAAGGATGATGATTATCAATAACCTCAAATATTTCCATCACCGAAAGGATAATGGTAATATAACAATGACCAAGATCACCATCACCAAAAGAATGGTAAGATCAACAATGAAGCTTGTTTCACCGAAAGGATGATAGTAAGTGTCGCGGTGAGAATTGGATATCAAGCTATTGTATTAACTTGAATCACCAAATATTGAATGCTCACCACCGAACTTTAATTTATCTAAGGGAAAGGGAAAAAATCAAATAAAACCCTAATTGTGCAATGTAAAAACAACACGAAGAGATCTAAAGTTTTGGGGTTGGTTATACTAAGGGAAGATATTAGCATCCTAAGTATCTATAGTATCCTATAGGAACCTTTTGAAAGTATTTGTGTTATGTTATTGTTTGGAAATTTTTTATTGGAAAGGACCTAAAGGTTTTATTAAGTTTTCTCGCCAAAACTTCACGGTCATGTGCCTACGTATCCTTATAAGGATGAAATCAGAGTAATCGTAGTTCACCTAATTAAGGGTGAAAGAACACTTGGTAGGGATCAAGGTTCCAAAGGGGGAAGTAAGTGTTCATAACAAACATACTTACAAGAGTTACAAACTCTTACTTAAATCTAAGTTGAAAGTGAGAATGACTCTAACAAGATCAAAGGGGAACTATGGATTGCTAAACTACCTATGACATTAAGTCAATAAAGAGGTATTTCCCTTGGATTTGGTCAAAATGATAAACAAAAGATAGGCAAGATGAAGAAGATGTTCAAGCATGACATCAACAAATATATGCATATGATAATGAAGACGTTCAAGCATGACATCAATAGAGATAAACAAATGGTAAAGAAGATGTTCAAGCATGACATCAACAAGGACAAACAAGGATGAAGAAGATGTTAAAGCATGACATCCACAAAGATAATAAAATGAAGAAGATGTTCATACATGACATCAACAAATATATTGAAGCATGATCATAACAATATCAAGCATGGTATGTAAACACATATGTACAACATGTGAAAATGAACAAAGATACAACAACATCAATCAAATATGTATAAAGTTAACATGAATATGAATGACATGAATATATCATCATGAGGAAATAAATATGAAAGATATAACAATGCATGAACATGTATATGGATGTTAATAATAAGTATGAATGAACATGTATGTGTATGAAGTAAGACATGGTTTAGACATAACATCAACTTAATCATGAAAAATAAGTTAAGGTATTCAAGACATGCATGTTAAGGTTCAATATAATCACTGTAAGACCCCAATTTTGTCCCTTAGATCCCTCATGACATCATAACATTGCATTTGCAAAGCCTCAAGGATCATGATCATCTTGGTTCCCCTTGCCTTTGGGTGGGACCTATTGTGAGTGGTTTGAGATCACCAAGCATGCTTGAATTGTACATTATTGCTTTTCTCATTTTATTTACTAACCAAAAGCACAAAAATATGTCACTAACATCTTTTGTTTGTAGCTTGAGCAATCACAAGGTCAAGAGCTTCTATGAGATCATTGGTACAAAGATATGGCCAAGAGGAGATGAAAGCTAGCATGGTAATGGTTCCCAAATCTCTCATCCATCAAATATGCCTCCCTAGTATCTCAATTCATCATTTTGATCAACTCAAGTCAAAGGGTTTGAGGTTTGTTCCTCAAGGAAGCCCTAATTCATCTGATCACCCACTGTGCCTTGCTCATGAAGCAACCTCAGCCCATGGTCAAATAAAATCAAGGGAAGTTATTAAATCCATCATTTCATGCATATTTGAACTTATTTGAGTGTCCTCAATCATCAATTCATCAAGATACGAGTTGTGGACTTGAGAAGTTGATCAGTCAATTCATTTGACTATTTTGAAATGCACCGAGACCTAACGTTTTATGTGTTGGTCAAATGGAGATGATCCCAAAAAAAATGTTCTTAAGGACAATATGAACAACGTTAATGTTCATCAAAAATTGATTTGAAGCTTGGAAGGTCATCTCCCATTCCAAGACATTATAGGTCATTTTGACTGAAACCCTAATTTTGGGTCAACTTCCCAAGAACATAACTCATTCATTTTTTATAATTTTGAGGTGGGATCAAATTCATTGGAAATATTATTGTGTCTACTTCAAATGTTATGTTGAACAAAATTTCAAAATCTCAAAAGAAATACATGTGATAATGCAAAACATTATAGGTCACTTTGGACCAAATGCATTGAAAGGCAAAAAAGTCCAACTTCAAGTGCCCATAACTCCTTCATCAAAAATCCAAATGATGCAAAATGTAAGTCTATTTTGATTATATTGAAAAGATCTACAACTTTGATGTTTGAGGTTTTCCCATTTGGGGCTTGCATCATCAAAACAGAGGGGCTTGAAGTTGGTTCAATTTGGCAAAATTCTCAAAGACATATTTTGCACTATGAACTTCATGGCCTGTTTTCATAAATTTCCACACTCCAAATGAGTTTTGGTCCAACATAACATTTGTTCCTGATATCAAGACCTTTCCAACCATTACCCACATGCCTATGTTTCCATTTTTTAAGTGGAATTTTCGAAGAGGTGAAGTTTTAGGCTCAATTATGCATAACATGTTGAAACTCATTGCACAAGCCATTGCATTGCCATCTGCACGTCCATTTCAAGTTGTTTGGTCATCAGCATGCAAATGCAATTGAATTTGGGCCTTCTATATGATCATGCAAGCCCATGCAAAGAATATCCACTTGCCATGCACACGAGGATTTTCTTGCCTTGCCTCCAATTCAGCTATAAATAGACATACTATGCTTCATAATTCTGGACCCTGAATCAATCTGAAATGCTGCAGAAATCAAAACCTAGCCATACCTAAAGGAACTAGTTCACATTTTCTTCAATTTTTTAGATCTAAAATTCAACTGAATTTGGTTGAATCTTTAGATCTAAAGTTCCTAGACCTCCATCATATGATCCATTGAACTTCTGTTTTTGCCAAAAGAACCAAGGAAAGGAGCTCAGATCTTCACAATTCAAAGGTTTACTTCAACTGGTTTTTTCTTCGAAACTTCTTATCCCTTGACCTATTGAACTGAATATTGTGTTGTCTGAAGTCCTCTCTATAGAGGCATCATTATTGTGCGTTTAATTTTTGAAATCAAGCAAGTTCATGATGAACACCATCATGCTTCCATCTCTGATTTCTCCATTTATAGGAATCTAGAGTGGAAGTGAGTGGTACAAGAGTGATGTACATCACTTCCTCTTTCGAATGGTACCTAGATCGCCCGTTTTGGTGAACATTTGCATTTCTGCAATTTTTGAGTCTCACCGGAGAAGACGGTGACGCTGGCCACCGTCCCATTGCCAGATCCAATCTGGATCGTTGGATGCATCTCCCACGTTTTAATCTCAGCCATGCGTTTGGATTACTTGCTTTAGTGCCAGGTGTGACGCGTTTGACTTGGACTCACCATGAGCGCGCATCTCACATCCGTCTGATCAGCCACGTCAATTAATGACGCTTGATCAGACGCTTGTGGTTTTTTTTTATTTTCTTAGTTTGTGATTTTATTTCTTTTATTTCCTTTATTTTCAAAAATTCATAACTTCTTCATTTTGATTCCAAAAAATATGGGACCAATTGCATTCTTCTCCATTTAAATTCTAGTTTCTAAAAATGATTTTTAATATTTTTTATTTTGTCATTTGATATTTTTTGTGAAATTTCTCTTTTCTGGTTATTTTTAATTCATTTTAAATAGTTCTTGATATTCAAAAAATACAAAAATATTTTCTTAACCTATTTGAATGATGATGGATCTATGAAAAATATTCTCATCAATTTTTTAATTGATTTGAGATTTATTTGAGATTTTAGTTCAATTAGGTTATTTTTATTCATTTTTAATTGATAAAAAATAGTTTCTGACTTTTAAAAATGCTGAAATTTTTTGTCAAACTTTGTTTGACCTTGTTGAACTTGGGATAAATCACTTGGACCTTTCAAGGTTGATTTGAGGTGATTTTGAAGTTTGACCGTCCTTTAATATTTTAATTCAAGTTTATTTTGAATATTAAAAAAGCCAAAAATATTTTTATTCATTTCTTGATTTCCAATCTTCATCTCACTTCTGTTTTTGATTGTTTGACCATGATTCTCAATGTCATTGGTCAACACTTGTTGATTGGTACATTCTATTTCATTTAATATCCTTTATTCTTTTCATTTCCATTTCCATTATTCATCTCCTTCTTCTTCTTTTTTCTTCTTCTTTTTGATCAATGAGTTAAAGGTTGATAAGTTAGCATTGATTAGGGAGACTTAATCTTCCTTGATTCAAATCTAATTCATCTTGATCAATTGATCAAATGAATGGCTTTGCATTAAGGATAGGTTGTTTCCTAAATCATGCAAAAGGCTTAAACCCATACAAGATCAATTCTCTTTTTCTTTTGGCATGGCAAGTTGTTGGAACTTGGTTCACTAATCAAGACTTCTAACTTGTGTTGTTGCCTACATTATTATTGACCGGCCTCAGATAGTTGTGACTTCTACATAAGTCCAATTACGATTGCTTAACATAGCGCTAAATTTGCCTTATGGCACACTAACTACTAACACTAACTATTAACCATTAACATTTACTTTTTGCATTTTACATTTATGCAATTTATTATTCTTGTACATATTATCCATTTGCTTTTTTCTTTGCTCATTGGAGCACATGTTTATGTTAATGCCATTTGCCTTTTGCTCATTTGAGCACATATTTGTGTATATACTTTTGTGCTTGTGTTTTGTTTTGATTGTTGTGGACCAAATGCAAAGAATTGGAAAAAATGGACTTAGACTTTAGGACTTTACCCAAGCTAGTGGAGTTTGAAGAGAAACTAGGTCTCATGCCTTTAGAGTGCTTAAATGTCAAAGAGCAACTAGGCCTCATGCCTTTAGAATGCTTAAATATTGAAGATGAACATTGAAAGGACTATATTCTAAACTCCCTCTTGTCCATTCTTTGATTGTTTATAGAACTTTTTGATGTGTGTGTTTTTGTGCTAGAGATTCCAACATTGAGCCAAATTGAGGAACCATTGCCATGAGCTTTTGAGAGAGAGGGATCCAAGACACCTTGAGGAATTTTTTTCCAAGAATCCATTGATTGTTGATTGCTTGAGTTTATGCTTTTGTGATTGCTTATTCCAAAGGATGGGAGCTACTTGGATCATCAATATGATCTCAAGAGAGGAACTCCATTTGTGGTTTTGCTTCTTATTCCTTACCTCTTGTATGTTAGGACTTTAGCCATTCTTCTTCTTCTCTCCACTCTAACCCTAGCCAAAACTTTTGTGCAAACATTTAACACTTGTTTTCAACATTAGAAACCTAAGCCTTATGCTTTTGATTTTCAAACTTTTCTTTTCATAACACTTATTTTGAATTGAACTTCTAAGTCAACTTTGACCATTTTGTACATACTTTTCATTGGTAAATATAACCCATTCAAATGCCCATTTTGTGGTTTCAATGGCCACTTTCTTAATCAAACTTTTTCATAACCTTTAGCTATTAGGTTTGAGTTATCCTTGAGGTAGATGTAATACTCACCTATATCCTTAGTGATGGACAATGAGTCTTCCATGCTTATTATAGGGTTAACCCCTCACTAGCATGTTGAAGCTATCCTCACATGGTGGATTTGTGGTTTTAGGTTGAGTTTTCTCCCTTGGATAACAAAAGACCTTAAGGCTTTTGGACTAATCAATTCACCAACTCATTTTGAGATTTCTACCCCGAACTACGAGATTTTGATCCTAATCTTTTTTAAGATGGTACGTAGGCAATGGGTTTATCCATCCAAACACAAAATGTAAATAACTTGTACATTCTCTTCTCATCTCTTCAATCATGTTTGCACAAACAAATTTCCACAAAATACCAACCTTACAACCAATGTGAAAAGGGCTCCCTAAGAGTACCTAGGATGTTTTGGGTGCCTAACACCTTCCCATTGCATAACCAACCCCCTTACCCAGATCTCTGACTTTTTTACTAGTTTTTTATTCGATAAAACTTTTAGGTTTTTATTCGCTTTCTAACCATTCCTTTGGATAAATAGAAGTGCGGTGGCGACTCGACTTGTATGATTTACCTTAGATTTAGTCAATATCTCTAAGGGTAACGAATACCCCGCTATAGAAAAGTGGCGACTCTGCTGGGGAAGTAAATTGACCTAGTGGGTTTTGCCTACTTTTCATTTTGTGTTGTATTGTATATTGTTTTGTGACATATTTTTGTGCAATTTGGGATTACTGTATTGTATGTAATGATTGATTTGCTTGAATATTAATTCCTTGTATGCTTGGTGATCTTTGTGAGATAAGTTCTATACCCGAACTCGAGTGCACTTAGGATAGGAGAATGGCATAGTCTTGTTGACTTGTAATGAGTTATTCCTTAGCAAGTTGACTTGCAAGTCCATTCACTTGGTGGAGGTCATGTTGGGATCAATAATGTCACACAAGTAGTTGTGGTTAGACATTACTCTTTCTAACATAGACCTTAGAAGCCAAGGACCTTAGTTTACCAAGCCCATCTTGGCCTATTCTTAGGATGTAGTGCAAAAATCATTCAAGTGTAAGATTTGATACGATTGTTACGCGATACTACACTCGTAAGAGACTCTCTTGGGAATATTGTTGGAATACGAGTAGTCGTTTCTCCGATAATATCCGAAAGATGGGATGATGACTATGGGAACCTCTTGTAGAACATATTTGACAGGTTAAAACCTAGTACACTCTCTTTGGGTGGTTCTAAACCGAGACTCCATGCTCGTGATTTGCAACGAACCCTTGATTCGTGGTTGATCCGTCCATGTATCCTTAATATCAATGGAACTTGGGTGTTGATAAGGTGTAAACCATAATCCACCAAAATGGATGATTGATATTAAGGATAATATGATCCATCCCATGACCTTTGTTTGGTGTGCTTTGCTTGATCCTTGAGTGTGTTTGTTGCATCCATGCATTCATGCACCCATTTGCATCCATATCATCAAAATAATAAGAAAATTTTCAAGGAACTTAAGAGGTCTATTTGCCAATTTTCAGACATGGAAAGACAAAGAAGGAATACAAAGAAGTACAGCTTTAGACAACCAGATTTGAAAGAACTAAGGAATTTGATATCCTATGTATTAGATCCCTTGGGTTTCAAGGCTCGTTTTGGGAAGCTTCTTCCTCTTCTGACTACTCAGGTGGATGAAGGATTGATGAGTGTATTGGTGCAGTTTTATGATCCTTTGTACCGTTGCTTCACTTTTCCGGATTTCCAGCTTTTGCATACGCTTGAGGAGTATGCCTATATTATGGGTATACCTATTATAGACCAAATTCCGTTCAGTGGCTTAGAGAGTATTCCTACTTCTCGAGAGATAGCTGACCTGTTGCACATAGATGAATCTCTGATTAGTGCTCACATGACTACCAAAGGTGGAATTCAAGGTCTCCCTTCTGAGTTCCTCATTGCTCAAGCCACTGTCTATGGGAAGGCCATGAGTGAGGATGCCTTTGAGGCTATATTTGTACTTCTCATCTATGGGTTAGTGTTATTCCCCAACATCGACAAGTTTGTGGATGTGAACGCTATTAGGATTTTCTCTACTCTTAATCCTGTTCCGACTCTGTTGGGTGACACTTATTTTTCTTTGCATATGAGGAATGCAAAGGGTGGTGGTGCCATTGTGTGTTGTGTGCCTCTGTTGTATAAGTGGTTTATCTCTCACTTACCACAGACGGTTGCCTTCAAGGAGAACAAGGGATGTCTACGGTGGTCCACGAGACTTATGTCTCTCACTAATGATGATATCTCTTGGTACAACCGTGTGTATGATGGTGTGCAGATTATCGACTCTTGTGGTGAATTCTCCAATGTACCTCTTCTTGGTACATGTGGTGGGATTAACTACAACCCTGTTTTGGCACGTCGTCAGCTTGGGTTCCCCCTAAAGGATAAACCCAATAACATTCTGTTAGAGGGTGTGTTCTTTCAGGAGGGTAAAGATCCCCAAGGCTTGAAAGCTAGGATGGTCCGCGCTTGGCGCAAGATTCATAGGAAAGGAAGGAAGGATTTGGATCCAAAGAATTGCATTGCTATGAAGCCTTACACTACTTGGGTTAGGAGGAGAGCTTCTGAGTACCTCATGCCGTACGAGTATCCAAGACCAACGTCTTTGGTTATGGCTGGCCCATCAACCCTCCCTGACCAAGGGGTGGAGGAGTTGAGAGACGAAGACCGTTCACGTTCCTGGATCCGTGAACGAGAAGAGTTGCTTCAGCAGATTAAGGAGAAGGATGTTTTGATTGAGTTTCTCGAGCATCAGGTCATTGACGATCCTAATGATGCATGGACTTCTCTACTTCCTCAGTCTTCCAAGTTTTGGAAGAGGAAGTACGATCGACTCGCCAAGGAGAAGGCGGATATGGAGGCAGCCTATGAGGAGGAGGTGAAAATGCTTCGTGCATCTTGTCTTCCTGTGTCCAGAGCTTTAGATGATTGTTTCTAGGGATCCATAGGATGATCATTCTCCTTTTCTCTTGTATTATCTTTGGTTCCCAATGTTGTACTTCTTTGGTGTAAAAATATTTCCCAGATATTATTGATGAGAGATTTTCATATGTGATAAGAATGTAGTATTTCCCAAAATTTGCAAGTAGAACTCTAAAGTTCCTCTGAAATAAAAAAGAAATCATATGCACAAGCATTGCATGCATCATGTGCATAAGCAGGTTTTGCTCCAGGCTTCTTGTCCTATGGTCTAACTTTGTGTTCTTCATTTATTTCAAAGATAAGCTGACTCACCGGTACTACACCAGAGCCAATTCTTCAAGACTAATGGATCATTTGGAACAAGAGAACCGCGAGCTGAAAGAGGAGGTAGCCAGATTGACTGCCCTGATGGAGTCATTCTTGGCCGCTCAGAGCCAGTCTTCTCCAACACCCTCAACTCCTCCCTAGAGGACGGTCATTTCTAAGATCGTAACTTCTACTGTGCCTGCTGCGACAGCTCATTTTTGCACCATCTATGCCAGCCGGGTTCCATTGGGGAATGCCCGCCAACTTCATGCCAGAGGGTTTTGCTCCAACTCTTGCTTCTTTGCCGGCATCTAGCCCGATCATGTCCGTGCCACCTCCTGTCATGCACACTTTACCAAGGGTTGAAGATACCATCTATCATTCTAAGCCATCTGAGGGCCCAGACGTTTATGAGAAGATGGACGACATGAAAGACCAATTCCTTGAGCTTCGCAAGGAACTGAAGACTTTGAGGGGGAAGGACCTCTTTGGTAAGAGTGCTGCTGAGTTGTGCCTTGTGCCCAATGTGAAGATCCCTATTAAATTCAAAATACCTTGCAGTTGAAGCAATCATCAGCAATTGGGTCAAAAACAGTCAACAGTCAGTCAAAGCAATGGATGGTGGCCATTCTTGCAGAATTTGGGCACCATGATCAATAATCAAGGGTTCATACAACTTGGGACATCATTTGAAGTCAAGTTCTCAAGGAATTAGGGTTTGGAATTCATCAGAAGTGGTCCAGTCACTCAAAACCCTAGAAAGTCAAACTTGGTCAACAGTTGATTTAATCAAGGATTTGATGGATAGAATTGATTTGAAGGAGCTCATTCATGTTGTATAAGCCTCATCGATCATGTCAAACCTCATCATGGAAGAAAATCAAGTCAATCAGAAAATTTTCCAGAAATAGAAAGTGGACCTGTAATTTCAACTGCCAAAAATGGAAACTTCTTGATCTTAAACTTACATCATGATAAAAGCTTCAAATGAATTTTGCCCAACATGAAAGTTGAAGATCTTGTCTTCCCATTTTCAAAAAGTCCAAAACTCTCAAATCCATGTGTGGTTTCAAGATATGATCAAATCATTTTCACCAATTTTTGAACTTCAAAGGGCCATATCTCTCAAACCATAAGGCCAAATTTGGTGGGTTTTTTCCTACAACCACATTTTTCATCCTCTTTCCAAAAATATAAATTTCATTCATCAAAACCTTACCAATCAAAATGGCATTTTTGGACCTTTTTCATTTAAATTCAAAGTTTGACCAAACTTTGACTTTTGAATTAAGACTTTTTTCACCATTTGCCAATTGAGATTGCTTTCATATCATGTTTGAAATTTGTTCCAAGCCTTAAACCATGTTCATTTCACCCTTGTGCCATCATTTTGGACCAAAATACAAACTGGCAAATTGTGCATTTGCTTCATAAGAGTAAAGCGAGTACAGCAATCCTTCAGCACACACAAAACAGCAGAATTTTAGTCTGTTACAGCCTGGCCAAAGCCCACTCGAGCAGCAAACACACCTCCATTATCCACTTTGGGTACAAATTACAAAGTTGCAAATCATGTCATTAAACAAAACCAGCTTAACACATCATTAGCAGACCTTAACAGCTGATATTTAAGTCTCATTTTCTGGATTGCAACCCTAGTTTTGACAGCCACCACAGAAAACCTCCATTCTCTACTCTCTTGCAACTTTGCATTTTGGCTCGATTTGAAAGAAACCCTCAAAGACCACAAGCAACTCTGGCATCCTTCATCATCCACCATGATTTAGAACCTTTGCAAACATTATTCATCATCTGTGCAAGCTCTCCTCGTTCTGTTTTCTCAAAAGCTCAACCATGGCAACTCAAGTTTTGGACCTGTTCATGTGTAGCTGAGTTAAAGGGCCTCAAGGATTCATCATTATAACACACTCTCTTCATCTGTTTGCACTCATAACCACCAAACAACACTGCAGTTCGATTTTCTTCGAAAACAATAAGCACTCGACTTCCATTATTTCCATGCTATGCTATGTTTATGAAAGTTCCTTCCATGCTTGTGCCAATGAACTTTAAACCATCGAAAATGATCCATTGTGTTAAGAGAATATGGTTTTGAAGTTTATGCTCAAATTTGTTTTTGTATATTTCTCTGTTATGTGCTCGAATAAACGAATTTGGTTAGTGGATTGTGCTTGTATTGGCTTGCTGAAGCTATTGATGTGCATGTTGTTAACTTCTGGGCACACTTTTTCATGTCGATTTTGAGAAAGATGATGATATTGTTGCTGTTTAAACCTGACACTCTGTCCAAAATTCCCATGTTTATGTGTGTTTTGCTGTTGATTAAATGATGAGGTTTCATGGCCACGATTATGTGTTAATGTTGTTGTTCATGTGGATGATGATTTGATGAACATGAAGATAAAACCCTGCTGCTGTTATGAACCCGAGACAAGTTTCCAGAAATTTACATGATTTGTGTTTAGGTTGTTTGTTTGTCCGTTATTGCATGATCATTGTTATGTCCTTGCCCTGCTGTTGGCCATGCGACCGATTGTGGTTGATTTTTGATGAAGCTATTAATACCGTTGCTGCATATGCCCTGCTGTTTGAAAACTTAAACTTGCTCCTAAAATCCACATGTGGTGTTTGTTGTGTTTGGTCATGTATCTGGATTGTTGTATGATCGTTGTTATATGTTGCTGATCATTTGTTGTTGTTTTGATCGATTGATGAAGTTTCACCATGAACCTTGCTGTGTTAGAAACCCCTAGGGTTTTAGAAACTCAGAATTTGAGTTCATTTGGCCAGTTACTGTTTCATTGGCTGAGAGCCAATCAAACATTCATTTGCAGGGCCAAAACGCATATCTTCAGTTAGTGAGGCGCTTATTATTACAAGTTTGCCATCGTTGACTCCTGTTTGACCCATTGCCATGCTATTTGCTTCATGTTGCATCCAAATTTCATCCAACTTCCACAATTAATTTCTCTTTCAATTTTTATCCAAAAATTATGAAATTTTTTCCT
Organism: Lathyrus oleraceus; assembly: GCF_024323335.1. Classification (NCBI taxonomy): domain Eukaryota; kingdom Viridiplantae; phylum Streptophyta; class Magnoliopsida; order Fabales; family Fabaceae; genus Lathyrus; species Lathyrus oleraceus. Next base: position 447,512,310 of record NC_066582.1, on the reverse strand, counting down.
CATGTTCATGAATGTGTCCTCTATTTTATTGTGAATTTTATTAATTTTCATTGGCTGGATTTTAAATGATAATTGTTTTTCCAACATGTATGCCAATGACACCCTTTGCCATTTCAATTGTGAAATTGTCATGTTGTATCCAATGAGCTTGAAACTTTTTGTGGTGAAACTAGACACATTGACCTTTGTTTCCATATAAAGTTTGTGAATTTCCCATTTGGGTTTGCTGGATATGAATTTCTGAAGTTATGTGTTACATTTGGTGCTATACCATGATCATGTATTTTCCCATTTTTGTTCACATGCTTCCTCTTATCCAATTGACCCCAAATTTTGCATGAACCATCTATCACATGTCTAGTTTGTGTATGAATTTTCTTGGAATTAATGATGCTGTTTTCCATTTGATTGAGAATTTTCTTCCATGCTTAGTCATTTGTTGACTTTATGTGATACATGTTGCCAAATCCTTTGTGAAAGTCTCACATCATATTGTATGACCATGAAATTTCATATGTGATAACTAGACACCTTGAGCTTTGCATTGGTGTTAATCTCATTCATTTCTCTTCTGTTTTCAAATTGATATGATTTTTTGAAGTTGACCTATGCTTGTTGACTTTCACCATGCTTACTTGAATTTGGTTTGACTTCATGATTTTTTGACTGCCTTCCTCTTATCCAAATGCCATGAATTTTACATGTCTACCATGATATATGTTAGGATTGAGTGTGGTTTTTCATGATTTTTGAGATTGTTTAAGTTGACTTTTGAAAGAGGTCTTGCTGTTGACTTATTTGTGCTCTTTCTTGCCATGCTTTGCATCCTTTTGCATATGAAATGACATTGATGCATGATTTATTATGAATCCAATTGAGAATGCTTCTTGAATGTTTAGACTTGGTTTGGTTGACTTTTCCTTGCTGCCTTGACTTTTTCTTTCATCTTTGACCCTAGGCTAGTCCTAGTGGTCTTCTAAGCTTATGTTGAGTTCATCTGTTTCAGGTTAAGCACCAATGCCTTGAGGATCATTCAAATGTGTTTTAGTTTGATTGTTTAATGTGCTAACCTTTGTTTTGTAGGTGTGACTCACATACTTGAGTCTTTGTGCCTTGCACAATTGGTCCCTCTGTGGTTGACTATTGGTTCATTTTCTTTTGTTTTGACTGTTGAGCTGTTTACTAATTGGTCTGACTTTTGCAGGTACTTTAGTTGCTTAAGTTCTCTGAACTTGCTTGCTTTGCTATTTAGCATTTGCTTTGAGGTATAAACCTTTCTTCTTCATGTAGTCTGGAGACCCGGTCTGTTATTTGACCGGGCAAACTGTCTGAAGTCCTCCTTAAGAGGCAATGCCTGTGTGTGTTTAAATTTGTCCCAAGCAGGAAAAGTCCTCATTGAGGCAATTGGTGGAAGGTAGGGATAAGCAATCTATCCCCCACTATTCAGTGTGTCCTCTCTTTGCTCCCATTACATGGTTGAAGCATTGAGATAAAAACCCAAGATCTAATCGAGTCAATAATGGGGAAAGAGTTCCATCTTTCTGAACTCCCCCACTTTCTATTATTTGATGCTCTCTCAGACCTGAGATAGAAGCAATGAGGCACACCCCTCATCTCCTTTTCATCTGCTTCACCTTAGCCTCTCAATGGCAAGGTTAAGAGCGACATTTACCTATTACAGTGGACTTTCATAGTCAAACCCCTTGTGTGAGCCCCCCCTTGTTTGGCTATAGAGTGTGCTGTCTGATATTCATTGATTGACTGATTGCTTCATATGCACATGTTTGCTTGTATGTTATGCATTTATCATCATCAATTGCCATTAATGCATGATCATCTCATTTGTCTTTGTGATGCTATCATTGTTGTTTGCCCATTGAGGACAATTGTAAGTCCATTGCTTTGGCATTTGCTCCTATGATATGGAAGGATAGAGTGTAAGACCTCATTGGTCACTCATATCATCTGTTGCCTTGTTTGTTTGTATGTGAGGATACAGTTATAAGTCCCTGTAAGTTGGCATCTGTTATCCTGTGATCATAATTTGATCTGTTTGAGTTGTATGTGAGGTTGCAGTTATAAGTCCCTGTAAGTTGGCATCTGCTTTCCTATGATCATAGTTTGTTTTATCTGTTTGCATGAGAGGTTGCAACTGTAAGTCCCTGCAAGTTGGCATTTGCATTCCTGTGATCATATTGTTGCTTTTGTTCTTGTATGTGAGGATCCATTATAAGTCCCAGTAATGTGGCATTGGATTTCCCAGGACCATACTGTGGAGTTAACCTAAGTCCAGACAGATTGGCAGTTAACTTCCATGTTTCACTCTTGTTTTTCTTTTGAGGAGATTAGTGTAAGTCCATTGAGTGGCTTCTGATATCCTGTTCTGTTCTAGGAGACTGGTGTAAATCCATCTATTGGTATCCGGTATCCGCTTTTATTTCTTTGCCTGTGGAGATTAGTGTAAGTCCATAGAGTGGCCTCTGATATCCCGTTTTGTTTTAGGAGATTGGTATAAGACCAGTGATTGGCATCCGGTATCCGCTTTTCTCCTGCTTTGCTTGTTTGTTATTATTAATTTCTATTCCAAAGGACACACTTGAATCATCTGCTATATGATTTCAAGAAGTGAACCTTCTAAGAAGTTTTACTATCCATCCTTCATCCATTCATCATCCATTATGTCCTAAACCTTTTCACATTTTATCTTTTAAACTTGACATAAGTGTTGTGCAAACATTCTCATTGTTTTCTAACTAAAACCTGGACTCAAGTCCTTGACTTTTTTCAAAACTCCATTTCATAATACTTATTTGAATTAACCTTAATCATACCTTGACTCCATTTTCATAATCATAATCAGTAACTTCACTCATTCACTTGTTTTGGCTTTGTCCATTAATCTTTTCATACATGAGCTATAGGTTTGATTTATCTTAGTGGTTGATGTTAATCTCACCTTCTGTCTTTAGTGATTGAATTGTAAGTCTTCCTTGCCTATTATAGGGTTAACCCCTCCCTGGCAAGTTGAAGCTTTTCTCACATGGTGGACGTTGTTGTTTGTATAAGGTTGAGTTTTCTCCCGTGGATAACGTAAGACCTAGGGTTTGTGTTTAAAATTGAACCTAACCCACTTTTGGAAATCTTTTAGCCGAACTACGGCGTTTTGATCCTTACCTTTGATGGAAGGTACGTAGGCAGCGGGTTCATCCGTTCAAACCCAATAAAAATTGTATATTCTTTTCTCATCATCCCAATCATGTTTGCACAATCTTTATGTCATAACAAATAACAATTTAATACAACAAGTGTGAAAAGGGCTCCCTAGGAGTACCTAGGACGTAGTGGGTGCCTAACACCTTCCCATTGCGTAATTTACCCCTTACCCAGACTCTCTGATCTTTTTATTAGTTTTCTACGTGTAAAACTTCTTAGGCTTTTGTTCGCTTTTTAGCCAATCCTTTGGATAAATAAAAGTGCGGTGGCGACTCGAAATTTCAATGTATCTCTTAGCTTATGATTTAATCGATAGATCATATAGCGACGAATACACCGCTACAGAAAAGTGGCGACTCTGCTGGGGAAGTAACAAATCATCCCTGGTGTAGTGCCTACTTTTCACCCTTGTTGTGATATATTATTATTTGTCATCTGACATATTTTTGTACAATTTGGGATCACTGTATTGATTGTAATGTGTGAATTGCTTGATATACATTGATGTTTGCTTTGGTGATCTGTGAGATGAGTTCTATACCCGAACTCGAGTGCTCTCTAGGATAGGAGAATGGCATAGTCTTGTCGACTGTGTGGAGTAGTCCTTAGCCAGTTGACTTGCGAGCCCATTCACTTGGTGGAGGTCATGTTGAACTAATAATGTCACACAAGTTATTTGTGGTTAGGCATTATTCTTTCAATCATGTTCCGCAGAAGCCAAGGACCTTAGTTTACCAAACCCATCTTGGCCTATTTTTAGGACCGTAGTGCGGAGGTCGTTCAGATGTCAGTTCTGATACGATTGTTACGCGATACTACACTCATAAGAGTTTCTCTTGAGAATATTCTTGGAATACGAGTATTCGTTCCTCCGATAATATTCGAAAGATGGAACGATGATTATGGGAACCTCTGATAGAACATGTCTGGCAGGTTTAAACCCTAGTACACTCCCTTTGGGTGGTTCTTAACCGAGACTCCATGCTCGTGACTCTCAACAAACCCGTGATTCGTGGTTGAGTCGTTCAAACATTGTTAATATCAATGGATCCCGGATCGGGTGTAAAACCTAAAATCCACCAAAGCGGCTGGTTGATATTAAGAATGTTCGAACCGGTTCATGTACCGTTAATATCAATGGAACTTGGGTGTCGATAAGGTGAAAACCTAAATCCACCAAAATGGATGATTGATATTAGGGATACATAGAGCTTTCCCACGACCTTTGTTTGGTGTGCTTTGCTTGATCCTTGAGTGTGTTTGTTGCATTCATGCATTCACGCGTTCATATACATCCATATCATCAGAAACAGAAAATTTTCAAGGAACTCAAAGGAGTTTATTTGCAAAAAATTTCAAAACATGAAAAACCGGGAAAATTTTTTCACCTGATATATCTGATGAGATATTCTCATGTACGATCAAAATGCTTAAATATTTCAAAGTTTGCAAATAAAACCCTCGGGTTCCTTTGATATAAAAATAGGCATATGCATAAACACTTCATGCATCATTTGCATAAGCAGGTGTTTTGTTCCGGTCTCCCGTCCTGTGGTCTGACCCTGCGATCTTCATTTATTTTGAAGACGCACGTTGCCGGTATTATACCAGAGCCAACTCTGCCAGATTGATGGATCATCCTGAGCAAAGGAGTTGTGAATTCGAGGAGGATTTTGCCAGCCTAAGTGCTTTTGATGGATTTATTCCTGTTGATGGATTTATTCCTATTGATGGATTTATTTCTAGATAACCGATCCCGGGCCGGCATTGGCTACTGTTCTGGGGCACTATAATGAGCACGGTTTGTTCACGAGTGGAGGATTCATCCATGACGATCAACCTGAAGCTGCTGCTATCATTGAAGAAGAAGATGCAGAAGATCTGAACAATTTCATCATACCTGGTGGTGTCTGCCACAATTGGGTCGTTGTGGATGTTCCTACGGTCATTCATAAGTCAGCGTGATTTGTTCGTTTTGTGCAAAACCCTTCTCCCATGCCAAAAGGAGAAGTGATGACATTGTTGGCAGCATTTAATACAATGATGTTTTCATTCAATTTTTGCATTGTCAAACATTTGTTTTTCCATTTGTTTTCACTTTTTGCTTTCTTTATGAAATCAGTGATCACAAAAAACCATGAAAAACAAAAACAGCATTTTTCATCTGCATAAATGATTTGCTTGTTTAAAATTCAAAAGCTTTTCATTATCCAGAATCATTATGCAGGGATTTCTAAACCCATTGAACATAATGATCCAACGCCATCTCCCAATCTTGAAGTCCTTGTATCTGAGGCAGAGGAAGATGATGTTGAAGGGGATTCCTGACGAGATTACCCGCCTTCTTGAGCACAAAAGAAGCTCATTCAGCTGTATCACAAGAATCGGCAAGACAGTTAAACTAGGGATTACAAAAAAAAAAAAAAAAAAAAAAGAAAAAAAAAAAAAAAAAAAAAAAGAAAGAGGGTGAAAAAAGAATGAAAAATTAAAAATCAGGAAAATTTTTTCAAAATTTTACCAAGGGAAAAAGATTATACCCTCAAGTCCCTAGTTGACTGATGCTGAATGGATTCAAAGTCGTTATGACCAATTGAATTTGATCGAAGAAAACGTTTAACTGCCATGTGCCATGGTCAGTTATATCAGCAGAGAATGAAAAGAAAGAATTCGATAAGAAGGTCAAGCCTCGTGTGTTCCGAGAAGGTGACCTCGTGCTCAAGAAAGTTTTGTCTTTCGCACCCGATTCCAGGGGCAAGTGGACTCCAAACTACGAGGGTCCATATGTTGTTAAGAGAGCCTTTTCAGGTGGTGCTTTGATGCTTACAACAATGGATGGGGAGGATTTCACTCGTCCTGTGAATTCAGATGCAGTCAAGAGATACTTTGCCTAAAAAAAAAGTATATGCAAATGAAAAAAGAATGAAAAAAACAGAATAGCTCGCTAAGTTGAAAACCCGAAAGGGCGGCTTAGGCAAAAATGAGCGTCTCGGTGGAGAACCCGCAAGGGTAATCCAGGCAAAAATTAGAGACTTGAAAGAGATATATTTGCATCCCGCTAGATTGAGTACCTCACTCTGGGGCAATCTAGGCAAAAATTAGGGATTTGGCAAGTAACTGCATCCCGACAAGACTTTCTGTTCCACAGCCGTCTTTTCGTCAGAAGATTCTCGATTCGTCGTCAACCGAAGCTTCGGATACATCGAGATTCGAATTGGTAGAGAAAGGATCATTATGTTCAATGTAGCCCTCTTCCAATATATATCACTGATTTCAAATTTGTACAGATCTATGGAGTCTTGCCATTTGCAGACTACCATTCTATCAAATCAATTTGAGCTTTTTATCCAATTATTTGCACTCTTATTTGTTTCAATTCAACAAATGTTTTGCATGTTTTAAATTGATAAAAATGTCATTGTTTTAAACAAATCAAATTTTTCAAAATTTTTGTTTAAACAAAGTGAACATTCACAAGATTGAAAGGATACTCAAGAATATCTCAGTGCTCTCCCGAGGGTGGCATGATTCCCAACAGGTAAGACATTCGTTCATATTCCTGGTTCGGTGGTATCTTCTTTTTTCAGATCTTTGTTGAGGTTGTTCCTCAAACAAAGTTGTTGTTGGGGCTGTTCCCCAGTACAGTCGCAAGTGATTGTTGTTGAAGACTTTGTTTGCTCCAGCAGCAGTTTTCCCAGCATGGGTGTTTTATTGTAGAAGTTTCGGCGGTTGATGGTATATCATCTTGGTGCCCCGTCACTTTCTCCAGTGGGTCAGATCCCCAGACTTTATTTGTCTCCTCAGCACAGTCATGAGTATAGCCATTGACTGATACTCCCCTCGGAGTCGCGAGTAGAACTGTTATTAACATCCCCACCATGGTTGCGAGTAGAGATGTTGTTGATATTCCCATCGGAGTCGCGAGTATAACCGTTGTTGATACTCCCCTCAGAGTTGCAAGTGGAGTTGTTACCGCTTTTCCCCCCATGCAGTATGCCAGCAGGATTTGTCTGTTTCCTCAGCACGATCGCTTTCTCTTTGAAGACTCGGTAAGTCAGTGGTTTGATACCCGGCACTTTACCTTTTCCCCGGCGAAGTCGTCTGTGGAATTGTTGCTATCTCTCCATCAGAGTGCTTACTTCTCTTCAGTAGAGCAGGATTTATTTTCCTATTCAGTGTTTGTTTTAGGTTGACATCCCAGTATTTCAATCATCTTTTCCTCAGCTTAGTCTGCAGAGTGTTTGTTGTGGCAGTTTCGCCTGTTGAATACTTCTTTCAATCCCAACGTGGTTGGGTGACGGCTTTAGCATCCAGTGAACGGATTGATTTCCTGACTGTTTGTGATCCCCAGTAGAGTGGCTTATATTGCAGAATCTACTTGTTGTGATCAGTTTGCTGTATATTCTCCCCAAGTGGAGCGGTTCGTCGCAGAATCTACTTGATTGATCTGTCCTCCCTCAGTGGGTTGTTCCCCAAGAGAGTAGCCGACAGTTTTCCCCAGTAGAGTTGCTTATGCAGTTAAATTCTATTTGGATGATATCATTCTCCCTCAGCGGGTTGTCCCCAGCGGAGTTATATGGAGTTGCTTCTACAGCAGTTCGTGCTTATGCAACACACTTATTTGTTTCTCAGTTGACACTGGGATCCCCTGCAGATATTTGGGACTTCTCTCGTTCCCCAACAGATTCGTCTTAGTGGCTGTTTTGTCCGTTGTGACTTTCTGTACCCTGATTGGGTTGTTTCCTGATATCTCGATCTCTCTGCTTCTCCAGCAGTACCCGCAGATCTTTGCTTTACAGCATATAGATCTCCGCAGATTGGCTCTCCAGCTGGTTTTTTCCCTGGAAGTATAATACCGGACGTTTGATTCCTGAACCTGTTGTGTTAGAACTGTCTGTTTTGTCAGCATTCATCAAACATAAATCACGCATATTCATGCATATTCATAAAACATTCAGATATTCATGTTGCATTTCTTGCCATATATCTTTTGTTTGTCGTGTCTCCTGCAACGGGTGATATAGATCTCTTTACAGATCTCCCCAAGCAGATGTCGGGTGTTTAAAATCTCTCCATATAGAGTCAGTCCCATAAGCAGAAAATGTTTGTCTTTCCTTCTGCAGTTCCCCACTGAGATATACCCTCGTGGATGATGGTTTCTTCCGTTTCCTCCCAACACATATATTGGGATGGATTTCCTATATGAGTTATATCCTCATTAGGACGTGTCTTGATTCAGTCTGTCTTTTCGGATCGTTCCCGAATTGGCTATTTGTCAAATATCTTGTGTTTCCCAGTGGGTTGTTCCCCAGCGGAATGTGTTTTGGGCCTCTACCCTCATACCCGGTAGTTATAAGTCCTATCTTTCCTGGTTTTCTTGGCAGAATTTGTGGTTATACACCTTTTATTCTTCAGCCAGAGTTTTGGTTTTCTACCTCATACCGGTAGTTGTAAATCCTATTTTTTCTGCTCTTCAGCAGTTTGTGGTTTGTTATAAACCCTATTTTGGTTTCCCGTGCGGATTTGTGATTTGTTCTATCCCCACGCGGAGTTGTTGGTCTTCTACCCCGTATTCGGTAGATGTAAACCCTAATTTTTGTGGTTATCTTCATTCAATGTATTTGATGTTGATTTTCCTTTGCTTGTATAAGTTGCTCAGATCAGCACTTATATCCTCAGCAAGTCTTTTGTGGATAATTGCCGTATGCTAGCAATTTTATCCCCAGTGGGTCTCTTCACCGTATGCTAGTGATTTGTTCCCCGGATCATTGGTTGAATACCAATGCATCCCCAGCTAGTCTTCTTTGGATAATTGCCGGATGCTTGCAAATTATCCTCAGCAGTTCGCCTTTCATTTACCCTTTTGTTGGTAATGTCTGTTGCTCCTTTTGATTGGTTATCATTATATACCTGATTTGGTATCCCGATGCCTTTCTGTTCGGTTGATTTATCCTTTGTTAACCCAGTAACCGGTTGTGGATAATCTTCCATGCGAGTATATTATTCACGGTCTGCCGGTAATGAATAATATATCTCATGCACTCTTCAGTCGAAGCCTTTTGCGTTTCCCCGGTCGAGTAAGATTCGTTATTTCCCTTTGTGGAGTCGAATATTCTTGTTGATGGATAATTGCCGGATGCTTGCAATTGATCCCTTTGAGTTGTCTTTCGTTTACCCGTATGCTTGGTATCGATTGTCTCTCTTTTTGGTTAGTCACCTATTATATACCCAGTAACCGGTATCTCTGGTGTCTTTTCCTTTCGAGTGTATTATTCACGGTCTGCCGGTAATGAATAATATATCTCATGCGCTCTTTAGTTGGAATCCTTTGTTGATTTTCCCCAACTGAGCAAGATTCGTATTCTTGGTAGAATCGAATAGCCATCCTTTAACCAATTTGTGTTTTGGATGATGAGTGTTTTGGAAGTGAAATCCAATTCACGTTTTCGGTAGATCACCTATTATATGCCCAGTAACCGGTATCTCTGGTGTTTCTTACCATGCGAGTTTATTATCTACGTTCTGACGGTAATAGATAATATATCTCATGCGAGTATCTTATCCACGGTCTGCCGGTAATGGATATTATATCTCATGCACTCTTTGGGTTTGTGTCCCCATTTGAGTAAGATTCGTTTTCCCGTTGTGGATTCGAATGCCCATCCTGTAAGTCGATTTGCTTTTTCAAGCCCTCCTTTCGGATGATGAGTGTTTTGGAAGTGAAAACCAATTCACGTTTCGGTAGGTCACCTATTATATACCCAGTAACCGGTATCCCTGGTGTTTCTTGCCATGCGAGTGTATTATTCACGGTCTGCCGGTAATGAATAATATGTCTCATGCGCTCTTTGGTTGGAGTCCTTTGTTGATCTTCCCCAGTCGAGTAAGATTCGCATTCTTTGTAGAATCGAATGTCCATCCTTTAACCAGTTTGTGTTCAGGATGATGAGTGTTTTGGAAGTGAAAACCAATTCACGTTTTCGGATTTTATCCTATAAATAACCCAGTAACCGGTTCAGGATAATTTTCCATTCGAGTATATTATTCACGGTCTGCCGGTAATGAATAATATGTCTCATCTGAGTATTCTATCCACGTTCTGACGGTAATGGATATTATATCTCGTGCGCTCTTGAGTCAATCTTTTGATTGTTTTCCCCTCAGAGTAAGATTCATTTTCCTTGTGGAATTGAATATCCATCCTATAAACAAGTTTGCTTTTCTAGCTCTCTTCAGGATGATGAGTGTATTGGAAGTGAAATCCAATTCACGCTTTGGTCGGTCACCTATTATATACCCAGTAACCGGTATCCTTGGTGTTCCCCCCTTTCTGCTCCCTATTATGACTTCGGTCCCCCTGTGGAGTCAGATTTTCCTAAGTTTGTTACCCGTATGCCTGGTAACATCTCATTCCTTTGTTGCTTCCCTCAGTGGAACTTTTTGTTGCTTCTCCCCAGGAGTCAGCTTGTGTTTTTCCAATGGATTTATTTTCCTTTGGAAATCTGTTCCCCAGTGTGAGTTCTTCACTCCCCAGTGAGTTCTCCAGTCTGTTTTCTGTATTTCCTTAATCAGAGTCGTGTTTTGATCACGTTATGTCAGTTTTGTTTTTCCCCAGTTTGGAGTCGTGTCTTGTTCACACATCTCTCCTTCTTTTATTATCCCCATAGAGTCTTGTTAGAGTCTCTGTTCCTGGTGAGTGTATTACTCCGATGGATCGTCTTTTCTTCTGTGTGAATCATATTCCCCACAGAATTTGTGTCTTTTGCACGCATACATCTGCATCATGAGGTCTCTTAGGGACCAAAATTTGTCTCATTACTGTTATTTAAGTCCATTCTACCGCGTCGAGATGAAGATTTCTAAACTTCACTTCTCCGGCTAGAATGACCTTAAATAGGGGCATCTGTAAGACCCCAATTTTGGGCCCTAAGATCCCTCATGGCCCATATCATTCATATCATAACCTCAAGGATCATTGCATGCCCTAGCTTTCCTCCTAGTGGGTAGGTTGCCTTGTGGTTTGTTTCTTGATCACCAAGCATACTTTGCATTTGTATATCTTTGCTTTTCATATGTTTATTAACCAAAAAGTACAAAAATATTGTCAGTCTAACCTTGTTGCTTGCAGTTGAAGCAATCATCAGCAATTGGGTCAAAAACAGTCAACAGTCAGTCAAAGCAATGGATGGTGGCCATTCTTGCAGAATTTGGGCACCATGATCAATAATCAAGGGTTCATACAACTTGGGACATCATTTGAAGTCAAGTTCTCAAGGAATTAGGGTTTGGAATTCATCAGAAGTGGTCCAGTCACTCAAAACCCTAGAAAAGTCAAACTTGGTCAACAGTTGATTTAATCAAGGATTTGATGGATAGAATTGATTTGAAGGAGCTCATTCATGTTTGTATAAGCCTCATCTATCATGTCAAACCTCATCATGGAAGAAAATCAAGTCAATCAGAAAATTTTCCAGAAATAGAAAGTGGACCTGTAATTTCAACTGCCAAAAATGGAAACTTCTTGATCTTAAACTTACATCATGATAAAAGCTTCAAATGAATTTTTGCCCAACATGAAAGTTGAAGATCTTGTCTTCCCATTTTCAAAAAGTCCAAGAACTCTCAAATCCCATGTGTGGTTGTCAAGATATGATCAAATCATTTTCACCAATTTTTGAACTTCAAAGGGCCATATCTCTCAAACCATAAGGCCAAATTTGGTGGGGTTTTTTCCTACAAACCACATTTTTCATCCTCTTTCCAAAAATATAAATTTCATTCATCAAAACCTTACCAATCAAAATGGCATTTTTGGACCTTTTTCATTTAAATTCAAAGTTTGACCAAACTTTGACTTTTTGAATTAAGACTTTTTTCACCATTTTGCCAATTGAGATTGCTTTCATATCATGTTTGAAATTTGTTCCAAGCCTTAAACCATGTTCATTTCACCCTTGTGCCATCATTTTGGACCAAAAATACAAACTTGGCAAATTGTGCATTTGGCTTCATAAGAGTAAAGCAAGTACAACAATCCTTCAGCACACACAAAACAGCAGAATTTTAGTCTGTTTACAGCCTGGCCAAAGCCCACTCGAGCAGCAAACACACCTCCATTATCCACTTTGGTACAAATTAGCAAAGTTGCAAATCATGTCATTAAACAAAAACCAGCTTAACACATCATTAGCAGACCTTAAACAGCTGATATTTAAGTCTCATTTTCTGGATTGCAACCCTAGTTTTTGACAGCCACCAAACAGAAAAACTCCATTCTCTACTCTCTTGCAACTTTGCATTTTGGCTCGATTTGAAAGAAACCCTCAAAGACCACAAGCAACTCTGGCATCCTTCATCATCCAACCATGATTTAGAACCTTTTGCAAACATTATTCATCATCTGTGCAAGCTCTTCCTCGTTCTGTTTTCTCAAAAGCTCAACCATGGCAACTCAAGTTTTGGACCTGTTCATGTGTAGCTGAGTTAAAGGGCCTCAAGGATTCATCATTATAACACACTCTCTTCATCTGTTTGCACTCATAACCACCAAAACAACACTGCAGTTCGATTTTCTTCGAAAACAAGTAAGCAATCGACTTCCATTATTTTCCATGCTATGCTATGTTTATGAAAGTTCCTTCCATGCTTGTGCCAATGAACTTTAAACCATCGAAAATGATCCATTGTGTTAAGAGAAATATGGTTTTGAAGTTTTATGCTCAAATTTGTTTTTGTATATTTCTCTGTTATGTGCTCGAATAAACGAATTTGGTTAGTGGATTGTGCTTGTATTTGGCTTGCTGAAGCTATTGATGTGCATGTTGTTAACTTCTGGGCACACTTGTTCATGTCGATTTTGAGAAAGATGATGATGATTGTTGCTGTTTAAACCTGACACTCTGTCCAAAATTCCCATGTTTATGTGTGTTTTGCTGTTGATTAAATGATGAGGTTTCATGGCCACGATTATGTGTTAATGTTGTTGTTCATGTGGATGATGATTGATGAACATGAAGATAAAACCCTGCTGCTGTTATGAACCCGAGACAAGTTTCCAGAAATTTACATGATTTGTGTTTAGGTTTGTTTGTTTGTCCGTTATTGCATGATCATTGTTATGTCCTTGCCCTGCTGTTGGCCATGCTACCGATTGTGGTTGAGTTTTGATGAAGCTATTAATACCGTTGCTGCATATGCCCTGCTGTTTGAAAACTTTAAACTTGCTCATAAAATCCACATGTTGGTGTTTGTTGTGTTTGGTCATGTATGCTGGATTGTTGTATGATCGTTGTTATATGTTGCTGATCATTTGTTGTTGTTTTTGATCGATTGATGAAGCTGAACCATGAACCTTGCTGTGTTAGAAACCCCTAGGGTTTTAGAAACTCAGAATTTGAGTTCATTTGGCCAGTTACTGTTTCATTGGCTGAGAGCCAATCAAAACATTTCGTTTTGCAGGGCCAAAACGCATAGCTTCAGTTAGTGAGGCGCTTATTACAAGTTTGCCATCGTTGACTCCTTGTTTGACCCATTGCCATGCTATTTGCTTCATGTTGCATCCAAATTTCATCCAACTTCCACAATTAATTTCTCTTTCAATTTTTATCCAAAAATTATGAAATTTTTTCCTCATGTTCATGAATGTGTCCTCTATTTTATTGTGAATTTTAATTAATTTTTCATTGGCTGGATTTTAAATGATAATTGTTTTTCCAACATGTATGCCAAAATGACACCCTTTGCCATTTCAATTGTGAAATTGTCATGTTGTATCCAATGAGCTTGAAACTTTTTGTGGTGAAACTAGACACATTGACCTTTGTTTCCATATAAAGTTTGTGAATTTCCCATTTGTGGTTTGCTGGATATGAATTTCTGAAGTTATGTGTTACATTTGGTGCTATACCATGATCATGTATTTTCCCAATTTTTGTTCACATGCTTCCTCTTATCCAATTGACCCCAAATTTTGCATGAACCATCTATCACATGTCTAGTTTGTGTATGAATTTTCTTGGAATTAATGATGCTGTTTTCCATTTGATTGAGAATTTTCTTCCATGCTTAGTCATTTGTTGACTTTATGTGATACATGTTGCCAAATCCTTTGTGAAATTCTCACATCATATTGTATGACCATGAAATTTCATATGTGATAACTAGACACCTTGAGCTTTGCATTGGTGTTAATCTCATTCATTTCTCTTCTGTTTTCAAATTGATATGATTTTTTGAAGTTGACCTATGCTTGTTGACTTTCACCATGCTTACTTGAATTTGGTTTGACTTCATGATTTTATTTGACTGCCTTCCTCTTATCCAAATGCCATGAAATTTTACATGTCTACCATGATAGATGTTAGGATTGAGTGTGGTTTATTTCATGATTTTTGAGATTGTTTAAGTTGACTTTTGAAAGAGGTCTTGCTGTTGACTTATTTGTGCTCTTTCTTGCCATGCTTTGCATCCTTTTGCATATGAAATGACATTGATGCATGATTTTATTATGAATCCAATTGAGAATGCTTCTTGAATGTTTAGACTTGGTTTGGGTTGACTTTTCCTTGCTGCCTTGACTTTTTTCTTTCATCTTTGACCCTAGGCTAGTCCTAGTGGTCTTCTAAGCTTATGTTGAGTTCATCTGTTTCAGGTTAAGCACCAATGCCTTGAGGATCATTCAAATGTGTTTTAGTTTGATTGTTTAATGTGCTAACCTTTGTTTTGTAGGTGTGACTCACATACTTGAGTCTTTGTGCCTTGCACAATTGGTCCCTCTGTGGTTGACTATTGGTTCATTTTCTTTTGTTTTTGACTGTTGAGCTGTTTACTAATTGGTCTGACTTTTGCAGGTACTTTAGTTGCTTAAGTTCTCTGAACTTGCTTGCTTTGCTATTTAGCATTTGCTTTGAGGTATAAACCTTTCTTCTTCATGTAGTCTGGAGACCCGGTCTGTTATTTGACCGGGCAAACTGTCTGAAGTCCTCCTTAAGAGGCAATGCCTGTGTGTGTTTAAATTTGTCCCAAGCAGGAAAAGTCCTCATTTGAGGCAATTGGTGGAAGGTAGGGATAAGCAATCTATCCCCCACTATTCAGTGTGTCCTCTCTTTGCTCCCATTACATGGTTGAAGCATTGAGATAAAAACCCAAGATCTAATCGAGTCAATAATGGGGAAAGAGTTCCATCTTTCTGAACTCCCCCACTTTCTATTATTTGATGCTCTCTCAGACCTGAGATAGAAGCAATGAGGCACACCCCTCATCTCCTTTTCATCTGCTTCACCTTAGCCTCTCAATGGCAAGGTTAAGAGCGACATTTACCTATTACAGTGGACTTTCATAGTCAAACCCTCTTGTGTGAGCCCCCCCTTGTTTGGCTATAGAGTGTGCTGTCTGATATTCATTGATTGACTGATTGCTTCATATGCACATGTTTGCTTGTATGTTATGCATTTATCATCATCAATTGCCATTAATGCATGATCATCTCATTTGTCTTTGTGATGCTATCATTGTTGTTTGCCCATTGAGGACAATTGTAAGTCCATTGCTTTGGCATTTGCTCCTATGATATGGAAGGATAGAGTGTAAGACCTCATTGGTCACTCATATCATCTGTTGCCTTGTTTGTTTGTATGTGAGGATACAGTTATAAGTCCCTGTAAGTTGGCATCTGTTATCCTGTGATCATAATTTGATCTGTTTGAGTTGTATGTGAGGTTGCAGTTATAAGTCCCTGTAAGTTGGCATCTGCTTTCCTATGATCATAGTTTGTTTTATCTGTTTGCATGAGAGGTTGCAACTGTAAGTCCCTGCAAGTTGGCATTTGCATTCCTGTGATCATATTGTTGCTTTTGTTCTTGTATGTGAGGATCCATTATAAGTCCCAGTAATGTGGCATTGGATTTCCCAGGACCATACTGTGGAGTTAACCTAAGTCCAGACAGATTGGCAGTTAACTTCCATGTTTCACTCTTGTTTTTCTTTTGAGGAGATTAGTGTAAGTCCATTGAGTGGCTTCTGATATCCTGTTCTGTTCTAGGAGACTGGTGTAAATCCATCTATTGGTATCCGGTATCCGCTTTATTTCTTTGCCTGTGGAGATTAGTGTAAGTCCATAGAGTGGCCTCTGATATCCCGTTTTGTTTTAGGAGATTGGTATAAGACCAGTGATTGGCATCCGGTATCCGCTTTTCTCCTGCTTTGCTTGTTTGTTATTATTAATTTCTATTCCAAAGGACACACTTGAATCATCTGCTATATGATTTCAAGAAGTGAACCTTCTAAGAAGTTTTACTATCCATCCTTCATCCATTCATCATCCATTATGTCCTAAACCTTTTCACATTTTATCTTTTAAACTTGACATAAGTGTTGTGCAAACATTCTCATTGTTTTCTAACTAAAAACCTGGACTCAAGTCCTTGACTTTTTTCAAAACTCCATTTCATAATACTTATTTGAATTAACCTTAATCATACCTTGACTCCATTTTCATAATCATAATCAGTAACTTCACTCATTCACTTGTTTTGGCTTTGTCCATTAATCTTTTCATACATGAGCTATAGGTTTGATTTATCTTAGTGGTTGATGTTAATCTCACCTTCTGTCTTTAGTGATTGAATTGTAAGTCTTCCTTGCCTATTATAGGGTTAACCCCTCCCTGGCAAGTTGAAGCTTTTCTCACATGGTGGACGTTGTTGTTTGTATAAGGTTGAGTTTTCTCCCGTGGATAACGTAAGACCTAGGGTTTGTGTTTAAAATTGAACCTAACCCACTTTTGGAAATCTTTTAGCCGAACTACGGCGTTTTGATCCTTACCTTTGATGGAAGGTACGTAGGCAGCGGGTTCATCCGTTCAAACCCAATAAAAATTGTATATTCTTTTCTCATCATCCCAATCATGTTTGCACAATCTTTATGTCATAACAAATAACAATTTAATACAACAAGTGTGAAAAGGGCTCCCTAGGAGTACCTAGGACGTAGTGGGTGCCTAACACCTTCCCATTGCGTAATTTACCCCTTACCCAGACTCTCTGATCTTTTTATTAGTTTTCTACGTGTAAAACTTCTTAGGCTTTTGTTCGCTTTTTAGCCAATCCTTTGGATAAATAAAAGTGCGGTGGCGACTCGAAATTTCAATGTATCTCTTAGCTTATGATTTAATCGATAGATCATATAGCGACGAATACACCGCTACAGAAAAGTGGCGACTCTGCTGGGGAAGTAACAAATCATCCCTGGTTGTAGTGCCTACTTTTCACCCTTGTTGTGATATATTATTATTTGTCATCTGACATATTTTTGTACAATTTGGGATCACTGTATTGATTGTAATGTGTGAATTGCTTGATATACATTGATGTTTGCTTTGGTGATCTGTGAGATGAGTTCTATACCCGAACTCGAGTGCTCTCTAGGATAGGAGAATGGCATAGTCTTGTCGACTGGTGTGGAGTAGTCCTTAGCCAGTTGACTTGCGAGCCCATTCACTTGGTGGAGGTCATGTTGAACTAATAATGTCACACAAGTTATTTGTGGTTAGGCATTATTCTTTCAATCATGTTCCGCAGAAGCCAAGGACCTTAGTTTACCAAACCCATCTTGGCCTATTTTTAGGACCGTAGTGCGGAGGTCGTTCAGATGTCAGTTCTGATACGATTGTTACGCGATACTACACTCATAAGAGTTTCTCTTGAGAATATTCTTGGAATACGAGTATTCGTTCCTCCGATAATATTCGAAAGATGGAACGATGATTATGGGAACCTCTGATAGAACATGTCTGGCAGGTTTAAACCCTAGTACACTCCCTTTGGGTGGTTCTTAACCGAGACTCCATGCTCGTGACTCTCAACAAACCCGTGATTCGTGGTTGAGTCGTTCAAACATTGTTAATATCAATGGATCCCGGATCGGGTGTAAAACCTAAAATCCACCAAAGCGGCTGGTTGATATTAAGAATGTTCGAACCGGTTCATGTACCGTTAATATCAATGGAACTTGGGTGTCGATAAGGTGAAAACCTAAATCCACCAAAATGGATGATTGATATTAGGGATACATAGAGCTTTCCCACGACCTTTGTTTGGTGTGCTTTGCTTGATCCTTGAGTGTGTTTGTTGCATTCATGCATTCACGCGTTCATATACATCCATATCATCAGAAACAGAAAATTTTCAAGGAACTCAAAGGAGTTTATTTGCAAAAAATTTCAAAACATGAAAAAACCGGGAAAATTTTTTCACCTGATATATCTGATGAGATATTCTCATGTACGATCAAAATGCTTAAATATTTCAAAGTTTGCAAATAAAACCCTCGGGTTCCTTTGATATAAAAATAGGCATATGCATAAACACTTCATGCATCATTTGCATAAGCAGGTGTTTTGTTCCGGTCTCCCGTCCTGTGGTCTGACCCTGCGATCTTCATTTATTTTGAAGACGCACGTTGCCGGTATTATACCAGAGCCAACTCTGCCAGATTGATGGATCATCCTGAGCAAAGGAGTTGTGAATTCGAGGAGGATTTTGCCAGCCTAAGTGCTTTTGATGGATTTATTCCTGTTGATGGATTTATTCCTATTGATGGATTTATTTCTAGATAACCGATCCCGGGCCGGCATTGGCTACTGTTCTGGGGCACTATAATGAGCACGGTTTGTTCACGAGTGGAGGATTCATCCATGACGATCAACCTGAAGCTGCTGCTATCATTGAAGAAGAAGATGCAGAAGATCTGAACAATTTCATCATACCTGGTGGTGTCTGCCACAATTGGGTCGCTGTGGATGTTCCTACGGTCATTCATAAGTCAGCGTGATTTGTTCGTTTTGTGCAAAACCCTTCTCCCATGCCAAAAGGAGAAGTGATGACATTGTTGGCAGCATTTAATACAATGATGTTTTCATTCAATTTTTGCATTGTCAAACATTTGTTTTTCCATTTGTTTTCACTTTTTGCTTTCTTTATGAAATCAGTGATCACAAAAAACCATGAAAAACAAAAACAGCATTTTTCATCTGCATAAATGATTTGCTTGTTTAAAATTCAAAAGCTTTTCATTATCCAGAATCATTATGCAGGGATTTCTAAACCCATTGAACATAATGATCCAACGCCATCTCCCAATCTTGAAGTCCTTGTATCTGAGGCAGAGGAAGATGATGTTGAAGGGGATTCCTGACGAGATTACCCGCCTTCTTGAGCACAAAAGAAGCTCATTCAGCTGTATCACAAGAATCGGCAAGACAGTTAAACTAGGGATTACAAAAAAAAAAAAAAAAAAAAAGAAGAAAAAAAAAAAAAAGAAAAAAAAAAGAAAGAGGGTGAAAAAAGAATGAAAAATTAAAAATCAGGAAAATTTTTTCAAAATTTTACCAAGGGAAAAAAGATTATACCCTCAAGTCCCTAGTTGACTGATGCTGAATGGATTCAAAGTCGTTATGACCAATTGAATTTGATCGAAGAAAAACGTTTAACTGCCATGTGCCATGGTCAGTTATATCAGCAGAGAATGAAAAGAAAGAATTCGATAAGAAGGTCAAGCCTCGTGTGTTCCGAGAAGGTGACCTCGTGCTCAAGAAAGTTTTGTCTTTCGCACCCGATTCCAGGGGCAAGTGGACTCCAAACTACGAGGGTCCATATGTTGTTAAGAGAGCCTTTTCAGGTGGTGCTTTGATGCTTACAACAATGGATGGGGAGGATTTCACTCGTCCTGTGAATTCAGATGCAGTCAAGAGATACTTTGCCTAAAAAAAAAGTATATGCAAATGAAAAAAGAATGAAAAAAACAGAATAGCTCGCTAAGTTGAAAACCCGAAAGGGCGGCTTAGGCAAAAATGAGCGTCTCGGTGGAGAACCCGCAAGGGTAATCCAGGCAAAAATTAGAGACTTGAAAGAGATATATTTGCATCCCGCTAGATTGAGTACCTCACTCTGGGGCAATCTAGGCAAAAATTAGGGATTTGGCAAGTAACTGCATCCCGACAAGACTTTCTGTTCCACAGCCGTCTTTTCGTCAGAAGATTCTCGATTCGTCGTCAACCGAAGCTTCGGATACATCGAGATTCGAATTGGTAGAGAAAGGATCATTATGTTCAATGTAGCCCTCTTCCAATATATATCACTGATTTCAAATTTGTACAGATCTATGGAGTCTTGCCATTTGCAGACTACCATTCTATCAAATCAATTTGAGCTTTTTATCCAATTATTTGCACTCTTATTTGTTTCAATTCAACAAATGTTTTGCATGTTTTAAATTGATAAAAATGTCATTGTTTTAAACAAATCAAATTTTTCAAAATTTTTGTTTAAACAAAGTGAACATTCACAAGATTGAAAGGATACTCAAGAATATCTCAGTGCTCTCCCGAGGGTGGCATGATTCCCAACAGGTAAGACATTCGTTCATATTCCTGGTTCGGTGGTATCTTCTTTTTTCAGATCTTTGTTGAGGTTGTTCCTCAAACAAAGTTGTTGTTGGGGCTGTTCCCCAGTACAGTCGCAAGTGATTTGTTGTTGAAGACTTTGTTTGCTCCAGCAGCAGTTTTCCCAGCATGGGTGTTTTATTGTAGAAGTTTCGGCGGTTGATGGTATATCATCTTGGTGCCCCGTCACTTTCTCCAGTGGGTCAGATCCCCAGACTTTATTTGTCTCCTCAGCACAGTCATGAGTATAGCCATTGACTGATACTCCCCTCGGAGTCGCGAGTAGAACTGTTATTAACATCCCTACCATGGTTGCGAGTAGAGATGTTGTTGATATTCCCATCGGAGTCGCGAGTATAACCGTTGTTGATACTCCCCTCAGAGTTGCAAGTGGAGTTGTTACCGCTTTTCCCCCCATGCAGTGTGCCAGCAGGATTTGTCTGTTTCCTCAGCACGATCGCTTTCTCTTTGAAGACTCGGTAAGTCAGTGGTTTGATACCCGGCACTTTACCTTTTCCCCGGCGAAGTCGTCTGTGGAATTGTTGCTATCTCTCCATCAGAGTGCTTACTTCTCTTCAGCAGAGCAGGATTTATTTTCCTATTCAGTGTTTGTTTGGGTTGACATCCCAGTATTTCAATCATCTTTTCCTCAGCTTAGTCTGCAGAGTGTTTGTTGTGGCAGTTTCGCCTGTTGAATACTTCTTTCAATCCCAACGTGGTTGGGTGACGGCTTTAGCATCCAGTGAACGGATTGATTTCCTGACTGTTTGTGATCCCCAGTAGAGTGGCTTATATTTCAGAATCTACTTGTTGTGATCAGTTTGCTGTATATTCTCCCCAAGTGGAGCGGTTCGTCGCAGAATCTACTTGATTGATCTGTCCTCCCTCAGTGGGTTGTTCCCCAAGAGAGTAGCCGACAGTTTTCCCCAGTAGAGTTGCTTATGCAGTTAAATTCTATTTGGATGATATCATTCTCCCTCAGCGGGTTGTCCCCCAGCGGAGTTATATGGAGTTGCTTCTACAGCAGTTCGTGCTTATGCAACACACTTATTTGTTTCTCAGTTGACACTGGGATCCCCTGCAGATATTTTGGGACTTCTCTCGTTCCCCAACAGATTCGTCTTAGTGGCTGTTTTGTCCGTTGTGACTTTCTGTACCCTGATTGGGTTGTTTCCTGATATCTCGATCTCTCTGCTTCTCCAGCAGTACCCGCAGATCTTTGCTTTACAGCATATAGATCTCCGCAGATTGGCTCTCCAGCTGGTTTTTTCCCTGGAAGTATAATACCGGACGTTTGATTCCTGAACCTGTTGTGTTAGAACTGTCTGTTTTGTCAGCATTCATCAAACATAAATCACGCATATTCATGCATATTCATAAAACATTCAGATATTCATGTTGCATTTCTTGCCATATATCTTTTGTTTGTCGTGTCTCCTGCAACGGGTGATATAGATCTCTTTACAGATCTCCCCAAGCAGATGTCGGGTGTTTAAAATCTCTCCATATAGAGTCAGTCCCATAAGCAGAAAATGTTTGTCTTTCCTTCTGCAGTTCCCCACTGAGATATACCCTCGTGGATGATGGTTTCTTCCGTTTCCTCCCAACACATATATTGGGATGGATTTTCCTATATGAGTTATATCCTCATTAGGACGTGTCTTGATTCAGTCTGTCTTTTCGGATCGTTCCCGAATTGGCTATTTGTCAAATATCTTGTGTTTCCCAGTGGGTTGTTCCCCAGCGGAATGTGTTTTGGGCCTCTACCCTCATACCCGGTAGTTATAAGTCCTATCTTTCCTGGTTTTCTTGGCAGAATTTGTGGTTATACACCTTTTATTCTTCAGCCAGAGTTTTGGTTTTCTACCTCATACCGGTAGTTGTAAATCCTATTTTTTCTGCTCTTCAGCAGTTTGTGGTTTGTTATAAACCCTATTTTGGTTTCCCGTGCGGATTTGTGATTTGTTCTATCCCCACGCGGAGTTGTTGGTCTTCTACCCCGTATTCGGTAGATGTAAACCCTAATTTTTGTGGTTATCTTCATTCAATGTATTTGATGTTGATTTTCCTTTGCTTGTATAAGTTGCTCAGATCAGCACTTATATCCTCAGCAAGTCTTTTGTGGATAATTGCCGTATGCTAGCAATTTTATCCCCAGTGGGTCTCTTCACCGTATGCTAGTGATTTGTTCCCCGGATCATTGGTTGAATACCAATGCATCCCCAGCTAGTCTTCTTTGGATAATTGCCGGATGCTTGCAAATTATCCTCAGCAGTTCGCCTTTCATTTACCCTTTTGTTGGTAATGTCTGTTGCTCCTTTTGATTGGTTATCATTATATACCTGATTTGGTATCCCGATGCCTTTCTGTTCGGTTGATTTATCCTTTGTTAACCCAGTAACCGGTTGTGGATAATCTTCCATGCGAGTATATTATTCACGGTCTGCCGGTAATGAATAATATATCTCATGCACTCTTCAGTCGAAGCCTTTTGCGTTTCCCCGGTCGAGTAAGATTCGTTATTTCCCTTTGTGGAGTCGAATATTCTTGTTGATGGATAATTGCCGGATGCTTGCAATTGATCCCTTTGAGTTGTCTTTCGTTTACCCGTATGCTTGGTATCGATTGTCTCTCTTTTTGGTTAGTCACCTATTATATACCCAGTAACCGGTATCTCTGGTGTCTTTTCCTTTCGAGTGTATTATTCACGGTCTGCCGGTAATGAATAATATATCTCATGCGCTCTTTAGTTGGAATCCTTTGTTGATTTTCCCCAACTGAGCAAGATTCGTATTCTTGGTAGAATCGAATAGCCATCCTTTAACCAATTTGTGTTTTGGATGATGAGTGTTTTGGAAGTGAAATCCAATTCACGTTTTCGGTAGATCACCTATTATATGCCCAGTAACCGGTATCTCTGGTGTTTCTTACCATGCGAGTTTATTATCTACGTTCTGACGGTAATAGATAATATATCTCATGCGAGTATCTTATCCACGGTCTGCCGGTAATGGATATTATATCTCATGCACTCTTTGGGTTTGTGTCCCCATTTGAGTAAGATTCGTTTTCCCGTTGTGGATTCGAATGCCCATCCTGTAAGTCGATTTGCTTTTTCAAGCCCTCCTTTCGGATGATGAGTGTTTTGGAAGTGAAAACCAATTCACGTTTCGGTAGGTCACCTATTATATACCCAGTAACCGGTATCCCTGGTGTTTCTTGCCATGCGAGTGTATTATTCACGGTCTGCCGGTAATGAATAATATGTCTCATGCGCTCTTTGGTTGGAGTCCTTTGTTGATCTTCCCCAGTCGAGTAAGATTCGCATTCTTTGTAGAATCGAATGTCCATCCTTTAACCAGTTTGTGTTCAGGATGATGAGTGTTTTGGAAGTGAAAACCAATTCACGTTTTCGGATTTTATCCTATAAATAACCCAGTAACCGGTTCAGGATAATTTTCCATTCGAGTATATTATTCACGGTCTGCCGGTAATGAATAATATGTCTCATCTGAGTATTCTATCCACGTTCTGACGGTAATGGATATTATATCTCGTGCGCTCTTGAGTCAATCTTTTGATTGTTTTCCCCTCAGAGTAAGATTCATTTTCCTTGTGGAATTGAATATCCATCCTATAAACAAGTTTGCTTTTCTAGCTCTCTTCAGGATGATGAGTGTATTGGAAGTGAAATCCAATTCACGCTTTGGTCGGTCACCTATTATATACCCAGTAACCGGTATCCTTGGTGTTCCCCCCTTTCTGCTCCCTATTATGACTTCGGTCCCCCTGTGGAGTCAGATTTTCCTAAGTTTGTTACCCGTATGCCTGGTAACATCTCATTCCTTTGTTGCTTCCCTCAGTGGAACTTTTTGTTGCTTCTCCCCAGGAGTCAGCTTGTGTTTTTCCAATGGATTTATTTTCCTTTGGAAATCTGTTCCCCAGTGTGAGTTCTTCACTCCCCAGTGAGTTCTCCAGTCTGTTTTCTGTATTTCCTTAATCAGAGTCGTGTTTTGATCACGTTATGTCAGTTTTGTTTTTCCCCAGTTTGGAGTCGTGTCTTGTTCACACATCTCTCCTTCTTTTATTATCCCCATAGAGTCTTGTTAGAGTCTCTGTTCCTGGTGAGTGTATTACTCCGATGGATCGTCTTTTCTTCTGTGTGAATCATATTCCCCACAGAATTTGTGTCTTTTGCACGCATACATCTGCATCATGAGGTCTCTTAGGGACCAAAATTTGTCTCATTACTGTTATTTAAGTCCATTCTACCGCGTCGAGATGAAGATTTCTAAACTTCACTTCTCCGGCTAGAATGACCTTAAATAGGGGCATCTGTAAGACCCCAATTTTGGGCCCTAAGATCCCTCATGGCCCATATCATTCATATCATAACCTCAAGGATCATTGCATGCCCTAGCTTTCCTCCTAGTGGGTAGGTTGCCTTGTGGTTTGTTTCTTGATCACCAAGCATACTTTGCATTTGTATATCTTTGCTTTTCATATGTTTATTAACCAAAAAGTACAAAAATATTGTCAGTCTAACCTTGTTGCTTGCAGTTGAAGCAATCATCAGCAATTGGGTCAAAAACAGTCAACAGTCAGTCAAAGCAATGGATGGTGGCCATTCTTGCAGAATTTGGGCACCATGATCAATAATCAAGGGTTCATACAACTTGGGACATCATTTGAAGTCAAGTTCTCAAGGAATTAGGGTTTGGAATTCATCAGAAGTGGTCCAGTCACTCAAAACCCTAGAAAAGTCAAACTTGGTCAACAGTTGATTTAATCAAGGATTTGATGGATAGAATTGATTTGAAGGAGCTCATTCATGTTTGTATAAGCCTCATCTATCATGTCAAACCTCATCATGGAAGAAAATCAAGTCAATCAGAAAATTTTCCAGAAATAGAAAGTGGACCTGTAATTTCAACTACCAAAAATGGAAACTTCTTGATCTTAAACTTACATCATGATAAAAGCTTCAAATGAATTTTTTCCCAACATGAAAGTTGAAGATCTTGTCTTCCCATTTTCAAAAAGTCCAAGAAATCTCAAATCCCATGTGTGGTTGTCAAGATATGATCAAATCATTTTCACCAATTTTTGAACTTCAAAGGGCCATATCTCTCAAACCATAAGGCCAAATTTGGTGGGGTTTTTTCCTACAAACCACATTTTTCATCCTCTTTCCAAAAATATAAATTTCATTCATCAAAACCTTACCAATCAAAATGGCATTTTTGGACCTTTTTCATTTAAATTCAAAGTTTGACCAAACTTTGACTTTTTGAATTAAGACTTTTTTCACCATTTTGCCAATTGAGATTGCTTTCATATCATGTTTGAAATTTGTTCCAAGCCTTAAACCATGTTCATTTCACCCTTGTGCCATCATTTTGGACCAAAAATACAAACTTGGCAAATTGTGCATTTGGCTTCATAAGAGTAAAGCAAGTACAGCAATCCTTCAGCACACACAAAACAGCAGAATTTTAGTCTGTTTACAGCCTGGCCAAAGCCCACTCGAGCAGCAAACACACCTCCATTATCCACTTTGGTACAAATTAGCAAAGTTGCAAATCATGTCATTAAACAAAAACCAGCTTAACACATCATTAGCAGACCTTAAACAGCTGATATTTAAGTCTCATTTTCTGGATTGCAACCCTAGTTTTTGACAGCCACCAAACAGAAAAACTCCATTCTCTACTCTCTTGCAACTTTGCATTTTGGCTCGATTTGAAAGAAACCCTCAAAGACCACAAGCAACTCTGGCATCCTTCATCATCCAACCATGATTTAGAACCTTTTGCAAACATTATTCATCATCTGTGCAAGCTCTTCCTCGTTCTGTTTTCTCAAAAGCTCAACCATGGCAACTCAAGTTTTGGACCTGTTCATGTGTAGCTGAGTTAAAGGGCCTCAAGGATTCATCATTATAACACACTCTCTTCATCTGTTTGCACTCATAACCACCAAAACAACACTGCAGTTCGATTTTCTTCGAAAACAAGTAAGCAATCGACTTCCATTATTTTCCATGCTATGCTATGTTTATGAAAGTTCCTTCCATGCTTGTGCCAATGAACTTTAAACCATCGAAAATGATCCATTGTGTTAAGAGAAATATGGTTTTGAAGTTTTATGCTCAAATTTGTTTTTGTATATTTCTCTGTTATGTGCTCGAATAAACGAATTTGGTTAGTGGATTGTGCTTGTATTTGGCTTGCTGAAGCTATTGATGTGCATGTTGTTAACTTCTGGGCACACTTGTTCATGTCGATTTTGAGAAAGATGATGATGATTGTTGCTGTTTAAACCTGACACTCTGTCCAAAATTCCCATGTTTATGTGTGTTTTGCTGTTGATTAAATGATGAGGTTTCATGGCCACGATTATGTGTTAATGTTGTTGTTCATGTGGATGATGATTGATGAACATGAAGATAAAACCCTGCTGCTGTTATGAACCCGAGACAAGTTTCCAGAAATTTACATGATTTGTGTTTAGGTTTGTTTGTTTGTCCGTTATTGCATGATCATTGTTATGTCCTTGCCCTGCTGTTGGCCATGCTACCGATTGTGGTTGAGTTTTGATGAAGCTATTAATACCGTTGCTGCATATGCCCTGCTGTTTGAAAACTTTAAACTTGCTCATAAAATCCACATGTTGGTGTTTGTTGTGTTTGGTCATGTATGCTGGATTGTTGTATGATCGTTGTTATATGTTGCTGATCATTTGTTGTTGTTTTTGATCGATTGATGAAGCTGAACCATGAACCTTGCTGTGTTAGAAACCCCTAGGGTTTTAGAAACTCAGAATTTGAGTTCATTTGGCCAGTTACTGTTTCATTGGCTGAGAGCCAATCAAAACATTTCATTTTGCAGGGCCAAAACGCATAGCTTCAGTTAGTGAGGCGCTTATTACAAGTTTGCCATCGTTGACTCCTTGTTTGACCCATTGCCATGCTATTTGCTTCATGTTGCATCCAAATTTCATCCAACTTCCACAATTAATTTCTCTTTCAATTTTTATCCAAAAATTATGAAATTTTTTCCTCATGTTCATGAATGTGTCCTCTATTTTATTGTGAATTTTAATTAATTTTTCATTGGCTGGATTTTAAATGATAATTGTTTTTCCAACATGTATGCCAAAATGACACCCTTTGCCATTTCAATTGTGAAATTGTCATGTTGTATCCAATGAGCTTGAAACTTTTTGTGGTGAAACTAGACACATTGACCTTTGTTTCCATATAAAGTTTGTGAATTTCCCATTTGTGGTTTGCTGGATATGAATTTCTGAAGTTATGTGTTACATTTGGTGCTATACCATGATCATGTATTTTCCCAATTTTTGTTCACATGCTTCCTCTTATCCAATTGACCCCAAATTTTGCATGAACCATCTATCACATGTCTAGTTTGTGTATGAATTTTCTTGGAATTAATGATGCTGTTTTCCATTTGATTGAGAATTTTCTTCCATGCTTAGTCATTTGTTGACTTTATGTGATACATGTTGCCAAATCCTTTGTGAAATTCTCACATCATATTGTATGACCATGAAATTTCATATGTGATAACTAGACACCTTGAGCTTTGCATTGGTGTTAATATCATTCATTTCTCTTCTGTTTTCAAATTGATATGATTTTTTGAAGTTGACCTATGCTTGTTGACTTTCACCATGCTTACTTGAATTTGGTTTGACTTCATGATTTTATTTGACTGCCTTCCTCTTATCCAAATGCCATGAAATTTTACATGTCTACCATGATAGATGTTAGGATTGAGTGTGGTTTATTTCATGATTTTTGAGATTGTTTAAGTTGACTTTTGAAAGAGGTCTTGCTGTTGACTTATTTGTGCTCTTTCTTGCCATGCTTTGCATCCTTTTGCATATGAAATGACATTGATGCATGATTTTATTATGAATCCAATTGAGAATGCTTCTTGAATGTTTAGACTTGGTTTGGGTTGACTTTTCCTTGCTGCCTTGACTTTTTTCTTTCATCTTTGACCCTAGGCTAGTCCTAGTGGTCTTCTAAGCTTATGTTGAGTTCATCTGTTTCAGGTTAAGCACCAATGCCTTGAGGATCATTCAAATGTGTTTTAGTTTGATTGTTTAATGTGCTAACCTTTGTTTTGTAGGTGTGACTCACATACTTGAGTCTTTGTGCCTTGCACAATTGGTCCCTCTGTGGTTGACTATTGGTTCATTTTCTTTTGTTTTTGACTGTTGAGCTGTTTACTAATTGGTCTGACTTTTGCAGGTACTTTAGTTGCTTAAGTTCTCTGAACTTGCTTGCTTTGCTATTTAGCATTTGCTTTGAGGTATAAACCTTTCTTCTTCATGTAGTCTGGAGACCCGGTCTGTTATTTGACCGGGCAAACTGTCTGAAGTCCTCCTTAAGAGGCAATGCCTGTGTGTGTTTAAATTTGTCCCAAGCAGGAAAAGTCCTCATTTGAGGCAATTGGTGGAAGGTAGGGATAAGCAATCTATCCCCCACTATTCAGTGTGTCCTCTCTTTGCTCCCATTACATGGTTGAAGCATTGAGATAAAAACCCAAGATCTAATCGAGTCAATAATGGGGAAAGAGTTCCATCTTTCTGAACTCCCCCACTTTCTATTATTTGATGCTCTCTCAGACCTGAGATAGAAGCAATGAGGCACACCCCTCATCTCCTTTTCATCTGCTTCACCTTAGCCTCTCAATGGCAAGGTTAAGAGCGACATTTACCTATTACAGTGGACTTTCATAGTCAAACCCTCTTGTGTGAGCCCCCCCTTGTTTGGCTATAGAGTGTGCTGTCTGATATTCATTGATTGACTGATTGCTTCATATGCACATGTTTGCTTGTATGTTATGCATTTATCATCATCAATTGCCATTAATGCATGATCATCTCATTTGTCTTTGTGATGCTATCATTGTTGTTTGCCCATTGAGGACAATTGTAAGTCCATTGCTTTGGCATTTGCTCCTATGATATGGAAGGATAGAGTGTAAGACCTCATTGGTCACTCATATCATCTGTTGCCTTGTTTGTTTGTATGTGAGGATACAGTTATAAGTCCCTGTAAGTTGGCATCTGTTATCCTGTGATCATAATTTGATCTGTTTGAGTTGTATGTGAGGTTGCAGTTATAAGTCCCTGTAAGTTGGCATCTGCTTTCCTATGATCATAGTTTGTTTTATCTGTTTGCATGAGAGGTTGCAACTGTAAGTCCCTGCAAGTTGGCATTTGCATTCCTGTGATCATATTGTTGCTTTTGTTCTTGTATGTGAGGATCCATTATAAGTCCCAGTAATGTGGCATTGGATTTCCCAGGACCATACTGTGGAGTTAACCTAAGTCCAGACAGATTGGCAGTTAACTTCCATGTTTCACTCTTGTTTTTCTTTTGAGGAGATTAGTGTAAGTCCATTGAGTGGCTTCTGATATCCTGTTCTGTTCTAGGAGACTGGTGTAAATCCATCTATTGGTATCCGGTATCCGCTTTTATTTCTTTGCCTGTGGAGATTAGTGTAAGTCCATAGAGTGGCCTCTGATATCCCGTTTTGTTTTAGGAGATTGGTATAAGACCAGTGATTGGCATCCGGTATCCGCTTTTCTCCTGCTTTGCTTGTTTGTTATTATTAATTTCTATTCCAAAGGACACACTTGAATCATCTGCTATATGATTTCAAGAAGTGAACCTTCTAAGAAGTTTTACTATCCATCCTTCATCCATTCATCATCCATTATGTCCTAAACCTTTTCACATTTTATCTTTTAAACTTGACATAAGTGTTGTGCAAACATTCTCATTGTTTTCTAACTAAAAACCTGGACTCAAGTCCTTGACTTTTTTCAAAACTCCATTTCATAATACTTATTTGAATTAACCTTAATCATACCTTGACTCCATTTTCATAATCATAATCAGTAACTTCACTCATTCACTTGTTTTGGCTTTGTCCATTAATCTTTTCATACATGAGCTATAGGTTTGATTTATCTTAGTGGTTGATGTTAATCTCACCTTCTGTCTTTAGTGATTGAATTGTAAGTCTTCCTTGCCTATTATAGGGTTAACCCCTCCCTGGCAAGTTGAAGCTTTTCTCACATGGTGGACGTTGTTGTTTGTATAAGGTTGAGTTTTCTCCCGTGGATAACGTAAGACCTAGGGTTTGTGTTTAAAATTGAACCTAACCCACTTTTGGAAATCTTTTAGCCGAACTACGGCGTTTTGATCCTTACCTTTGATGGAAGGTACGTAGGCAGCGGGTTCATCCGTTCAAACCCAATAAAAATTGTATATTCTTTTCTCATCATCCCAATCATGTTTGCACAATCTTTATGTCATAACAAATAACAATTTAATACAACAAGTGTGAAAAGGGCTCCCTAGGAGTACCTAGGACGTAGTGGGTGCCTAACACCTTCCCATTGCGTAATTTACCCCTTACCCAGACTCTCTGATCTTTTTATTAGTTTTCTACGTGTAAAACTTCTTAGGCTTTTGTTCGCTTTTTAGCCAATCCTTTGGATAAATAAAAGTGCGGTGGCGACTCGAAATTTCAATGTATCTCTTAGCTTATGATTTAATCGATAGATCATATAGCGACGAATACACCGCTACAATATCAAAGGGTGCTTGCTGAAGGCCGATGTTTTCCCCGGTTGTGGGAAGGGTTGTTTAGATTGTGCCACTCAGAGTGGAGGTTGTTTGAAGCTACAACAGGGTATCCAGGCCTTGCTTGACAAAGGTATCCTCCAGGTTGAAGATTTGTCTGTCCAAGAGTCTGTGAAAGGGGTTGAGGAAGAAGTGTTTGAAGATGCTACTGATGAATTCGCAGATGTTGTTCCTGTTAATTTTGTGATTCCCAGTGAGGTCTCTGCGGTCAACAATGAAGATGGGGATAGTGATTGTGACATTGACAACTGGGTGCGTCCGAGGATCCCGGGTGAAGTCATCAACAATTGGTCTTCTGAGGAGATTGTACAAGTCACTTTTCTGAAGGAGTAATTTTCTTTGTTTATTCATGCATATCCAAGTCTTACGTTCCGCCCAGGGCGTAATGACTCATTGTAGGGCTCATCTATGTGACACTTGCATTTTTATCATAAATAAAGGACGTATTTTTGCATTCAAATATTTCGTTCCCTGTCTTTCTATTTTTGCAGTTTTTCAAAATAAAAATGGAAATGTTTTGTTTAGTTTTCACTTCTTGTTCACACTCATAAGCACATACCATCACTCATGCAGATGCACACCACCGGATCCTATTGATAACGTTTCTGCTACGGCTCGTTTCGACTTTGAAAATCCAATCTTTCAAGCTGAAGAAGAGGATGATGAAGACTGAGAACTCCCTGAAGAGCTTACCAGGTTATTAAAACAAGAGGAAAGGGTTATTCAACCGCATCAAGAGTCTGTTGAAGTGATTAATCTCGGCACCGAGGACGCCAAGAGAGAAATCAAGATAGGGGCTGCTTTAGAAGACAATGTGAAGAAGGGGTTGATTGAATTGCTGCAAGAATACGTTGACATCTTCGCCTGGTCTTATCAGGACATGCCTGGGCTGAACACAGACATCGTGGTACACCGCTTGCCTCTCAAAAAAGGTTGTCCTCCGGTCAAGCAGAAGCTCAGAAGAACAAGACCAGAGATGGTTGTCAAGATAAAGGAAGAAGTGCAAAAGCAGTTGGATGCAGGGTTTCTAGCAGTCACCAATTATCCGCCATGGGTTGCAAACATCGTCCCAGTACCTAAGAAGGATGGAAAGGTACGGATGTGTGTCGACTACCGGGATCTGAACAGAGCTAGCCCTAAAGATGATTTCCCATTACCT
The DNA here is from genome assembly GCF_024323335.1 of Lathyrus oleraceus. Taxonomy (NCBI): domain Eukaryota; kingdom Viridiplantae; phylum Streptophyta; class Magnoliopsida; order Fabales; family Fabaceae; genus Lathyrus; species Lathyrus oleraceus. The sequence continues at coordinate 447,479,814 of NC_066582.1, read as the reverse complement.
CACATCGACGTTTTGGTGGATAATACAGCTCAGTTCTCGGTATTCTCCTTCATGGAGGGCTTTTCTGGCTATAACCAAATCAAGATGGCACCAGAAGACATGGAAAAGACAACTTTCATAACCTCATGGGGCACCTTCTGCTACAAGGTGATGCCGTTTGGTCTGAAAAATGTCGGAGCAACATATCAACGAGCTATGGTGACTCTGTTCCATGATATGATTCATCATGAAATCGAGGTTTATGTGGACGATATGATTGCCAAATCTCAGACAGAAGAAGAACATTTGGTGAATTTGCAGAAACTGTTTGAGCGTTTGAGGAAATTCAAACTGAGACTTAATCCGAACAAGTGCACTTTCGGGGTGAGATCGGGAAAATTGTTGGGTTTTATTGTTAGCGGAAAAGGGATTGAGGTGGATCCCGACAAAGTGAAAGCGATACAGGAAATGTCTGAGCCAAGAACAGAGAAACAAGTCCGTGGTTTCTTAGGAAGGTTGAACTACATCGCAAGGTTCATCTCTCACCTAACAGCCACGCGTGAGCCAATTTTTAAATTGCTGAGGAAAGATCAGGCTATCAGGTGGAATGAAGATTGTCAAAGGGCTTTCGAGAAGATAAAAGAGTATCTACAGAAACCTCCAATCCTTATACCTCCAGTTCCTGGGAGACCTCTGATAATGTACTTGTCAGTGACCGAGAACTCGATGGGGTGTGTATTGGGACAACATCACGAGTCTGGTCGAAAAGAGCATGCCATATACTACCTTAGCAAAAAGTTTACCGACTGTGAAGTCAAATATTCGCAACTTGAGAAAACTTGTTGTGCTTTGGCCTGGGTTGCTCGCCGACTGAGGCAGTATATGTTGAACCATACTACCTTGTTGATTTCTAAGATGGATCCAGTCAAATACATATTCGAGAAGCCAGCTCTCACCGGAAGGGTTGCTCGTTGGCAAATGGTACTAACAGAGTACGATATCCAGTATACATCCTAGAAAGCCATCAAAGGGAGTATTCTGTCAGACTATCTTGCTCAACAGCCGATTGATGATTATGAGCCGATGAAGTTTGATTTTCCAGATGAAGACATCATGTTCCTCAAGATGAAAGACTGTGAAGAGCCAGTTGTTGAGGAGGGACCTGATCCAAACGAAAAGTGGACTTTGTTGTTTGATGGGGCTGTCAATGCTAGAGGAAGTGGAATTGGTGCTGTCATTACAACTCCGAAAGGTGCCCACATACCTTTCACCGCTCGTTTGACTTTTGAGTGCACAAATAATGAAGCTGAGTACGAGGCCTATATCTTGGGTATTGAGCAAGCCATTGATTTGAGAATCAAGACTTTGGACATCTTCGGAGATTCAGCTCTAGCGATCAATCAAGTGAATGGTGATTGGAATACTCTCCAGCCCACTCTGGTCCCCTACAGAGACTACACGAGAAGACTGTTGACTTTCTTCACAACAGTAAAATTGTATCATATACCTCGTGATGAGAACCAGATGGCAGACGCACTTGCTACTCTATCCTCCATGATCAAGGTAATTCGTTGGAACCATGCTCCCAGGATCGATGTGATGCGCCTTGACAGGGCCGCGTATATGTTTGCTGCTGAACTGGTAGTCGATGACAAGCCCTGGTTTCATGATATCAAGTGTTTTCTGAAGAATCAAGAGTACCCTGCAGGGGCATCCAACAATGACAGAAAGACTTTGAGAAGATTGGCATGCAGTTTCTTCTTGAACAAAGACGATGTGCTGTATAAGAGGAACTTCGACATGGTTTTGCTCAGATGCGTGGACAGACACGAGGCGGACATGTTAATGCAGGAAGTTCATGAAGGTTCCTTCGGTACTCATGCCGGCGGACATGCAATGGCTAAGAAATTGTTGAGATCAGGTTATTATTGGATGACCATGGAATTAGATTGTTTCAAGTATGCTCGGAAGTGTCATAAATGCCAGATTTATGCTGATAAGGTGCATGTACCGCCGAATCCTCTGAATGTGATGTCTTCGCCGTGGCCGTTTGCTATGTGGGGCATTGACATGATTGGAAAGATTGAGCCGACTGCTTCCAATGGGCATCGCTTCATCCTTGTTGCCATCGACTATTTCACCAAGTGGGTCGAAGCAGCGTCGTTCGCGAATGTCACCAGACATGTGGTTGCCCGTTTCATCAAGAAAGAAATCATTTGCCGCTATGGGATTCCCGAAAGAATCATTACTGATAATGGTTCTAATATCAACAACAAAATGATGAAGGAGTTGTGTCAGAACTTCAACATTCAGCATCACAATTCTTCCCCTTACCGCCCTAAGATGAACGGCGCTGTTGAGGCAGCAAATAAGAACATAAAGAAGATTATGCAGAAGATGGTCGTCACGTACAGAGATTGGCATGAGATGCTACCTTTCGCCTTGCATGGGTACCGCACTTCAGTACGTACATCGACCGGGGCAACCCCTTACTCCCTGGTGTATGGTATGGAAGCAGTCCTACCTGTTAAAGTGGAGATTCCTTCTCTAAGAGTCTTGTTGGATGTCAAGTTAGACGAAGCCGAATGGATTCGGACAAGGTTCAATGAGTTGAGTCTTATCGAAGAGAAGCGAATGACAGCCATTTGTCATGGGCAGTTGTATCAGAGTCGGATAAAGAGAGCCTTTGATCAGAAAGTGCGTCCTCGTTGTTTCCAAGTCAGAGATTTAGTGTTGAAAAGGATCCTTCCTCCTCAGACAGATCACAGGGGCAAGTGGACTCCTAACTATGATGAACCGTATATTGTCACCAAGGTTTTTGATGGTGGGACTTTAATGCTTGCAACTATGGATGGTGAAAACTTCACTTCCCCTGTGAACTCAGACGCAGTTAAAAAATACTTCGCATAAAATAGACCCGCTGGACAATAAAAAGAATAGTCCAGGAAAAAAATGGGCATCCCGACGAATCAAGAAAATGAAAAGGTTCAGGCAAAAATTAGGGATTAAAAATGAAAAGATCGTACACCCGGTAAGTTGAAAACCTGAAAAGGCAACTTAGGCAAAAATGGGTATCCCGGTGGATTGAAAACCCGAAAAGGGCGATCCAGGCAAAAGTTAGGGATTAAGCAAATGACTGCGTTATGAGTTAGTTCTAAATCTCATCTCATGTCGATGACTGGAAATTTTCGAAAGGTAGGAAACAGTCCAATCACCTTTTCAGAAGGCTGATCATCTGGAGGATCTTGAAGCGGGCAAGTCATAGCAGAATTGGAACCCAATAGAAATCCATTTCACATTGCCATTAGATTAATTTCTATTTTTATCTTTTGTGCGATTGCCTCTTTCCAGGGATTGCTTCCTGATGTAAATGCCTATTCAGAGGCCATTCAATCAATAAAATCGTGTTATTCAGTATATCTCTGTTTTCATTTTCATTTTACTGTTTTGTTTGCAAAAATGACGTCCGAATTTTTGATAAACATTGCATCATGACACATAAGGGATTTACAGGTACATGCTTAATAAACATTTAAAATTGCTGTAAATTTTAAAGTGCTTTGGATTGTCTATTCAGAACAGGTACCCTCGGGGCATTTCCTTAAAATCCCCTGCAAATGATCGTGAATATCTTCCCCAGTGAAGTCGCCAACAGACGAATTCGGTGTCTTATCCCTGCAGAGCTGATCAGAGCGTTGGATTCTTCAATCCCCAGCAGGTTCTCACCAATGCACTTCCCCAAGCGGTTGTTTCAGAATATACACTCCCCAGTAGAGTTGACAGTGCCAGATTGTATACCCCCGGCGGAGTTGACAGTGCCAGACTGTATCTTCCCAGCAGAAGTGGCTGCTCCTTAGAGTTCGAGGCCAGATCGATAATCCCAATGCCAGATCCATGGTTTCTTTCCTTGAAGCAGAACCTCGGTACCGTATCAGTGTTTGCTTCCCCTGCTGAGTCATTTCTCGCAGATCGTGGTTGCCAGAACCACTATCGCTTTCCCCAACAGCAGGTTTTCAGTGTCGTTCTCTCCCCAGTCTGAATCTCGGCATTTCGTCATTGCTAGAACACCGTGTGGCGGGTCATTTCCCCACATAATTCTTTGCGCTGTGCATCTCCAACAGCCTTGCCAGGGTCCAGAAGATGGTGATCATTTCCCCAGTAGATCCCCTTGCCTCAGCTTGGCATTCTACCCAGCATTTCGCATCCCTGCATATAGAATCATATTGCATTGCATCCTCCCAAATCGCGTAGCATTTCCATTTTCATGGAGCATTACGCCATTGAAAGATTCAAACATACGCATGTAAGCATAAAACATTCTCGGTATCCCAAGTGATAAGCTAGAAGTTGTTTCCAATACTCAGACTGAAGATTGTTCATGACCCACCTCGGTTATCCCCAGCAAGTGTCATTGGCCCATGCGTCGCCTCTATTTTCTTTCCATATTTCTGCCGATGCTGACAGGCATGAAGTTTTTCCGGTATTCAGATCGAAGTGGCGTTCAGGCCAATTTCCGATATTCAGATCGAAGTGGCGTTCAGGCCAGTTTTTCGATATTCAGATCGAAGTGGCATTCAGGCCAGTTTTTCGATATTCAGATCGAAGTGGCGTTCAGGCCAATTTCCGATATTCAAATCGAAGTGGCGTTCAGGCCAATTTCCGATATTCAGATCGAAGTGGCGTTCAGGCCAGTTTCTGGTATTCAGACCAAAGTGGCGTTCATGCCAATTTCCGATATTCAGATCGAAGTGGCGTTCAGGCCAGTTTCTGGTATTCAGACCGAAGTGGCGTTCAAGCCAATTTTCCGATGTTCAGATCGAAGAAGTTTCCGACGTTCAGGTCGATGCAACTTGTGGCATTCAGGTCAATTTTCCGATGTTAAGATCGAAGAAGTTTCCGACGTTCAGGTCGATGCAACTTGTGGCATTCAGGCCAGTTTTCCGATGTTCAGATCGAAGAAGTTTCCGACGTTCATGTCGATGCAACTTGTGGCATTCAGGCCATGGTTATTTCTATGTTACCATTTATTTTGGTATCCAAGTTAACATTCTTTTTCGGTATTCAGACTGACTCTCACCGTACCAGACGGATTCTTCTTTCAAGACCACCTCTTTGCCGATTCTGACAGACATTGTTACTTCACTTCACTTCAGTGCAAATTTTTGGGCTTTTATTGTATTCAATCCCTTGATACCTCGAAAGTACGAAAGCAGCTGCCATCTTCTTTCCGGGTCTCCAGTTGATTGAATAGGGGCAACTGTAATACCCCAAAATTTACCCTTCATTTTTCCTAAAAAAAAAAAAAAGCGAAAAAAATAAAACGAAAAAAAAAGTTAAAAATAAATAAATAAATAAAATTAATTAAATAAATAAATAAAATATAACAAAAATTTTTTTTTTTTGGACTTGGGTCTCCCTCATTTGAGCCCACTACCCACGAAAATCAGTCTATAAATACTGAAGTTTCAGTAGAGGAAAACACACTTGGAGTTACACTGGGAGATTCACTGGAGAGAAAAAGGAAGAGAAGCAAAATACTCCGAGGTTTCCTTGTAACAAAACCCTGAGGAAAAAGATAGTGAGAGAAGAACTAACAGAGTTCAGAGCAGCCTCCAAACCCTAAAGGGAACTCAACTGCACAGAATCACTTCTGCCTCACATAAACCCTAAAGATTGTTTTATAAACCTCACGGGTGCAACTCAATTTCAATCAAGCTCTCCAATCAGGTCTGCACTATATCCATCATCTTTATGCCTTTAATTTGAATGCTCTAAATGTATGAGGTATTATGGTTGAATTTGATACCCTTTTGATGCATGTGTTTGACAAGAGGTTTAGGCCTCCTACCCTTGGTTGCTTTTTGTGAGCTTTTTGTGAATTTTGATGGAATTATTCATGTGGTTACATTTTGATTTAGGGGCAACTCTTGGTTACCCTATTTTGTTTCTCTAACCTGTTTATTGAGTTTTTTTTTGTGAGGGCTCACATGACGTTTGCAGGGATAACTTGCGTGGTTTCCCACTTTATTTATGGGTGACCCCCTAGAGGTTCATTCCGATTATCTGTACTGACCCACTTTCTTTGATGATGTTAGCTTGGAAGGATCTCAGGGTTTATCGTTCCTTTAATTGCTGTTACTTCGGATCTTTATCCGTGTGGTACTTTTACATTTTTCCCGCATTTTACTACTTTCCTAGCTGGAAGACCTCGATAGGAGGCAATGTTTTTGTGTTTACTTTATGCAGGTTCCTTTGTCCAGGGTTAAGAGCTATGAGGTCTTATCCTCATTACCCTTTTGCATGCGCGTTCCTACAATGCAAACAAACCCTTCATTGATTTTTCTTCTCCATAACACACGTTTACTCCTTCTACTACAGGCGAGTAAGTCTCCAAAGGTCGAGCATCCGGTAGATTGCGTAGTAACGTCGTTCATCCAAAACCCAATCCATAACCCCGTAGTTAGCCGAACTACGGCTTGCTCTGATTCTCATTCCAGATGAGATACGTAGGCATAAGACGCGATGTCTTAGCGAGCACACATCCCCCAACCCATAGGTCAGCCGAGCTACGAAGACTCTGATTCTCATATTCAGATGAGATACGTATGCAGTGGATGCGACATCCACGTGAGTCATTTCTCTTAACCTTTTTAGTAAATAAACACATTAGGTAAACTCACACCCTTTAGACAAAAACCACAAAAGTGGATCCCGTAGAGTACTATGGATGCGTAGGGGTGCTAATACCTTCCCTTCGCATAACCGACTCCCGAACCCAAGGTTTGGTTGCGAGACCCCGTCTTGTCCTTTCCTTTTTCAGGTTTACTTCGAGCGTTTCCTTTCCCTCCTTTGGGATGAATAACGCACGGTGGCGACTCTTCTGTCTTTTTCTTTCGCCGGTTGTTTTTTTCGCGCACTGTATTTTTCAGGTTGCGACACTACGTTGGTATATGGGTTTGGAGAGTTCGAACATTCGCTCTTTCAACGATCTTGGTGAGGCCTTCGTCAAGCAATATAAATACAATGTGGATATGGCTCCCGATAGGGACCAGTTGAAAGCGATGTCCCAGAAAGAGAAAGAGACCTTCAAAGAATACGCCCAGAGGTGGCGCGAATTGGAAGCTCAGATAGTGCCACCCCTAGAGGAGAAAGAGATGACCAAAATCTTCTTGAAGACCTTGAGCTCGTTTTATTATGAGAGGGTGATAGCCAGCGCTCCCTCAGACTTCACCGAGATGGTGAATATGGGGATGAGATTGGAAGAGGGGGTCCGAGAAGGACGCTTAACTCGAGGTGAAGGCTCTTCAGCAAAGAGATATGGAAGCTTTGCAAAGAAGAAGGAGGGAGAGGCACATGTTGTGTCTTCCCATGTCAAGAGAAGACCCTCTGTGAAGAGGCAGATTGCTCGCCTAGTCAAGAATCATCATCAGGTGGCTCATATAGCACCTGCTTTCAGGGAAGCTCAACATTATCAACAACCGCAAACTCAGCAATATCAGCAACAACAACATCGTCCACAACAGCAGGCCTACCAGCCTCGAAATAACAACAACAATGCCAACACCAGCTATGAGAGGAAAAGGGTCACCTTCGATCCAATTCCGATGATTTATGCTGAACTCTATCCATATCTGATCGATAAAAAGTTAATCACTCCGCGAGACCCTCCCGCTGTACCTGCTAACCTCCAATGGTGGTACAAGCTCGAGCTTCATTGTGTGTATCATTCCGGTGCTCCTGGACACGATGGGGAGAATTGTTATCCCTTGAAGACCAAGGTGCAAGACCTTGTGAGAAGTGGGATTTTGTTTTTCGAGGACGTAGGTCTGGATGTGAAGAAGAACCCATTGCCCGAGCATGGGAAGTCTGTTAACATGGTCCAGGGCTGTCCTGGCAAGTATAAAGTTAAATACGTCAGCCATATCCGGCAATCGCTGGTTGAGTTGCATCGCTTGCTGTGTGATTATAGCCATTATGAGCATGACCATGATAGATGCAGAGTATGTTCTGTTAATCAGAGAGGATGTCGCCAGGTGCGCAGAGATGTTCAAGAGATGTTCGATGAAGGAGTCATTGAGATCCTTCAAAATAGAAATGTTGACGAAGATGAGCTCGAAGTCAACGTAATTTCTCCGGTATTCCGGATACCTTATCCTGTTGTCATCAAGTATGATGGTAGCAAGCAGAAGGTTTCTCCAGCTTTGACTATCAAGTCAGCCGGACCTGTACCGTACTCCTCCGAGAAGACGGTCCCTTATCGCTACAGTGCTTTAACAATGGCAAATGGGAAAGAGGTGTCCTTGCCCTCTTCATCTGTTGTTAATATTGCTGATGTCGGTGGTTTGACCCGCAGCGATCGTGTATTTTCAGCTCCGGTGAAACCTCAGGCTGATGCTCGAGGAAGTGTTGACGCTGATTTTGTTGAACGCCTGATTGGGAATGCTGTGAGCGCTCCGAATCCGGCACTTATTGCTAAGCCCGCCTCCATGTTGAAAACTCTTGCTTCTGTTGGCCCGAGTGGCAATACAAAAGAAGATTGTGATGAGATGCTGAGGCTCATCAAAAGGAGCGAGTACAATGTTGTAGACCAGCTTCAACAAACGCCATCCAAAATATCTGTGTTATCACTACTATTGAATTCTGAACCACACCGGGAGGCTCTGCAGAAGGTGTTGGATGTGGCGTACGTAGATCATGATGTCACGCTAGAACAGTTCGATAGTATTGTTGCAAATATCACCGCTTGTAATAATTTGAGTTTTTGTGACTCTGATCTCCCCGAGGAGGGAAGAGACCACAACTTGGCATTACATATATCTATGAGCTGCAAAGACGACGCCATGTCCAATGTGTTAGTGGACACTGGGTCATCATTGAATGTATTGCCAAAGACCACTCCCACGAAGTTGTCATATCAAGGGCCTCCCATGAGGCAGAGTGGAGTGGTTGTGAAAGCTTTCGATGGGTCTTGCAAAACCGTGATTGGTGAAGTTGATCTCCCACTCAAAATCGGACCAAGTGATTTCCAGATCACCTTCCAGGTCATGGATATTCACCCATCATATAGTTGTCTCTTAGGCAGACCATGATTCACGAGGCAGGCGCCGTGACATCCACCCTACACCAGAAACTGAAATTTGTAAAGAATAAGAAGCTGGTGGTGGTAGGGGGAGAAAAGGCTCTCCTGGTTAGCCATTTGTCTTCTTTCTCTTACATAGATGCTGAGGATGAAGTTGGAACTCCGTTCCAAGCTTTATCTATTGCTGAGCCTGTCGAGAAGAGAACTTCTTCATTTGCTTCCTACAAAGATGCAAAGTTGGCCATTGAGCATGGTGCAACTGCTGGATTGGGGCAAATGATTGAGTTAGAAGACAACAAGTCCCGGGCTGGCATAGGCTATTCTTCTAGGGTCTTCAACAAGCAAGGTTTGTTCAAGAGTGGAGGTTTCATCCACACTGGTCAAGACGAAAAGGCGGCTGCCATTCTGGAAGAGGACGAAGAGGATTCTGGTAATTTCATTATCCCTGGAGGGATCTGCAATAATTGGGTCGCTGTGGATATTCCAACAGTTATCCATAAGTCAAAGTAATGTTCATTATGTTTGAAAACCTTTCTCCCATGCCAAAAGCAGGAGTGATGACATTCTTGGCGCATAAATGCAATGATATTTTCATTCAATAAATTCATGTTAAATGTTTGTTTTTCCAATTATTTTCCCTTTTTGCTTTTTGCATGAAATTGGTGATCACATAAAACCCTAAAAAGATAAAATAAAATCAATCTTTTCATCTGCACAATGATTTTCTTTGTTTGAATTCTAAAAGCTTTTTATATCCAAAATCGTTATGCAGGTTGATCAAACCCATTGAACATAATGATCCAACACCATCTTCCAACTTTGAATTCCCTGTATTTGAGGCAGAAGAAGATGATATTGAAGAGATTCCTGACGAGATTACCCGTCTACTTGAGCATGAAGAGAAGATCATTCAGCCGCATCTTGAGAATCTGGAAACAGTCAATTTAGGGTCTGAAGATTGTATGCGAGAAGTAAAGATTGGGGCACTCCTGGAAGAGTCTGTTAAGAAGGGGTTGATTGAATTGCTACGAGAATATGTTGACGTCTTCGCTTGGTCATATGAAGACATGCCTGGTCTAGATACTGATATTGTGCAACATTTCCTACCTTTGAAGCCTGAGTGTGCGCCTGTAAAGTAAAAGCTCAGAAGAACTTATCCTGATATGGCAGTGAAGATCAAAGAAGAAGTTCAGAAGCAAATTGATGCGGGGTTTCTGGTGACTTCTACATATCCTCAATGGGTGGCCAATATTGTGCCCGTACCTAAGAAAGATGGAAAAGTCCGAATGTGTGTGGACTATAGAGACTTGAATAAAGCTAGTCCGAAAGATGATTTTCCACTACCACATATTGATATGTTGGTAGATAATACAACTAAATTCAAAGTCTTCTCATTTATGGACAGATTTTCCGGATATAATCAGATTAAAATGGCACCCGAGGATATGGAGAACACAACATTCATCACACCTTGGGGAACATTCTGTTATCGAGTGATGCCCTTCGGTTTGAAGAACGCCGGAGCCACGTATCAACGAGCTATGACTACCTTGTTTCATGATATGATGCATAAGGAGATCGAGGTATATGTTGATGATATGATTGCTAAGTCAAAAACGGAAGTTGAGCATGTAGAACACATGTTGAAGCTTTTTCAGCGTTTGAGGAAGTATAAGCTTCGTCTGAATCCCAACAAGTGTACATTTGGAGTCCGTTCCGGCAAGCTATTGGGCTTTGTCGTTAGTGAAAGAGGTATTGAGGTTGATCCTGCCAAGGTCAAAGCGATACAAGAGATTCCTGCGCCCAAAACTGAGAAGCAAGTCCGAGGTTTTCTTGGCCGCTTGAATTGCATTTCCAGATTCATATCCCACATGACTGCCACATGTGCGCCGATATTGAAGCTCCTCCAGAAAGATCAGTCCCATGATTGGACCGAGGATTGCCAGAAAGCGTTTGATAGTATTAAAGAGTATTTGTCTGAGCCTCCGATTCTGTCTCCGCCTGTGGAAGGGAGACCATTGATTATGTATCTAACTGTTCTTGAAGACTCAATGGGTTGTGTCCTTGGTCAGCAGGACGAATCAGGAAAGAAAGAGCATGCCATCTACTACTTGAGTAAAAAGTTTACCGATTGTGAGTCTCGATACTCAATGCTTGAGAAAACATGTTGTGCTTTGGCTTGGGCTGCTAAGCGCTTACGCCAGTATATGTTAAATCATACGACTTGGTTGATATCCAGAATGGATCTGATCAAGTATATCTTCGAGAAGCCTGCTTTAACTGGGAGGATTGCCTATTGGCAGATGTTACTATCTGAGTATGATATTGAGTATCGAGCTCAGAAGGCCATTAAAGGTAGTATCTTGGCTGACCATTTGGCACATCAGCTGATTGAGGATTATCAGTCTGTTCAGTATGATTTCCAGGATGAGGAGATTCTGTATTTGAAAATGGAAGATTATGATGAGCCTACGCTCGATGAAGGGCCGGAGCCTGGTTCCAGATGGAGTATGGTATTTGATGGCGCTGTAAATCAATATGGAAATGGTATTGGGGCAGTGATTATTACTCCTCAGGGCACACATTTTCCTTTTACAGCAAGGCTAACTTTCAAATGCACGAATAATATGGCTGAGTATGAAGCTTGTATTATGGGATTGGAGGGGTGCATTGATCTTAGGATCAAACACCTCGATGTTTATGGTGATTCGACCCTCGTTGTTAATCAGATTAAGGGTGAATGGGAAACGAATCATCCTGGCCTCATTCCATATAGGGATTATGCGAGGAGGATTTCAACATTCTTTACTGAGGTTAACTTCCATCATATTCCTCGAGATGAGAATCGGATGGCAGATGCGCTTGCTACGATTGCTTCTATGATTGTGGTGAAATTCTGGAATGAAGTTCCCAATATCACCGTGATGCGCTTGGATAGACCAGCTCATGTGTTTGCAGTAGAAGAAGTAAAAGATGATAAGCCATGGTACTATGACATCAAGTGTTTCCTTCAGAGCCAGATTTACCCGTCCGGGGCATCTGTGAAAGATAAGAAGACTCTGAGGAGATTATCAGGAAGTTTCTACCTCAATGGTGATGTGCTTTACAAGAGAAATTTTGACATGGTACTGCTCAGATGCGTGGATAGACACGAAGAAGACCTGTTAATGACTGAGGTCCATGAGGGTTCATTTGGTACTCATTCCAATGGACATGCCATGGCTAGAAAAATGTTGAGAGCAGGCTACTATTGGCTGACAATGGAGTCTGACTGTTGCAAATACATGAAGAAATGCCATAAGTGTCAGATTTATGCGGATAAGATTCATATTCCTCCGACACTTCTGAATGTGATTTCGTCACCATGGCCCTTCTCCATGTGGGGAATCGACATGATTGGCATGATAGAACCGAAAGCGTCCAATGGACACAGATTCATTCTCGTAGCAATTGATTACTTCACTAAGTGGGTTGAAGCGGCATCATATACAAATGTGACCAGGCAGGTGGTTGTGAAGTTTATCAAGAATCAACTCATATGCCGGTATGGTGTGCCGGATAGGATCATTACTGATAATGGATCTAAATTGAACAACAAAATAATGAAAGAGCTGTGTAGTGAGTTCAAGATTGCACATCATAATTCCTCTCCTTACAGACCCAATATGAATGGGGTTGTTGAAGCTGCTAATAAGAATATCAAGAAAATTATACAGAAGATGGTTATCACGTATAAAGATTGGCATAAGATGCTGTCATTCGCTTTACATGGATATCGTACATCTGTCTGCACTTCAACAGGGGTAACCCCTTTTTCTCTTATTTACGACATGGAGGCTGTGCTCCCAGTAGAGGTGGAGATCCCATCAATGAGAGTCTTGATGGAAGCCGAGTTGACTGATGCTGAATGGGTTCAGAGTCGTTATGATCAATTGAATTTGATAGAAGAGAAGAGATTGACTGCCATGTGCCACGGTCAGTTATATCAGCAAAGGATGAAGAAAGCCTTTGATAAGAAAGTCAAGCCTCGTGTGTTCCGAGAAGGTGACCTTGTGCTCAAGAAAGTCCTGTCTTTCGCGCCCGATTCCAGGGGCAAGTGGACTCCAAACTATGAAGGTCCATACGTTGTTAAGAGAGCTTTTTCAGGCGGTGCATTGATACTTACAACTATGGATGGGGAGGATTTCACTCGTCTTGTGAATTCAGATGCAGTCAAGAAATACTTCGCCTAAAAATAAAAACAGAATAGCTTGCTAGGTTGAAAACCCGAAAGGGCAACTTAGGCAAAAATGAGCGTCTCGGTGGATTGAAAACCCGAAAGGGCGATCCAGGCAAAAGTTAGAGACATGAAAAAATGAATATATGTATCCCGCTAGATTGAATACCTCACCCTGGGGCAATCTAGGCAAAATAATAGGGATTTGGCAAGTAACTGCATCCTGACAAGACTTTGTTCTACAACTGTCATCTGTCAGAGATTCTCACTCATTCATCATCAACCAAAGTTTCAAATACATCGGATTCAGAAATGGTGGAGAGATGGTCATTATGTTCAATGTAGCCCTTTTCCAATATATATCACCAATTTCAAATTTGTAAAGATCCATGGAGTCTTGCCATCTGCAGATTACCATTCCATCAAATAAATTTGAGCCTTTATCCAATTATTTGCATTCTTAGTTGTTTCTATTTCAACAAATGTTTTACATGTTTTAATTGAAAAAATATCATTGTTTTAATCAAATCGTTCATAATTTGTTTTTAAGCAAGGTGAATATTCACAATGACAAAAGGATACTGGGGATGTCTTCTGTGCTCTCCCAAGGATGGTAAGATTCTCGACAAGGTAAGACATTTGTTCATGTTCCTGGCATGCTTGTGTCCTCTTCCTCCGAAACCTCTTATGGTTCGTTCTCTCAAGCAAAGTGTTGGATAAGATCATTCATCTCTCCTTCCTCAGCAGAAATGATCTCATTGGTAGGACAGTATCTGATGATCTTCGGAAGATTCCGGTTATGGTTGTTCCCTTTCAAAGAGTCGTCCTCCTCTTGGATAACTTCCCTAGTAGAGCTGCTTCTACGTCGGAGCTCATCTGTGTAACGACCTTGCCCCAGTTGGAATGACGGATGCTCATTCCCCTGCAGAGATCTCTGTGGTCCTAGCTTTCTCCCTCGAGATGTAGTACCGGATGTTTGTATACTTGTTCGTTGGACCTGTTTGTGTTAGAAATGTCTGTTTGTCAACATTCATCATACATAAACCACGCATGAGTGCATATAATTTTCAAACATTCAGATAATCATGATTGCATTCTTTGCCATATATCTTTATTTGTTATCCCCTGCTAGTTGGTAATATGTTTCCCCAAGCAGATGTTGGTGGTTGATCTCTCCATATAGGGTCAGCCCCATAAGCAGAAAGTGTTCATCTTTCCTTCCATATTCCCCACTGAGTTATACCCTCGTGGATGATGGTTGCTTCTATTTCCTCCCCAATACATATATTGGGATGGAGTTCCCCATTGAGTTATATCCTCATAGGGACAAGTTTTGTTTCAGCGTGCCCATATAGTTTGATCCTAGATTGGCCTCTTTTGGCCGCTTCTTGCACTCCCCTGTGATGTAAATGAATGATTGCTCAGTAACTAGTAATTATTGATCTTATCCCCGGAGGAGTCTGTGGCCTTCTACCCTAATACCGGTGGTTATAAGTCCTATTTTGTGGTTCTCTACCCTCATACTGGTAGTTGTAAACCCTATTTCATCCCCTTGCAGAGTTAACCTTTTGCTCATCCTAACCGATGACGGTTACTTCTCCGTGGTTTTCTACCCAGTATCCGGTAGATGTAATCCCCTCCTTGACGGTTACCATTATCCAATATTCGGTGCTGATATTCCCTCATCTTTTGGATAATTGCTCTGAGCAAGCAATTTATCCCCAGCAAGCCATCTCTCGTCTACCCTTTGTTGTTGGTGACGATTGTTTCTCCCCTGGATTGGTCATCATTTTACACATAGTTTTGGTGTCCCGATGCCTTTCTTTGTCGGTCGATTTATCCCTTATTAACCCAGTAACCGGTTGTGGATAATCTTCCATGCGCGTATATTATCTACGTTCTGACGGTAATAGATAATATATCTCATGCACTCTTTGGTCGAAGCCTTTTGTTCTTCCCCAGTCGAGTAAGATTCGTATCCTTTTTGGAATCGAATGTCCATCCTATATCTGAGTTTGCTTTTAGCCCTCTTTTGGATGATGAGTGTCTTGGGAATATTCTCCAATTCACGCTTTGGTTGGTCACCTATTATATGCCCAGTAACCGGTATCCCTGGTGTTCCTTCCTCCCTGCTCCCTATTATGACTTTTTTATCCCCTACGGAGTCAGATTTTCCTGAGCTGAAGTATACCTTTTTAGGTCTTCCTCAAATGATTTTGGATGATTGATATCTCTCACCCTTATACCGGTCTTAGATATTCATTCTTCCCGAGCATGTTGTATCTCTTACCCTTATACCGGTGTTCAGATCATATGTGTCTTTGAGCTTATTACCCAATAGCCGGTAATACCTTATCCTGTTGCTTCCTCAGAGGAGTTTTCGTTCTGGTTTTCCCTAGCGAGGTCCCTTAGTGGATTCTCCTAGCCTGAGTCTGGATTTTTATCCGAAGTATCCGTTATGAATAATTTCTACTGTATTGGCATATTCCCCAATACATGCGCCTTTGAGTCAGCTCGGGTCTTTCCATTGCTTTCTGCTCCCCAAGCTTTGAGTCGTGATCTGCTCACGCATCTTATTCCTTTTCTTATCCCCATGAGAGTCCCCAGAGTCTCTGTCCCATTTGTGAGCATGTTGCTCCAATGGATTACCAGTTTCTCCTGATTTCTTTTCTTTCTTTATGGACACATATCTCCACAGAGTATTACCTTTTGCATACATACATTTGCATCATGAGGTCTCTTAGGGACCAAAATTCGTCTCTCTGTTATTATTTAAGCCCATTCTACCTCGTCGAGACGAAGATCTTAACCTTCACTTCTCCGGCTAGAATGACCTTAAATAGGGGCATCTGTAAGACCCCAATTTTGTCCCTAAGATCCTTCATGACATCATAACATTGCATTTGTAAAGCCTCAAGGATCATGAGCATCTTGGTTCCCCTTGCCTTTGGGTGGGACCTCTTGTGAGTGGTTTGAGATCACCAAGCATGCTTGAATTGTACATTATTGCTTTTCTCATTTTATTTACTAACCAAAAGCACAAAAATATGTCACTAACATCTTTTGTTTGTAGGTTGAGCAATCACAAGGTCAAGAGCTTCTATGAGATCATTGGTACAAAGATATGGCCAAGAGGAGATGAAATCAAGCATGGTAATGGTTCCCAAAGCTCTCATACATCAAATATGCCTCCCTAGTATCTCAATTTATCATTTTTATCAACTCAAGTCAAAGGGTTTGAGGTTTGTTCCTCAAGGAAGCCCTAATTCATCTAATCACCCATTGTGCCTTGCTCATGAAGCAACTTCAGCCCATGGTCAAATACAATCAAGGGAAGTTCTTAAATCCATCATTTCATGCATATTTGAATTTATTTGAGTGTCCTCAATCATCAATTCATCAAGATACGAGTTGTGGACTTGAGAAGTTGATCAGTCAATTCATCTGACTATTTTGAAATGCACTAAGACCTAACGTTTTATGTGTTGGTCAAATGGAGATAATCCCAAAAGCAAAAATGTTCTTAAGAACAATATGAACAACTTTCATGTTCATCAAAAATTGATTTGAATCTTGTAAGGTCATCTCCCATTCCAAGACATTATAGGTCATTTTGACTGAAACCCTAATTTTGGGTCAACTTCCCAAGAACATAATTCATTCATTTTTTATGATTTTGAGGTGGGATCAAATGCATTGGAAATATTATTGTGTCTAATTCAAATGTTATGTTGAACAAAATTTCAAAATCTCAAAAGAAATACATGTGATAATGCAAAACATTATAGGTCACTTTGGACCAAATGCATTGAAAGGCAAAAAGGTCCAACTTCAAGTTCACATAAATCCTTCATCAAAAATCCAAATGATGCAAAATTTAAGTCCATTTTTATTATCTTGAAAGTATATACAACTTTGATGCTTGAGGTTTTCCCATTTGGGGCTTGCATCATCAAAACAGAGGGGCTTGAAGTTGGTTCAATTTGGCAAAATTCTCAAAGGCATGTTTTGCACTATGAACTTCATGGCCTGTTTTCAGAAATTTCCACACTCCAAATGAGTTTTGGTCCAACATAACATTTGTTCCTGATATCAAGACCTTTCCAACCATAACCCACATGCCTATGTTTCCATTTTTAAGTGGCATTTTCGAAGAGGTGAAGTTTTAGGCTCAATTATGCATAACATGTTGAAACTCATTGCACAAGCCATTGCATTGCCATCTGCACGTCCATTTCAAGTTGTTTGGTCATCAACATGCAAATGCAATTGAATTTGGGCCTTCTACATGATCATGCAAGCCCATGCAAAGAATATCCACTTGCCATGCACACGAGTATTTCCTTGCCTTGCCTCCAATTCAGCTATAAATAGACATGCTATGCTTCATAATTCTGGACCCTGAATCAATCTGAAATGCTGCAGAAATCAAAACCTAGCCATACCTAAAGGAACTAGTTCACATTTTCTTCAATTTTTTTCAGATCTAAAATTCAACTGAATTTGGTTGAATCTTTAGATCAAAATTTCCTAGACCTCCATCATATGATCCATTGAACTTCTGTTTTACCAAAAGAACCAAGGAAAGGAGCTCAGATCTTCACAATTCAAAGGTTTACTTCAACTGGTTTTTTCTTCGAAACTCCTTATCCCTTGACCTATTGAACTGGATATTATGTTGTCTGAAGTCCTCTCTATAGAGGCATCATTGCTGTGCGTTTAATTTTTGAAATCAAGCAAGTTCATGATGAACACCATCATGCTTCCATATCTGATTTCTCCATTTATAGGAATCTAGAGTGGAAGTGAGTGGTACAGGAGTGATGTACATCACTTCCTCTTTCGAACGGTACCTAGATCGCCCGTTTTGGTGAACATTTTCATTTTTGCAATTTTTGAGTCTCACCGGAGAAGACGGTGGCGCCGGCCACCGTCCCATTGCCAGATCCAATCTGGATCGTTGGATGCATCTCCCACGTTTTAATCTCAGCCATGCATTTGGATTACTTGCTTTAATGCCAGGTGTGACGCGTTTGACTTGGACTCACCATGAGCGCGCATCTCACATCCGTCTGATCAGCCACGTCAATTAATGAGGCTTGATCAGACGCTTGTGGTTTTTTTGATTTTCTTAATTTCTGATTTTATTTCTTTTATTTCCTTTATTTTCAAAAATTCATAACTTCTTCATTTTGATTCCAAAAAATATGGGACCAATTGCATTCTTCTCCATTTAAATTCTAGTTTCTAAAAATGATTTTTAATATTTTTTATTTTGTCATTTGATATTTTTTGTGAATTTTCTCTTTTCTGGTTATTTTTAATTCATTTTAAATAGTTGTTGATATTCAAAAAATACAAAAATATTTTCTTAACCTATTTGAATGATGATGGATCTATGAAAAATATTCTCATCAATTTTTTAATTGATTTGAGATTTATTTGAGATTTTAGTTCAATTAGGTTATTTTTATTCATTTTTAATTGATAAAAAATAGTTTCTGACTTTTAAAAATGCTGAAATTTTTTGTCAAACTTTGTTTGACCTTGTTGAACTTGGGATAAATCACTTGGACCTTTCAAGGTTGATTTGAGGTGATTTTGAAGTTTGACCCTCCTTTAATATTTTAATTCAAGTTTATTTTGAATATTAAAAAAGCCAAAAATATTTTTATTCATTTCTTGATTTCCAATCTTCATCTCACTTCTGTTTTTGATTGTTTGACCATGATTCTCAATGTCATTGGTCAACACTTGTTGATTGGTACATTCTATTTCATTTAATATCCTTTATTCTTTTCATTTCCATTTCCATTATTCATATCCTTCTTTTTTTTTCTTCTTTTTGATCAATGAGTTAAAGGTTGATAAGTTAGCATTGATTAGGGAGACTTAATCTTCCTTGATTCAAACCTAATTCATCTTGATCAATTGATCGAATGAATGGCTTTGCATTAAGGATAGGTTGTTTCCTAAATCATGCAAAAGGCTTAAACCCATACAAGATCAATTCTCTTTTTCTTTTGGCATGGCAAGTTGTTGGAACTTGGTTCACTAATCAAGACTTCTAACTTGTGTTGTTACCTACATTATTATTGACTGGCCTCAGATAGTTGTGACTTCTACATAAGTCCAATTACGATTGCTTAACATAACGCTAAATTTTCCTTATGACACACTAACTAATAACACTAACTATTAACCATTAACATTTACTTTTTGCATTTTACATTTATGCAATTTATTATTCTTGTACATATTATCCATTTGCTTTTTCCTTTGCTCATTGGAGCACATGTTTATGTTAATGCCATTTGCCTTTTGCTCATTTGAGCACATATTTGTGTATATACTTTTGTGCTTGTGTTTTGTTTTGATTGTTGTGGACCAAATGCAAAGAATTGGAAAAAATGGACTTAGACTTTAGGACTTTACCCAAGCTAGTGGAGTTTGAAGAGCAACTAGGCCTCATGCCTTTAGAGTGCTTAAATGTCAAAGAGCAACTAGGCCTCATGCCTTTAGAATGCTTAAATATTGAAGATGAACATTGAAAGGACTATATTCTAAACTCCCTCTTATCCATTCTTTGATTGTTTATAGAACTTTTTGATGTGTGTATTTTTGTGCTAGGGATTCCAATATTGAGCCAAATTGAGGAACCATTGCCATGAGCTTCTGAGAGAGAGGGATCCAAGACACCTTGAGGAATTTTTTTCCAAGAATCCACTGATTGTTGATTGCTTGAGTTTATGCTTTTGTGATTGCTTATTCCAAAGGATGGGAGCTACTTGGATCATCAATATGATCTCAAGAGAGGAACTCCATTTGTGGTTTTGCTTCTTATTCCTTACCTCTTGTATGTTAGGACTTTAGCCATTCTTCTTCTTCTCTCCACTCTAACCCTAGCCAAAACTTTTGTGCAAACATTTAACACTTGTTTTCAACATTAGAAACCTAAGCCTTATGCTTTTGATTTTCAAACTTTTCTTTTCATAACACTTATTTTGAATTGAACTTCTAAGTCAACTTTGACCATTTTGTACATACTTTTCATTGGTAAATATAACCCATTCAAATGCCCTTTTTGTGGTTTCAATGGCCACTTTCTTAATCAAAATTTTTTATAACCTTTAGCTATTAAGTTTGAGTTATCCTTGAGGTAGATGTAATACTCACCTATATCCTTAGTGATGGACAATGAGTCTTCCATGCTTATTATAGGGTTAACCCCTCACTAGCATGTTGAAACTATCCTCACATGGTGGATTTGTGGTTTTAGGTTGAGTTTTCTCCCTTGGATAACAAAAGACCTTAAGGCTTTTGGACCAATCAATTCACCAACTCATTTTGAGATTTCTACCCCGAACTACGAGGTTTTGATCCTAATCTTTTTTAAGATGGTACGTAGGCAATGGATTTATCCATCCAAACACAAAATGTAAATAACTTGTACATTCTCTTCTCATCTCTTCAATCATGTTTGCACAAACAAATTTTCACAAAATACCAACCTTACAACCAATGTGAAAAGGGCTCCCTAGGAGTACCTAGGATGTTTTGGGTGCCTAACACCTTCCCATTGCATAACCAACCCCCTTACCCAGATCTCTGACTTTTTTACTAGTTTTTGATTCGATAAAACTTTTAGGTTTTTGTTCGCTTTCTAACCATTCCTTTGGATAAATAGAAGTGCGGTGGCGACTCGACTTGTATGATTTACCTTAGATTTAGTCAATATCTCTAAGGGTAACGAATACCCCGCTACAATCACAATCAAAGGTTCAACATCATACAAAAACTTTGAACATGTAAGCATACAAGTCATACAAAGACATGTTATTACAAGTTTAAAGCATTTGTAAACACATAAACAAAGACAAACACAAGGGAACACATGCATACAAAGGTTCAACAAGACATGAAAGAATGACATGTGAATCATGGATCAATGGAAAAATAAGCACACAAAAGTTCATGGCATAGTAACAAAAGTTCAAAGCACATAAGCATGTAAACATGCATTAAAGTAAGTAAAAATTAGGTCAAAACCAATAGGCACATATTAACAACATCAAACAAAGTTCATATATGATGCACAACATTTATACAAGTCATGGTGATCAAGAAAAATTAAAGTATCAACCAAAGAAGATCATTTGAAACTCTGAAATAATCCTAAAAAGGTACCGACTTTAGACAAGTATAAGTATGTGAAAAATAAATTATTTCTGGAATTTCTTTTTACCATCATAAAATATACAAACTTATGATTACATAGAAAAAAGAGTGACTCAAAAAGGCTTAGGGATCATCAAGTTATGAGCCTTTGAAGTTATGAAAAATAACAAAAATAAATAGGCAAAAAAATAATGAATAAAAATGGGCCTGGAGATGATTTGTGGTGTTTGTTTGGAAGATACATGTGGGGAATAAGTTTGGTTAGAGAACTTGAAAAAATAGTGTGTTTTTGCAAATTCTAAAGGAATTGGAGTTTGATGAAGTGTTGAGGGGTTATTGTTGTGTGTTTTGAGGCTTAAGGTATCCCTCTATTTATAGTAAAAGAGTGAGGATTGGAACTGGTTAGAAACAGAAGTTGTGAAGTTATGATTTTGGTTGAGAATGAATGAGAAGTTTGCATGAATTGTGGAATTTCAAGGAGTTTGTCATGTTTCCCTAGCCTCTACAAGGTTGTTTCTGATCACTTAAGATTGTTTCTGATTTTTATGAACAAGTTTCAAGGGTGAAAAAGTGATTTGTTGGCATAAAGCTTTCTTTATCAAAGTAGTAATGTGGCCTTTTGCAAATTCACCCATAAATGGTATAATACAATGGACAAAATCTCAATTCCTTGTGTAATTCACTTAGATTCATATAAACATCTGATTATGGAGATATTTATACACAAGAGGACCTGCAATCAAGAGCTTTTCACATTTGAAATGGTTTTCCTCCAAAAATTCATCATGAACAAGACTTGATATTCAAGTTTGGAACCCCAACTTCCCATTTTATAAACTCATAGCTCATGCATGGGAAAAAATTTACTTGTACTCTTTTAAAAGCCCCAAACATGCTCTACAAGTTTCATGTTTTGAGTTCTTTCTGAATCAAAGTGGATCATGATGAAAACTGGCTGTAAAGTTTCAACTTGAGACACCAACTTTATGGCCTCATAACTACAAATCCTGGCACTTTTAGGGAATCAACCCCCTAGCACAAAGTTGAATTATGGAAAAAGATATTTAATTTGTGCTTTGGAGCAAAGAAAGTGGCTTCTCGAATTGGAAGTTATGGCTTGAGAAAGTAGTGCGCTTGAACATGAAATTTGGATACTTAGTGAAATTTTCAATGTCTTCAAGATTGCCCTTTTTGCAAGTAGCCTCATTTCTCTTGATTTTTATTGATCAAATTCATCAATGAAACATATACTCATGAAATTTAACTTGATAAGTTCATATTTGATCATAAATCTCAAAAGTCAAAGGTTTGACTCTATAGTGCATTGGTTGTGTATCAGATGAATTCGAATTTCTTGATCTTCAATGAATTCAAACTCTTGAGCCAATTGAACATTATGAATGGGATATAAGGATGTAATTTAGTGTGTTGAGTCATGTATCAAGGCTTGAGATCATGTCTTGATCAAAATTCTCAGATGAAATTGAATGTTGTTGAGAAGCCCTAATTAGTGAACCAAATGAAAGTGAAGCTTGATGCACTTGTGATTAGGTCACAATACACTTATTTGTTGATGGAGAGAGATCTCTTGAGTGTATGAGAACTTGATTTATTGATTATCAATCCAAAACTTTGATTGATCAATCCTTTGAGCTCTTTGAGGGAAACCCTAATTCACATATGAAACAAACCGGGCATATCTTGATCTTGAGGTTAGTTATGCATGAATGATGTCTATGATGAAAATGATTATGAAATCTAGGGGTAAAATTTGGGGTGTTACAGTTGCCCCTATTTAAATAACTTTTCCAGATGGCATGAGTAATGATAATACTCATGAAATCAGGGTGAAAGGTATTTAAATATAGAAATAACCGGGAATTGTTTCCTTAGATGCAATAACATGTTATACTATGGACGAACAAACTCTCTTTTTGGTATATATATTTTTTTATCTTCTAGGGATATGATGCAAAATGAAATGAATTCTAGCATGATTATTTATGATGAATGATAAATATGACATGTAGGAAATGATGGAGACAAAGTATAATGTCAATGACCATGAGCAGCAACTCACTAGGGATAACATATACTGGGAAAAAACAAACTGGGGAATATTAAAAGTGGTTGATCACCAAGTTCAAGCATGACCGGATGACACTGAGAATAACAATAAATAAACAAACTAGAAATAAGTGATTGATCACCAGGTTCAGGCACGACCGGGTGACACTAAAAATAGCAAATTGGAAGTATTCCAAGTGATTGATCATTAGGTTCAGGCATAACCGGATGACACTAAAAATAGAAAAATGGAAGTATTCAAAGTGATTGATCAACAGGTTCAAGCATAACCGGTTGACACTTAGAAATATCCTCATTGGAGTTTTCAAACAAGAAAAAACATCCAATCCTCTAGAAATTCCTTACAATGAAGAGTTCAAACATGACCTTCAGGAACCATCAGGAAGAATACAAGATAATTAAACTCTTTTGTACGTGTCAAATCATATTGGACTTTAGACCACAAGCAAAGGTATCACGACCAACTTCTAGCGGATTTAATGCCAGCAACAACTGGACTTTAACAATGATGCCACCAATAATTGGACTTTCAAAGTAGAATGCCAGCAACAACTGGACTTCAAGGGGAATATTGGGGTTAACCAATTGGACCTTCACAGGGGACGCCAATAACTTACTAGAAAAAAACATTGGTCATGTCCAAACTTCGAGGTACCAACAACAATTGGATTTTCAACTGGAGTGCCAGTGATAGCTGGACTTTTGGAGTTAGAAGAACGACAACTAAGAACAAGGATTCGGATTAAATGTCAAATGCACATGATTAAGCATGATGTGGATGATCATGATATGCAAATTCTAACTCTGGAGAGACTAAGAGTTTTATGGAGACTTAATGGGGAATGCATCCTCAACACCAGTAACTCAAATAAGTATCACAAGATGGGCACTGGGGAGATCCTCAAACTTGAGAGTTGCACACAATCAAAGGATTTATCCAAGAGTTTGTTTGTCAATTTAGACTTCAATGGGGATTTATGTAATGATAGTGTAAAAGTGCTTCTGCAACCTTGAGACTTATTGGGGAGACAAAAGATTTCCCTTTCCATGTTTCCATATGTCAAAGAAAAATTATGTTTTTTAAAAACAAATCTTTTCAAAACCTCTTCATTTTCAAAAATCATTATTAATAAACAACTTACGTTTTGCATAACAAGGAAAGGTAAGAGAAGTATAAATGTCAAAATTGATAGGCAAAGTTTGTTTTTATTCAAGAATGGTAGCTTGCAAGTGGCAAAAGCTCCATGGGGTGTTACATTTCGAAGATGGCAATAGGGAAAGGTTTACATTGAATCCAATAACCAATATTATCCCTAATAACTAAGATTTTCCCAAAACTTTGCCTCTGACGAGAGCAACTGGATTGATCTTCAACTTTGATTCTTTAGTAATGGTAAACACCATCTGATACAGTCAAATTACTTTTGTCCCTAATTTTTTCCTGGACCGCCCTTTCGGTTTTTCAATCCGTCGAGACCCTCTTTTTTGTCTAAGCCGCCCTTTTGGGTTTTCAACTTAGCAAGCTTTCATTTTATTTTATTTTTTACCCCTAACTTTTGCCTGGATCTCCTTCATAGGTTATGATCCAACGGGATATCCAGTTTTGCCTTAGTCGTCTTTTTAGGTTTTTGACTTAGCGGGTTTTATTTAGGCATAATATTTTTTGACCGAATCAGAGTTCACAGGGCGTGCCAGCTCTTCACCATCCATAGTTGTGAGAATCAAGGAACCTCCGGAGCATGCTTTATCCATAACATACGGGCCTTCATAGTTGGGACTCCACTTTCTACGCATATCCTTGTATACTGGCAACATCTTCTTGAGTAAGAGATATCCTTATTTGAATTCACGAAGACAAACTTTTTTATCAAATGCCCTTTTGATCCACTTCTGGTACAACTGACCATGGCACATAACAGTCATTCTTTTCTCATCAATGAGGTTCAATTGGTCATATCTATTCTGGATCCATTCATCTTCCTCTAACTTGGTCTCCATCAAGACTCTGAAAGATGGTATCTCTACTTCAATTGGGAGAACTACATCCATCCCATACACTAGAGAGAAAAGGGTTGCCCCTGTTGAAGTGCGAACCGAGGTTCTGTATCCATGCAAAGCAAAGGGTAACATTTCATGCCAATCTTTGTAAGTTTTCACTATCTTTTGCAGGATTTTCTTAATATTCCTATTTTCGGCTTTAACAACTCCATTCATCTTCGAATGATAAGGAGAAGAGTTGTGATGTTCAATCTTGAAGGTCTCACACAACTCTTTCATTGTTTTGTTGTTTAGATTTGTCCCATTATCCATGATAATTCTGCTTGGAACTCCATAGTGACATATAATCTGGTTCTTGATGAAGCGGGAAACCACTTGTTTCGTCATGTTGGCGTAGGAAGCAGCTTCTACCCATTTGGTGAAGTAGTCAATTGCAACCAAGATGAAACGGTGACCATTGGAAGATTTGGGCTCAATTTCGCCAATCATGCCAATGCTCCACATTGAGAAAGGTCAAGGTGATGATAAAACATTCAACAATGTCAGAGGCATGTGCACCTTGTTAGTATAGATTTGAAATTTGTGACATTTCTAGCATAGTTGAAATAATCATACTCCATGGTCAACCAATAATAACCATCTCTCAAGATCTTTCTAGACATGGCATGTCCATTAGCGTGAGTTCCAAATGATCCTTCATGAATCTCTTTGATCAACAGGTCTGCTTCGTGTCTGTCCACACATCTGAGTAGAACCATGTCATAGTTTCTTTTATATAGCACCTTGTTGCTAAGGAAGAATTTGGATGCCAACCTCCTTGGATTCTTCTTATCTAGGGTTGTTGCATTCACTGGGTATTCTTGATTTTGCAAGTGGTTCTTGATATCATGGAACCACGGTTTCTCATCAGTTTCTTCTTCAACCAATAGACAATAGGCTAGCACAATTTTCCTCTCAATTATGATGAGTGGTGCCTCATTGAGAAATATGACTTGGAACATAGAGGCTAACATAGCCAAAGTATCTGTTATCTGATTTTTTGCTCTCGGAACATGATGGAAGGTGATTTTATCAAAGTACTTTATCAATTCCACAATATGGGCACAATATAGGATTAACTTCTCATCACGGGTTTCCCATTCACCTTTGACTTGGTAGATCACCAAGGCTGAGTCTCCATACACTTCAAGGATCTTGATTTGGGTGTCAGTTGCAGCTTCAATACCCAAGATACATGCTTTATACTCTGCAATGTTGTTGGTACATTCAAAACACAATCTTGTTGTGAAAGGAGTATACCCACCATTGGGATTCATCAACACAACTCCCACATCATGCCCCATGCAATTGGAGGAACCATCAAACATCACCTTCCAATAGCAACCTGGCTCGGGACCTTCATTTGGGCTTGGATTTTCATAATCTTTCACCAACATAATGTCTTCATCTGGGAAATCAAACTTCAATGGCTCATAGTCTTCAACAGAATGATTAGCGAGGTAGTCAAACAAAACACTTCCTTTGATAGACTTCTGGGTTACGTACTGGATGTCGTATTCAGATAACAACATGTGCCAACAGGAAATCCTTCCAATCAAGGCAGGTTTCTCAAATATATACTTTATTGGATTCATTTTGGAGATCAACAAAGTAGTGTGACAAATCATATACTGCCTAAGACGTCTGGCAGCCCATGCCAAAGCACAACAAGTTTTCTCTAAAAGTGAATATCTGCTTTCACAATTAGTAAACTTCTTTCTCAAGTAATAAATGGCATGTTCTTTCTTTTAAGTCTCATCATGTTGACCTAGCACGCAACCCATGGATCCTTCGAGCACAGTCAAATACATGAAGAGAGGCTTCCCTGGAATGGGTGGAATCAAGATAGGAGATGCAGATAACCTTTAATCTTATCAAAAGCTTGTTTACAATTATAATTCCATTCAATTGCTTGATCCTTTCGGAGCAATTTGAATATAGGCTCACATGTAGCAGTCATGTTGGAAATAAACTTGGAAATGTGGTTCAATCTTCCAAGAAAATATCTAACATGCTTTTCAGTTTGTGGAGCTGGCATTTCTTGTATCGCTCTGACCTTGTCTAGATCTACTTCAAATCCTCGTTGACTAACAATGAAACCAAGTAACTTCCCCGACCGAACCTCAAATGTACACTTAGCTGGATTCAAACGCAATCTAAATTTTTTGAGGTGCTCAAATAGTTTAACAAATGGTCCAAATGATCCTCCTCACTCTGTGATTTGGAAATCATATCGTCCATATAGACCTCAATCTCCTTATGCATCATGTTATGAAAGAGGGTGACCATCGCCCTTTGATAGGTGGCCCCTGCGTTCTTGAGACCAAAAGGCATAACCCTGTAGCAGTAAGTTCCCCATGGTGTGATGAAGGTGGTATTTTCCATATCATCAGGATCGATCTTAATCTGATTATAGCCTGAAAACCCATCCATGAAGGAGAAAACAACAAACCTAGCAGTGTTATAAACTAAGGTGACAATATGTGGGAGAGGGAAATCGTCCTTCGGACTAGCTTTATTCAAATCCCTATAGTCCACACACATTATGACATTGCCATCCTTTTTAGGTATTGGCACAATGTTAGCTACCCATTGAGGGTACTTTGCAACTGCAAGGAAGCCAACATCAAACTGTCTTTTGACCTCTTCTCAAATCTTCAAAGCCATGTCTAGTCTTGTTCTTCGGAGTTTTTGTTTTACTGGTGGACAATCTGGTCAGAGTGGTAATTTATGAACAACAATGTTTGTGTCTAAACTAGACATATCTTGATACGACCATGCAAACACATCCACATATTCTTGTAGAAGCTTGACCAATACTTATTTGATGTCTGCCCCAAGTGTTGTACCAATCTTAACCTCTTTCTTCGCTTCCTCGATGTCAAGTTTGATTGTCTCTACCTGCTCTTGATGTGGTTGGAGATCTGTGTACTCGTACTCAACCAATCTTGTCAGTTCTTCGGAAACATCACAATCTTCCTCACCCTCTTCTTCAGCTTGTTAGATGGGGGAATCAAAGTTAAGAGTGAAAGTAGAGTCATTGGATTCAACAGGGTTTTATTTTATTATGCATGTTTAAATGATTTTCTTTTATTAAAAGTAAAAAAACAAAGGAATGCAAGAGGAAAATGATTTTTTATTTTAATGGTTTTGAAAGATTGCCATTTTTCTTTAAAAGTGAAAGAGAAAAAGCAGTAAATGAACAAACAGGAATTAACAAAATGCCTTCATTGATATAATCTTGAAAATGAAAAGGGTGGCCCTTCAAAATAGTCCAATAGCTCTGGACATAGCTATGTAATTTGGAAAACAACAAAGGAAAACAACAAACTACTTTGACAAAGGAAACATCTCTGGGATTTCAATCGTTTTCCAATTGTTCAAAGCCACATCACATTGGTACACCAGGTTGCTCAAATCTTCATCTTCAAGATCTTCATCAATAACATTGACTTGATATTTAGTGCTGACAAACACTTCTTGGATAGTCTTTGGACGTCCTTTGATGGAGGTTGATGCTCCCTTCTTGGCATTAGTTGGTTTGTAACCCAACCCATAATGGTCCGACTTTAGTTTGACATCAATAACATCTCCCCAACCTTCGGGACTTCCTTCCTCAATGGTTGATCTTGCTTTCTTCCATGATGAAAAAGATGGAATACCCTTCCCCTTTGGTTCTTCGACTTCCATAAGGACAACGTTGGCTATTTAAAGAGCTTGGAAAGAAGTTTCCAAAGCATCCTCATCAGCCTCAATGTAATTGAATGAAGAGAGGTGGCTTACCATAATATCTTCCTCACTGGACACAATCACCAGTTTATCATCAATAACAAATTTTATTTTTTGGTGCAAGGTGGAAGTCACGGCCCCAGCGGCATGAATCCTTGGCCTTCCAAGAAAACAACTATAATTTGGATTGATGTCCATAACCTGAAAACTAATTTCAAACACATATGGACCAATTAAGATTGGTAGCTCCACTTCCCCTATGACGGTCCTCCTCAATCCATCAAATGCCTTGATAATTAATGCGCTTGGGCTCATCTCATCCCCTTGATATGCCAACTTAGCGAGTTTCCTCTTAGGTAAAACATTCAGATAGGAGTCAGTGTCCACAAGGACTCTTTCTAGGGTATCTTTTTGGCATTTCACAGATATGTGCAAAGCACGGTCATGGTCTTGGCCATCCTTCATCAAATCTTCTCTATTGAAGCTGAGATGGTTGCATGTTGTAATGTTGGAAATGACCCCATCAAATTGATCAATAGTAATGTTGTGAGTGACATGAGCCTGAGCAAACAATTTCTGCAAGGCACTCTTATGAGCTAGAGAACTCATGAGAAAAGACAAAATGGATATCTTTGAAGGAGTTTGATGCAGTTGATCAATAATCTTGTAATCACTCTTCTTGATAATCCTCAGAAATTCAGTGTCTTCATCAATTGGGATCACCCCTTTGCCTTTGTCGGTAACAGTGGTGGTGGTTTCTTTCGGTGGAATTGGCGGAGCCAAGTTGAACTGAGGGGTATACATGTGACCACTGTGTCGCAACGTGAAAAACAACCGGCGGGAAAATACAGAGCCGCCACCGACGCTATTCATCCTATGACGGAAAGGGAGCGTAGGACTAACCTAAGAAAGGGAAAGGAACGGTCTTACGACCAGAGATTACAAGGTACGGGAGTCGGTTACGCAAGGGGAAGGTATTAACACCCCTCACGTTCGCCGTACTCGACGGGATCCACGCTCAAAAGATAGCCCAAAGAATAGGGAAAGGTTGCTAATAAAACTGCTCAAAGAAATTGCACAAACTGGAATAATAAACAGGTGGATGAAGAAAGAAAATGGAGGATGTGGACTCGGCAGGATGTCGCATCCTGGGCCTACGTAGTTTGTCAGAAACAAACATCAGAGTCAATGTAGTTCGGGGAAAAGGAGATATGCTCGCTAAGACATCGCGTCCTATGCCTACGTATCTTCTCTATCCAGAGAAGAATCAGAGCACTTGTTGAAAAGTATATCTTCGGCAAATATTTTTATATCGTATCCACAAAGATTGGTTGATATTACCGCCGTTCTATAATCCAAATGTTATAAGTTTAGAAAGTAACAAAGTTGTTTTGTTTGGAAAATTATCTTGTGAGTAAATGTCACTAAAAACAGTTATATGGTTTTAATCAAATATAAAAGCTTGGCAAGATTGGAGTTCACTATTTCAAATGCTTATGATTTCTTATGATAACTATATAGATTTAAGATTATTGATGATGTTCAAGTATCCTCTCAAAGTCATTTATGTCTAAACGATATTGTGATAATCACTATATTGATCCTTAGACGATCTCTCCACCTAACAACTCAATATAGCAATCTTTAATGTTTGATACCAAAGAAGAGTAATGAATAAATCTATCTCTACAACTTATTCACTACTTGAAAATCTGTTTTATGTCAAGACTCAATTAATCTCTCTCGACAACTACTCAAATCTGGTTTTCAACTTAGGGCAAAAACAGTATTCAATACATCAACAATCTTTATCATATATATATATATGAATCAAATGGAATACATAAACATATGAGAATAGCTACTACCTCCAATCTTGACAAAAGGGAGTTTAGCTCCTCAGCATCATTGTTACAAAGCAGAATGTTAAAGAAGAAAAACTTTGTTTTCTCTCTTACAAAAATCTCTCAATGTCAATGTGTGAATAATAATGAATGCCCTAGAATAATGTATTTTTTCTTTACAAAAAGGGTTGACATTTCCTTAATTGATCATTCTCATCCAAAGTAGAAAAGCTATTCCAAGGCAGACACCAAAATGGCAAACAACTTTTTCTGAAAGACAGCACTTTTGGCCCTTAATCAGCTTGTTGGATTCGCAGCCTTCGCGGCGCGAACTGATGCTTATCCAGCTTCCTTGTTTTGCAAGCTTCATCCAAGATGTGGTGTTGCATTCCAAAAGCTCTTTCATTTAAAAGTTCTACAAAACTGAAAAATCTGTGAAATAACTATTCAAAACAAAATAAATTAAATCTAATTGCATTTATACAAATTAATAAGAACAAAAGTGTGTAATTACATCAAAGTTTGGTAAAAGGGACCAATAAAATGATATAAAAAGTAGTACTAATTGGTCCCTAACAACTCTCCCCAACTTAGCATTTTGTTTGTCCCTAAACAAAAGTTTCCACTCTCACAACCAAGGCAATGACACAAAAGATTGGAACAAGGATTTACCAAGGACATTCAAATGGTTCAAAAATGTTTGGCAATTTTCTCAATCCACCTATCTCAATTCTAGACAAAACATGAATAAGGAAAATGGTTGAGTGCAAAAATCATTCCAATGAATTCAAAGCCATATATGTCAAAATTGAATCAAACTTACACACACATCATAATAATGATGAATAACATGAAGGGTTACTTTCACTCATCCAAGCAATTAAATCAACAACAACTCAAATCATGCGGTTATCACAACAAATACCAAATCATGTGAAAAATGAGAATCAAGAGGTCTTTCAAAGGTTGTAATGTGGCTTAGGTTACAAGAAAGGATATGATTAAGAGGATTTAACAAAGTTGCCTATCCTAAGGGAGCAATCCCAAACATTCAACTCTACATAATTTCCCTTTCTTTGATACCTATTTTTTTTCTTTTTCTTATTACATCCACACAACCATGAGCATTTTTTTATATTTTTTTAATATTTTTTTAATATTTTTTTATATTTTTTTTATATTTTTTTATTTTTTTTTGCTCTATGGCTTCAAGGGTGTTTTCTTTTTCTTGTTTCTTTTCATATTTTTACCCTTTCATAAAAACTCATTTTTCCAAGTTTCTAATCAACTTTTCACTTTACTCTCCCCAACTTCGGGTTCCAAAACCAAATTTATTCAATAATGCTCCCTACTTAGACATAAGCAAAAGGCAAAATTTACAACAACTCGGTTTGAGGTTTCAATTGATACGAAAGAAATTAGGATTCATTTATTCCAAAATCTTCAATTGATTTTACAATGATCAATCAAATGAATCCTAAAATAAGCTCAAAGGGGTTTAACTAAGGATTACTCCTCACAAGGTTAGTTGATTCAAACTTTTTGGTCAAGTAGTTTCTCTCAACAAACAATGGCTCTATCATTTTCAAAAATTTTACACAAAAATAGATTGATGCATGATTTAGCATGATAAGAATGAGTTGAAATAATGCTCGGTTTCCCGCTTTTTAGTGTACAATGGAAAGCTTCCTCACAATTGGTTAAGTCCTATTTTGATTCAAAAATGACATAAATTTCAATGAGTTTATGATATGGAATTTGCACACACCATCAAACTACTCATGTTAAGTCTAGAAAACGATAAAGTGTACCTTGAAATGCCGACACTAATTCTTATCATCACCACTCGAAGTGTCCTATGCTTCTTTCTTTGCGAACAATTCTTGGTTGCTTTAAGCTTGACTTAAGAGTAAGAACAATTAAACAAAAAATGTTGGTAAACCAATTTGATTGTAACACACTTAAATCTCAAAAAGTATTCATGCAATTATTAAGACAAACTCTAAAATTCAACAAACTCCTCAATCTTCCTTCATCTCATCGCCATGGGTCGCACCACCTCCTGCACCCCCCCAAAAAAATTGGCCTGCCCTCAGGCCACTTAGCATAATCAACATAATCCTCCTAGGAAGGGAATGGAGAGGACTAGTTTTGAAATTTGGAGGTTTGGATGTGGGGCAGCGAGGTTGTTGAAAGAAACTCTTAAGTTAGTGAAAATAGGGGAAAAAATGACATAAAACAGAAGTTAAATGGTTCTGCCCTGCTCAGTTCGCTGGGCGAACTGAAGGATTTTTCAAAAAAATGTTAGCAGTGGACAGAACTTAAGTGGTTCTGTCACGCACTGTTCGCTGGGCGAACTCCGTTCGCGGGGCGAACGGTTTAAATTAGAACCCAAGTTTTCAAAATTTAACACAACAGAAAATCAATAAAACAGAATTGAGAAAATGTAAAATTCAGACTTACAACGTTGGGTTGCCTCCCAACAAGCGCTTTGTTTAACGTCGTTTCGAGCTCGACGGTTCAACGGTCTTCACGATCCGGCTTTGTTGAGCAACTTCCTCAAGGGATTTGTTGTCTTTAAGAGGTTCTTGATGAACCTTCGATAAAATCTGATACCACCCGTTTTCGGAACTACTCGCACAACACTCACCCATTCACCATCGGAGATAGAACAAATCATCCCGGCCTCCAATAGTTCGACAACTTCCTTTTTTTTCAACACTTGAATCAATTTGTCTTCCTCTTTTGTGGACAAGGTGTTGCTTATAATCACCGGTTTAGTGCATTCGTCACCAAGGAACACATACTTCAAGTGTGAAGGAAGTATTTTCAACTCTAATTTTGGTTCTTCCGTTTTCTTCATCGCATCCAAGTCCTCCTTTGTTTCTTCTTGATAAGTAAGCTCACCACAAGATTCTAACTCATGCAACATTGCTTCAATCTCTTTTTCCTCATTTTCGGTCAACACGTATGCTCCGATAAGAGATCTTTCCCGAGGATTAGAAATATGAACTTGATTTGCGACCTCCACTACTTCCTCTTCAATTGCGTCAATTCGGAAAGAATCATGTTTGTCATTTGGATGCTTCATAGCCTCAAAAAGATTAAAGGTCACCTCTTCGTCTTGCACTTTCACCTTCATTAGTCCATCATCTATGTCAATCATCATCCGGGCTGTTTTCATGAATGGTCTTCCAAGAATTAGAGGAACATCACGGTCCTCATCCATCTCTACTATCACGAAATCTACCGGGAACAAGAATTTGTCCACTTTCACTAACATGTCTTGAGCTATTCCGTATGGTGAAGTGGTAGACTTGTCGGCTAGTTGTAAAGTCATCCTTGTCGATTTGATCTCAACATTCCCCAATTTTTTAACAATGGAGAGGGGGATTAAATTTATACTAGACCCCAAGTTAATCAAACCATTACCAATGTATGTGCTTCCAATGGTTACCGGTAAAACGACTCGGCCCGGATCGGATTCCTTCCTTGGGAGAATCTTTTGAATGATGGCACTACAACGTGCATCAAGCAATATGGTTTCGTCTTCCACGTGCCTCCTTTTCTTTGTAAGAATGTCCTTCATGAACTTTGCATACCATGGCATTTTTCTAATGCATCGGCAAATGGAATATTGATTTGAAGTTGTTTGAATATGTCCATGAACCGTGCATAATGCCTAGCATTATCCTTCTTTGATAGTGCGTGCGGATATGGTAAATGTTGAACTGGAATGACCTTCACTCCTTTGTCTCCTTTTTTCTTCTTTCTTGGTTCGATTTCCTTATTCATTTCCGCTTCACACTGCTGTTCCTCCATCAATTGCTGGTTCTGCTGTTTTCGCGATGCGAAGGGAGATCATGGCGCGAACTGAGCAGTTTCTCCCACTTTCTCCTTTCCACAAGCCACATCCTCATTTTCCAGTATAGCATCCATATCATTCTCTACTGTAATTTCCTCACTTTTTCCACTTGTCAACTCTCTACCGCTTCTAGTAAATATTGCTTTACAGTGTTCCTTTGGATTGGTTTGAGTGTTAGCGGAGAAAGAGGATCCCGTAGTTTGTTCCGACAATTGTTTTGCAAGTTGACCTATTTGGTTTTCCAAATTCTTGATTGCTGCCTCGTTGCTCTTCTGATTTGCCATGGAGGCTTGCATGAATTGTTGGAGAGTGTCTTCTAGCTTTGAATTTCCTCCTTGCGATTGTTGTCCTTGAGAATTTGGGTGTTGATAAGGACTTTGCTGCTGAAAATTTTGGTTGTTGAACCTTGATGGTTGATAACCTTGATTGTTCCTTTGATAGCCTTGATTTTGATTGTTCACATAGCTTACTTCTTCTAGTGGAGGGCAAAAACCAGTAGGATGATCTCCTTGACATAATTCGCAACATGCTACTTGATGTCGAACTTGAGAACTTTGAATCTCCTTCATTTGCTGTGGAAGCTTGGCCATTTGTTGAGTAAGCAACTCCAGTTGTTGAGAGAGTAACTTGTTTTGAGCAAGAATGGCGTCATTGGTATTTAACTCAAGAACTCCCGGTTTACGTTGTGAAGGACTACGGTCATGTTGACTTTGACGATCATTGAGTGTCATCCGGTCAATAATGACATTAGCTTCTTCCGCATTTTTTGACATAAGAGAGCCACCCGCAGTAGCATCGAAAAGTGTTCTGTGAGTTGATTGGAGCCCATTTAGAAAAATATGGATTTGAGTGAGCTCATCAAAACCATGACCCTTGCATTTTCTCAACATTGACTTGAATCTTTCCCAAGCCTCATTTAAAGACTCGTTGCTTCCTTGAGTGAATACCGCAATAGCCGTTTTGGCTTCCATGAATCGGGATTGAGGGAAATATCTTTCTAAGAACTTTTCTTCTAACAAATTCCAATCCGTCATCACTCTCGATGCTTGATCAAGGTACCACTCCTTTGCCTTTCCCACTAAGGAGTGTGGGAACATCCTTTTGAATAATGCCTCTTCCCCCGTTTCATCAATTCCCGTAGAACCCGCAATCTCATAGAATTTGATGAGATGGGTATACGGATCTTCATGGTCCATTCCGGTGAATGGATTTGCATAGAGAAGTTGGAGGATTCCGGTCTTCATCTCCGTATTTCTTCCTCCACGGGCAAATTGAGCATTTCTTCTTGGACTATTAGCGAACATTTCGGTACGATTGTCATCCGCCATGTTTCTGTCACAAGCCTCTACCACCACTTCTTCGATTGGAACAAGTGCGGAAGTAGATGCTTCTTCTCTCCAGTTCCTCTCTTCGGCTAGTTTCCTTCTTCTTCGTGTTTTGCTATTGAGCTTCCGAAGTGTTCTTTCAATTTCAGGATCGAATTGAAGTTGCTCCTCGGTAGCTTTTCCTCGCATGCACTAGAATCTACAAAACTAACAAACCAAGTGAAACAAAAGAGGGATAGTAATAAAAGTAACAAAACTTAAAACAATGAATTATTGCAATGCTTGTAATATCGAACACCAATCCCCGGCAACGGCGCCAATTTTTTGAAAAGTATATCTTCGGCAAATATTTTTATATTGTATCCACAAAGATTGGTTGATATTACCGCCGTTCTATAATCCAAATGTTATAAGTTTAGAAAGTAACAAAGTTATTTTGTTTGGAAAATTATCTTGTGAGTAAATGTCACTAAAAACAGTTATATGGTTTTAATCAAATATAAAAGCTTGGCAAGATTGGAGTTCACTATTTCAAATGCTTATGATTTCTTATGATAACTATATAGATTTAAGATTATTGATGATGTTCAAGTATCCTCTCAAAGTCATTTATGTCTAAACGATATTGTGATAATCACTATATTGATCCTTAGACGATCTCTCCACCTAACAACTCAATATAGCAATCTTTAATGTTTGATACCAAAGAAGAGTAATGAATAAATCTATCTCTACAACTTATTCACTACTTGAAAATCTGTTATATGTCAAGACTCAAATAATCTCTCTCGACAACTACTCAAATCTGGTTTTCAACTTAGGGCAAAAACAGTATTCAATACATCAACAATCTTTATCATATATATATAAATCAAATGGAATACATAAATATATGAGAATAGCTACTACCTCCAATCTTGACAAAAGGGAGTTTAGCTCCTCATCATCATTGTTACAAAGCAGAATGTTAAAGAAGAAAAACTCTGTTTTCTCTCTTACAAAAATCTCTCCATGTCAATGTGTGAATAATAATGAATGCCCTAGAATAATGTATTTTTTCTTTACAAAAAGGGTTGACATTTCCTTAATTGATCATTCTCATCCAAAGCAGAAAAGCTATTCCAAGGCAGACACCAAAATGGCAAACAACTTTTTCTGAAAGACAGCACTTTTGGCCCTTAATCAGCTTACTGGATTCGCAGCCTTCGCGGCGCGAAGTCTGTTCGCGGCGCGAACTGATGCTTATCCAGCTTCCTTGTTTTGCAAGCTTCATCCAAGATGTGGTGTTGCATTCCAAAAGCTCTTTCATCTAAAAGTTCTACAAAACTGAAAAATCTGTGAAATAACTATTCAAAACAAAATAAATTAAATCTAATTGCATTTATACAAATTAATAAGAACAAAAGTGTGTAATTACATCAAATTTTGGTAAAATGAACCAATAAAATGATATAAAAAGTAGTACTAATTGGTCCCTAACAACACTCGTAGCTCGGCTAACGCACGCCGAAACAAGACACCAAAAGAGAGACTCTCAGATGTCAAAAGAAACACCCAAAAGGAAACAGACTGCCAATACATGGACTTATATCGGACTCCCAACAATAGCAAAACCAAAGGAAACAGATTGCCAATACATGGACTTACACCCGACTCCTAACAATGACAAAACAAAAGGAAACAGAATGTCAATACATGGACTTATATCCGACTCCTAACAATAACAATCAAAACAAATGAACCCCGAGATGAACCCCAAAATGAATAACGATCACCATAAATGATCCCCAATATGAACCCCAAGTAACAACAACCGTCACAGATGAACCCCAAATATGAACCCCAACTGAATAACAAACCCCACAAATGATCCCCAATATGAATAACAGAAGAAATTCCCAAGATATGAACATACCACATGCGTCCACGCTGAACAAACAAAAACTCACACCAAAACAAAGAAGAGGGTGGACACACACAAGACAACACAGCAAAAAAGAAAAAGGGTGCCCGGAGAGATTGCTCGTAACCTCCTGCCTACGTATCTCATCTGGTATGAGAATCAGGGCGACGTAGTTCCCCTTAACAGGGGTACAACGCTCTCCTAACCAGAGACCAGGGAAATAACAAACTAATAGGAAGACTAAGACTCGAGCCTAATAGTTGTCATGCAATCAACAATCCCTAAGTTGAGATCTCTAACAAGAATCCTACTTCCTCAGAAATCAATCATACAACTCCTACAAAAAAGGAGATGAGAAGAGGAAAGCAGATAAACAGACTAGCACAAGTGAACAAGCATCACACACTATATCCATACAAGAGGCCCAAACAATGGGTAGGCTTTAGTCAATAGGGGTCATATCAACCTCGACAAACAAGCCAAACTGTAATGGGTAATCTGTAGCTCTTAACCACCAACATTGAACGCTAGGGTGAAGCTGATCAAAATCGTAATGAGGATGAGACCTCATGCTCTTACCATGGCCAGGGTGAGCTCATGACACAGAAAGCGTGGGGATCCAGAAAGTGGGGTCCTATTCCACTTGACAGACACTGGACAAAGATCTTGGGTACATGTTCAAAAGCATCAGCACGTAGTGCGAGCATAAAGAACGACTCACTGAATAACAGGGGATTGGCTACTAATCCCTTTTATCCGTCAATTGCCTCTACTCTTGGAGGTCTTATCAAGTAACACATGCCTCATCTTGGAGGTCTTTGGCACAATCTGTAAACAAACACAAACAGAGCCTCTTAAGGAGGACTTCCAGCAAAATGCCTGCAAAAAAGGTAACAGGAATTCCAGACTACATGAAGTAAGAAGATAACTACCTAAGTGGTGTATCAACCATAATCCAAAGCTCAAGCAAGAGCTAAAAGCAAGCAACTAAGGTACCTGTACAAAGGCTAACCAGTTAGTACTTCAGACATAAAATCAGAAAACAAACAGTGAAACCATCCAACTGTACACAACTCAATGAACAATGCTCAAGCACTCAAATGAGCTCAAGCCTATCACTTAGAACCCTACAAAGCAAACAAAAGTTAGAATTCAAATCATTTGCATCTCACA
Organism: Lathyrus oleraceus; assembly: GCF_024323335.1. Classification (NCBI taxonomy): domain Eukaryota; kingdom Viridiplantae; phylum Streptophyta; class Magnoliopsida; order Fabales; family Fabaceae; genus Lathyrus; species Lathyrus oleraceus. The sequence continues at coordinate 447,440,398 of NC_066582.1, read as the reverse complement.
AAGTGAGAGCAAATCAACCATCAATGCTAAATGTCCAAACCTGAAACACAAAGCACAGTTAGTTTATGCACAAAACACTAGTACAAAGACTAGGTCCAAAACCAAACCAAATGATCAAAACAGAACCCAATCTTCCATATATTGCACATTCAAACATTCAATAAAATGTCCTCAAAAGGACCAACATCAATGCACAAGGAAAGTACCTCAAATGGCTCATGCTATGCAAAGACCACCAAATGAGCACAAAATGGACATCCAAATTAGAAAATCCAAATCAAATCAGAAACGTATGCAATGGCTTTGAAATTTTCTATGCAAGTTCCACATGTCATGAACAATCACTATGCAAAAGATCACATCCAGAAAGATTCAAATGACATGTAAACAAAAATGCAACATTCCAATGTCAAAAATGTGACACAAATTGTCACATTATCCTCCATGTGTCAAAAACAATGATAACATGTGAGGAAAAATCCAAACCGATGATCAAAAATTCCTATCGTGAGTGAAGATCAAGCACACAAAAAATTGGATCAATTGGCTCAAAGATGAGGATTTCACAAAGCATTGATCACAACATGTCAAACTAGCACAATGTTCAATAGAAAAATCACAAATCACAAACCAGACATCAAAAAAATCATGAAATTAATACCATAAAAAACTAGACATTCATACAAAACTAGGAAAAAAAGTTGGAGTTAATTTGGATCATTTTTCTATTTTTTATGCATTTTACAAAATAAGCAAAAACAATTGAATTAACAAAATAAATTGGAGGGAAATAAAACATTTGAATAAAATCAGAATAAACATGAACCATCATATCAAGCGCGCTAAAGCAATCAAACGGTCCAGATTTGAACATCAAAAGCACAACATCATTTAACACAGTCATCCTGCACACTAAGCAAGTCAAACGCACACGCAATCAGTCAAAGCAATTGTAACCAATCAAACAGACACGCATGAGCCACGCAGCAAACAGGTAAGCACAATGAAACGATGTGTTTCATTTAATGAATCAGCATGCACACATCAACACTTCAAACACGCGTGGCAAAGTCAAACAAATATCAGCCAATCAAATGGACATGCAAACACACACGTGGATCCAGGTAAGCAAAAACCCTAGCAAATACCAGACGCCGGAGTTGTAGCTCCGGTCGTCTTCTCCGGCGACATTCCGGTGGAGTTCAACACGATTTTTTCCAGAAATTCACAAATTATACACCATTCGAAAGCTCTTCTCATGCACATTCCAAATATCAATTCAAGTAAACCTAATTCCTCATGTATTCTTCAGATCGAACGAAAACATTATTGAGATCTAAACTGAAAGTTCACATAACATGCTCAATTCTCATCCATTTTCAATTCTAATTATATCTACATGTTCCAAGCAATGAGATCTACATATTTATATCAAGAAAACAACAAAAAGAGAGATCGAATTTCAACTCACTTGGAAATGGAAATTGCTGTTTACGCGTGCTCAAACTCTCAAAAGCTCCAGATCTACTCCAATATCCTTGACTTGAAGCTTTGTGCAAGAATCAACAGCTGAAACCACCTGGATCTAGCTCAATTTCCAAAATCCATTTCCATGAAGATGCACTTGAACAGCTCGAAATCTTGCTCAATTGTCCAAAACAGAGGTTGATTCTTGATCAATGAAGGATGATGATCAAGAATCTTGAAGAATTTTTGGTGTTTGTGTGGAGAAATTGAAGAATTGAAGAGAGAGAAAATTGGAGGGAACTTGAAAATTTGAGATCTGAAAATGCTGTTATGGTGGTTATGGATTAGGGTTTGGCTTTTATATGGCCTGCTAATGATGCTGAAATCCAAATTAAGCCTTGGCTAAACATGATTAGTGAGAATTGAAGTATCTTGCAAAAAATGCAAATGAACTCATTATGGCCATGCTACACGTGATAAGCTCCATGTTAAGCTTCAAATTTACTCAAAATCAACCAATGGTCAACATGGAATAGTTGTTTTGCTTGTATCATAAGCCAAATTTGAATTATGGAAATTCCCTCCAAAATCATCACATGTGAAATAATGAGCATACGCACTTTTCCCATGCATGGCAATGGCACATTTGAGATGTCTTGATCAAGAGAAACATTTTGCAAAAAGAATGGACCAAATTGGAGCTTTGTATCAAAAGTTAGGCCATTTTGAATTTCCATGCACACCTTGTGATCAGATGACCATAACTCCTTAACCAATCATCATATGGACATGAATTAGGGCTTTTTAGAAAGGGGAGACAAAGATATACAACTTTCACGTTCACCAAAAATCCATTTTAAACTTATTTGATCTTGAAAAGTTAAGTTGAATGTGGACTAAATACTTGCCAAATTTGGAAACTTTGAATTACAGGTCACTTTCCATTTTTGGTAACTTTTGCCATGACTTTTGAATCTTCAAGGTACATGTTTAGAATGATGAATGAACCTCTTTTGAACATGATTGAGGTGTCTCAACTTATTTCCCCACCTCATAACCCTCAGTTGACTGCACAGTTGACTTTTTGGTCCTCAGATGACCTTGAAATGCCTTGATCCACTTGAGCCTCTACCACTTGGGGAAATTGCTCAAAAATGAAACCCTAGCTCATGTAAGCTCCTCATAACAATCATGTGATCCTCATCCCAAGACAATACCTCATCTCTTTGAGAAGCTCTGGTTGGAAGAATGGCATTGATTAGGGTTGACCAGAGGTCACAACCCTAATCCAAAGGAACTTGAGGAAAAACTCTGAAACCCTTGATGATGATAGAACCATGATGATGGTAATATATCCTTGCAAACAAGATGATACTCAAGACCTTTGAAGAATCAAGAAACCCTAACTGAAGCCCATGCCCTCAAGTGGTTGATCATCAATTCATAGAGACCCTCAGGCTTGAATCATGTAACTTCTCCATCTTTTGAAAAGACTTTGGAGGATGACCTTCTTATTTCACATGAGATGCAAAATGCATTGCCTAATGCTCTAAAATATGAAATGCAATGTGTCAAACTAGTCTCAAGAAGAGGAGGGCAAATTTTGAGGTGTTACAGCTGCCCCTATTCAATCCACTGTGAACCTGTCGATATGAACAGCCTCGGCTTTCAGATGATCAGGGTGAAGAGTGGTTGAATACAAAGAAAAAACGAACAATTTGCGCTCCGCTGGGAATTAAGTAACAATGCCTGTCAGAATCGGCAAAGAGGTGGTCTTGAAAGAAGAATTCGTCTGGTACAGTGAGAGTCGGTCTGAATACCGAAAAAGAATGTTAATCTGGATACCAAAATAAATGGTAACACAGAAATAACCATGGCATGAATGCCGCTCATCAGTATGAATACTGGAAATGACTTTGATCTGAGCATCGGAAGATATGAGATTATTAATATCGGTCTGAACACCGAGAAACTGGCCTGAATGCCACTTCGGTCTGAATACCGGAAAAACTGACCTGAATGCCACTTCAGTCCGAATACCGGAAAATCTGGCCTGAATGCCACTTCGGTCTGAATACCGGAAAATTGGCCTGAATGCCACAAGTTGCATCGACCTGAATGTCGGAAACTTCTTCGATCTGAACATCGGAAAATTGGCCTGAATGCCCTTTCGGTCTGAATACCGGAAAATTGGCCTGAATGCCACTTCTGCTGGGGATTTTCTCTTAGTTATTATTATTATTATTTTTGCCTTTCTTGAACCCCCGAAAACTTTTTTTGCTTTTACTGCCAAATAATGAACCCCGATCTCCATTTGAACCCCGTTCTCCAGAAGACACCCTGCGTCTCCTTTTCTCCTGATGGACCCCGATCTCCGCGCTGATCGCGTAATGTTCTCCAATCTTCATTTCCATCTCCGCACGACGAAAATTTTTCTTTCAATATCGCACTACTGGGGAATACTTTTGATTCAAAATCACGATGCCGAACTCCTCAGAGTAACATCTTCACCAACCAGCGAAACCAATTCTCAAACGGTAACCACGGCTCGAGACTAGTTTATGCTTTATATGCGTATGTTTGAATTTTTCAATGGCGTAATGCTTTATAACCATGGAGATGCTACGTAATTTGGGAGGATGCAATGCAATATGATTCTCTAAATGATGAATGCATAAAAAGTATCCCCCTCAGGGGACATCACGAGCAACTCTGTTGAGGAACTCGATATCACTCCAATCTCCAACCCTGCCTGGGATAACACTGCTGCTGGGGAAAGACTAACCCTTACTGGGGATGACCTCCACTGAACTCGATCCGCTTGGGGACTTTGCTGGGGAAAAACTACCAACGCACACCCCTGTCGGGGAAACAACAACCTTCTGACCTGCTGGGGAAAGAGTAACCCTTACTGGGGAGCTACAGAACATTTGACACGGAACACCCGTCGACTCGTCGAACACTAGCATTCACCATCTATCCATAATGTCAACTTCCACTTTTTCAGACTTTGAAGAGTCTTCTTGATTAACCCTCTAGTATCGTCGCACTTCTCTCGCCGTCTCTACACCATTCTTCAACTCCTCTTCCCTGATTGGACTTCAACGGAATCTTTTGTCAAAAACGCTTCATACCATAACCTGCAAGTGAGTGAAAATAACCAACAGCACTTGCAAAAGAGATCATTAGATAAAGCGTGCCCCAGGCGTGCCAAAATTTCAACACCTAGGACACTCAATCTTCCGAATAAGATTTCAAGTTTTCAATCCTACAAGCATGCATTGGAAGGGACCCCTACGTCTCAAAATGCAAAGATTATTTATTAAAATAAACGGATGTTTTTGCAATCAAAGCGGTAATGTAAACAAAAACAAAATTATTTGACTGAATATGCATTTTATTGATTGAAAAAGGTGGCTCGTAACTGAGCAGTACACAGGAAGCAATCCCTGAAAAGAGGTAATTGCGCACAAAAGGAAAATCTATCCGAATGGCAATGTGAACCCGTGATCTCATCAAGTTCCAACCCGGTTACAACCCATATGTCCTCAAGACTCTCCATGCTTTCTGCCTTCTGAACAAGACGCTTCCGACCGATCTCTGTCGGGGATTATCCATGTGTCATATCCACAGTACAAACGATCATGCTAGACGCAGTTGTTCGTTTCACTCCCTCTTTTGCCTGGACTGCCCTTACGGGTTTTCAGTCCACCGGGATACCCTTTTTTGCCCAAGCCGCCCTTGTGGGGTTTTCCACTTGCCGGGTGTACAGTTTTTCCTTTTTATCCCTAATTTTTGCCCGAACCTTTTTTCATCATTTTTTTTCGGTTCGCCGGGATGCCCATTTTTGCCTGGACTATTTTATTCTTTCCGTCCAGCGGGTCTCTTATACGAAGTATTTTTTAACTGCGTCCGCATTCACAGGGGATGAAAAATCCTCGTCATCCATGGTCGTCAATAACAAGGCTCCGCCAGAGAAAACCTTCTTGACCACGAATGGACCTTCATAATTGGGTGTCCACTTTCCCCGACGATCGTTTTGAGGAGGAAGGATCCTTTTCAACACCATATCTCCCATATGGTACACACAAGGTCGCACCTTTCGGTCAAAAGCACGCTTCATTCGCTGCTGGTACAACTGCCCATGACAAATGGCCGCCAACCTCTTTTCCTCAATCAGGCTCAACTCTTCATACCGAGTCCTTACCCACTCAGCCTCTTCCAATTTCACATCCATCAGGACTCTCAATGACAGAATCTGGACCTCAACTAGTAGCACAGCTTCCATCCCATACGCAAGCGAGAAAGGCGTTGCCTCAGTAGATGTACGCACCGAGGTTCGATACCCATGCAACGCAAACGGCAACATCTCGTGCCAATCCTTATAGATCACGACCATTTTCTGCATAATCTTCTTAATATTCTTATTAGCCGCCTCGACCGCCCCATTCATCTTTGGACGATAAGGAGAAGAATTGTGATGCTCGATCTTGAACTCCCGGCATAGTTCTGCCATCATCTTGTTGTTGAGATTAGAACCATTATCTGTAATGATTCTTTCGGGAACCCCATATCTGCAAATGATGTCTCTTTTCAAGAACCTGGCCACGACCTGTTTCGTCACATTTGCGTAAGATGCCGCTTCCACCCACTTGGTGAAGTAATCGATAGCCACTAATATGAACCGGTGCCCATTCGAAGCCGTAGGTTCGATCTTTCCAATCATATCAATGCCCCACATAGCAAACGGCCACGGAGATGACATCAAACTCAACGGGTTTGGAGGCACATGCACCTTATCAGCATAAATCTGGCATTTATGACATTTTCGCACGAAGTTGAAACACTGGGCCTCCATTGTCATCCCGTAATATCCAGCCCTTAACAACTTTTTCACCATCGCATTCCCACTGGCGTGGGTACCAAACGACCCCTCATGCACCTCTTTCATCAATTGGCTTGCTTCTTCGTCATCGACACATCTGAGCAAAACCCAATCAAAATTCCTCTTGTACAAAACCCCATCTTTGTTCAGATAGAACACCATGGCCAACCTCCTCAGAGTCTTTCGGTCCTTTTTAGACGCTCCCTCGGGATACTCTTGGGTTTCCAGATAACGCTTGATGTCATAATACCACGGCTTTTCATCATCAGGCGCTGCTTCAACAGCAAACACATAAGCCGGTCTATCCAGTCGTCCCACCTCAACACTAGGAAATTGATTCCACCATTGCACTTTAATCAAAGCGACCAGAGTAGCCAAAGCATCTGCTAAAGGATTTTCTTCTCTCGGCACATGGTGTAATTCCACCTTGGTGAAGAACGTCAACAATCTCCTCGTATAATCCCGATATGGACTTAAGTGAGATTGATGCGTATACCACTTCCCGTTAACCTGGTTCACAACCAAAGCTGAATCTCCATAAATGACAAGGTTCCCTATCCGTAAATCAATCGCCTCTTCGACCCCCAAGATACAAGCTTCGTATTCAGCCACATTGTTGGTGCATTCAAATGTTAGTCGGGCAGCAAAAGGAATGTGGGATCCCTTTGGCGTAACCAAAACAGCACCAACTCCGCTACCATTCACATTAACGGCCCCATCAAACATCAGAATCCATTTGGACTCAGGGCCAGGCCCCTCCTCCGGGATTGGTTCCTCACAATCTTTCGATTTGAGAAACATGATGTCCTCATCAGGGAACTCAAACTTCATCGGTTGATAATCCTCAATGGGTTGTTGGGCGAGGTAATCAGATAATACACTCCCCTTGATTGCTTTCTGAGAAGTGTAATGGATATCGTACTCAGTCAAAATCATTTTCCATCTCGCAACCCGTCCGATCAATGCTGGCTTCTCAAATATATACTTGATCGGATCCATCTTGGAAATCAACAAAGTGGTATGAACCAGCATGTACTACCTTAGTCGGCGAGCAGCCCATACCAAAGCGCAGCAAGTTTTCTCGAGCAGTGAATATCTTGTTTCATAGTCGGTAAACTTTTTGCTAAGGTAGTAAATTGCATGCTCTTTTCGACCAGACTCGTCATGCTGCCCCAGTACACACCCCATAGACCCCTCAAGGACTGTCAAGTACAGGATTAATGGTCGTCCCTCCACAGGAGGCATCAGAATCGGAGGCTCCTGCAAATATTCTTTTATTTTTTCAAACCCCGCTTGGCAATCATTATTCCACCTGACCGTTTGATCTTTTCTCAACAACTTGAATATGGGTTCACACGTGGCTGTTAGATGAGATATGAACCGTGAAATGTAGTTCAATCTACCTAAGAAACCACGAACCTCCTTTTCTATCCTCGGTTCAGGCATTTCCTGTATCGCTTTTACTTTGGCAAGATCAACCTCAATTCCTCTTTCACTCACAATAAACCCCAACAACTTACCGGACCGCACTCTGAAAGTGCACTTATTCGGATTCAACCTCAATTTGAATTGTCTCAACCGGTCAAATAACTTGGCCAAGTCTACCAGATGCCCCTCTTTTGTTTGGGACTTCGCTATCATGTCATCAACATAGCATTCGATCTCATGATGAATCATATCATGAAACAAAGTCACATAGCTCTTTGATACGTGGCACCGGCATTCTTGAGACCGAATGGCATCACCTTATAACTAAAAATGCCCCATGGTGTGATGAACGTTGTTTTCTCCATATCATTTGGCGACATTTTAATTTGGTTATAGCCATAAAAGCCATCCATGAAGGAAAACACCGAGAATTGAGCCGTATTATCTACCAACACATCGATGTGAGGTAATGGGAAATCATCTTTCGGGCTAGCTCTGTTCAAATCCCGATAGTCCACACACATCCTCACCTTTCCATCCTTCTTTGGCACCGACACAATATTCGCGACCCAAGGCGGATAATTAGTGACAGCTAGGAAACCAGCATCCAACTGCTTTTGTACTTCCTCTTTGATTTTCATGGCCATCTCGGGTCGAGTTCTGTGCAACTTCTGCTTCACTGGAGGACAATCTTCTCTCAATGGCAACTTGTGTACAACGATATCGGTATCCAACCCTGGCATATCCTGATAAGACCAGGCGAAGATATCAACATACTCTTTCAACAATGCTACCATTCTGCTCTTGGCATTCACCTCCAAAGCGGCCCCAACCTTTACTTCCTTTCTGACCTCCTCGGTACCTAGATTAACAATCTCGACTTGCTCCTCGTGCGGTTGAATCACCTTCTCCTCTTGCTTCAAAAACCTGGCTAATTCTTCCGGCAGTTCACAATCTTCTTCGCCTTCTTCTTCGGCATGATAGATCGGATTGTCGAAGTCATATAAAGGTGTAACAGGATTGTTATCAATGAGATCCGGAGAATGATCGCATCTGCATGAATGTTGATTCATGCAATGCTTTAGAGTCGGGACGCGACAAATTAAAAGGAAGAAAAATGAAAATAAACATTGCCATTTTTATTTATTTTTATTAAACTGCAAAAATAAATGAAAAACAGGGAACACCGCTTTTAATGTGAAAACTTCCGTTTATTACTGATGCAAATATTGCAAAATGAAACACATGAGGTGGCCCTTACAATGAACCATTACGTTTCGGGCAAAACGTATGGCTTTCATGCAAACAGAATTGAAAAACAGAAACATTACTCTTCACGCAGAGTGACAGTGATGATCTTTTCGGCCTTCCAGTTCTGGATCTCCATCCCTGGTACGCACGGTTTTATCCACGAGTCGAGCTCGCAGTCACTGTCAATCTCTTCACCCACCGCACAGACGCGATCTGGATCTAGCATTCCAGCACTGGTGAACGTGAACGGCTGACGACGTCCTCTATTTTGTCCAGACGAGCGTTGGCCCGACTGATAGCCAATCCCAAACTTGTTCTCTTTCGCCGCAATGTCTATCATTCTTCCCCAACCTGGGGCTTCTCCATTTTTCACCACTTCTACAGCCTATCTATAAGAAGCAATGGACGGCTTTTTCTCCTTCTCAACAAAAATGGCATTCTCCACCTTAACGGTTTCAAACGCCTGACAAGGTGTTTCAAATATTTCACCGTCCATTTCCACATATTTGAACGATGACAAGTGGCTGACAAAAATATCCTCCTCCCCACAAACTGTTACGACCTGCCCGTCCCAGATATACTTTAACTTCTGGTGCAAAGTCGAAGTTACTGCCCCAACAGCGTGTATCCATGGTCGACCCAACAAGCAACTGTATGTCGGCTGAATGTCCATGACATAGAACACAGACTTGAACACCTCGGGCCCAATCTTCACAGGGAGCTCAACTTCCCCAAACACAGCCCTCTTAGAGCCATCAAACGCTCTAACCACCAAATCAGTAGGCCTAAAAACCACTCATTCGCAGTCCAACTTAGCCAAGGCCTTCTTAGGCAACACATTAAGTGGCGAGCCGGTATCAACCAGAACGTGCGAAAGCACTGCTCCTTTACACTCCATCGAAATGTGTAATGCCTTATTGTGATTACGTCCATCCACAGTAAGATCGAGATTAGTGAAACCCAACCCATGGCTGGCATTGACATTTGACACCACTGTCTCCAGCTGATTGACTGTAATCTCTTGCGGGACATAGGCCCTCTTCAAGATTTTTAACAAAGCATCTCTATGCCCTTCTGAGCTTAACAGCAAAGATAAGATTGAAATCTTTGACGAAGTCTGCTGCAAATGGTCAACAAGTTTGTACTCAGACTTCTTGATAATCTTTAAAAACTCATCGGCTTCAGCATCAAGCTCATTCTCCGACCCAACAGGCGCCGGTGCCGCTCTAGGAGTACCCTCATTCACCACCTGTTTACCTTTTGTCCTGGCTAAAGCCTCGGCCTCATCTCTTTTTTCTTTTTCTGTATCCCCACTCCCTAACGTGTCAGGCGTAAACAACCTCCCGCTGCGAGTGAAACCACTAAGTCCGACATTATCCACCTTTGAAACGGTGGTATCACCTGCAGCCTGATCTTCCTGCTTCTTCCCATTAAAATACACCTCCCCACCATAGTCCCACGGCACAACATCATCATTTTCATATGGAATGGGTCCCGGTACCGTGATGGTAACTGGAGCCGCATCTTCCGGCGCTGACAAGTAGACAGGGTCAAAATAAATGGTTATTGTTGAAACATCCTCCTTCTCCAGATCAACTTTCTCAAATCGGAGACTTCCCTCATCCATCATTCTCTGAACCGTCTCCTTCAATACAACACACCCATTTGTAGCGATAGTGCAAGCAACACAACAATTATCACAACCCGGAAAAACTCCATTTTTTAACAACTGTCTCTTGACCACAGACATTGGAATCCTTATCTGATCCACGTCCATCACCCCAATTTTCCTCTTATCCTCCGAAATTGCATTCACCCCCATCTGACCATGCGTCGGCATGGGATTAGCATTAACATTCGGCGATGGTGCAAAATTGATGGCTTTAGAATCCACCAAATCTTGAATAACATGTTTAAAGGCCTTACAACCCTCAATGTTATGCCCGGGAGCACCAGAATGGAATTCGCACTTGGCATTCTCATCATAATTGGCAGGCCTCTGATCTGGTCTTAACGGAGCCAACGTCCTCAGCTGAACCAAACCAAGATCTTTCAACTTCTTTAACAGAAATGCATACGTCACGGGTGGCCTATCAAACTGACAATCAGTCATCCTTCCTCTCACTTGATACCCGGCCCGTTGTGTTCTCTGCTGAAATGGTTGTCGTTGCTGTTGCTGTTGTTGTTGTGCGGGTTGATTATCGGCAGGAATGGTTACTGCAGCAGTATGCTGGTAGTAACGATCCCTACCATGTCCTCTCTGAGCATACACAACACTCGTGTCACCCTCCTTCTTACGCTGACCGTTCCCAAATGGCTTCTTCGATCCAGACGACGAAGCATTTCCCTGTATCTTTCCCATTTTTAACCAGCTTTCAATTCTCTCACCAGCCACTACTATGTCTGCAAAACCAGTGACGGGACAGCCCACCATCCTTTCCGCAAAAGTCCCCTGAAGGGTACCCATGAACAAATCAGACATCTCCCGATCCACTAACGGTGGTTGAACTCTGGCAGCCAACTCTCTCCACCTTTGTGCATACTCTTTAAACCCTTCATTCGGCTTCTGAGACATACCCTGCAACTGGGTACGGCTAGGTGCCATGTCAGCATTGAATTGGTACTGTTTAAAGAAAGCATCTCCCAAATCCTGCCAGCTCTTAATATCTGATGATCTCAACTTGGTATACCACTCAAGAGACCCGCCAGATAAGCTATCCTGGAAGAAGTACATCCAGAGCTTCTGATCCATGGTGTAGGCAGATATCTTTCGGACAAAGGCCTGAAGATGAGTTTCCGAGCAAGAACTCCCATTGTACTTATCAAACGTGGGCACTTTAAACTTTTGTGGGATCACAATCCCCTCAACCAACCCCATGTTTGTCATATTGATAGCCCTAGGAGAGGTATGGCTTTCCAGAGCCCTGATCTTTTCTGCCAGTACCTGAATCTCTTTGTTCGGCGGTTGAACACCATATTGACCAAATTGCTCGTTCAGCACAGAGAACTGATCTTCTTCTTTATCCTCCACAGCCCCAAAGAAAGGAGGAAACTGATTATCCTTCAGAGTATTGCCCACAGGACCTAGTCCTCCGCCTGCAGCAAAACCAAAACCACCACCATTGTTGATAACTACACCAGCAGTAGTTGCCTTCCTTCTGGGATCGCCACCATCCCTAGAACCACCAAGACCATTGTTGGAGGTACCCTCTTGATTATTGCCACTATTGGCAACCGAAGCCCGCTCAAGCTTCTCCACCTTCTCAACAAGTGCTTTCTGCCTCAAGGCGAACCCTTGCATGATGTTGATCAGCTCACTCATCTTCTCTTTCAGCTCGAGAATGTCGGCGTTGGGTGGATCCATCAGTTTGGGTTTGTTGCGTCTGGTAGGGTATCTGTGCGGACGAGCTACGTGCAAAGGAATGATCCTGCGTGCGCGAGCAATGATTCCTGAAACAATCAAACACGTTAGAAACCGACACCTGCAAAATAGAAGACAAGTTATTATGATTCATGCATGAATGCAATGTCTATCCATATGAGGAACACTCTGTCTTTCGATCCTGGTTTCATTGAGATGGATAATAGTCCGACAGCAACATTCTGACATCAATCATCTGTATTTACCATACAGGGCAGAGAGTTATGATTTAGCAAAGATATCACCCGACCATGTGTGTGTTATGTGAGTGTACACAAAAAAGCAAATAAAGTTTGAAGATCAATCATTAACTGATAATAACCATTGTATAGCAACAGTGCACTACACGTGCGAGAATCATACATCATGTTTGATACAAATCAACTTTACAATCCTCCAGAATCAGAAAGAAATACAAGCAAGTGAATTTCGTCAACATGCCTGACGGTAATCCAACACATGATAACACTGCAATAAAAGCTAATCTGAAGAAGGTCTCACAGAAGACTCTGCACCATCAACCATCCTGGTAAACTTCATAGTGAACCTGAGCTCAGTGTTCTCCAGCCGAAGTCTTCCCACCTCTTTCTTATGAATCTTCATCTGTCGGAAATAATGGTCCCTCTCAGCAAGATAATGAACTTTCTCGGCCATAATCTTCGCTTTCTCTTCTTCCTTAACCCTTAGCTTCGCTTCCCACTCTGTAGTAAGGGCTTTGGCTCTAGCTTCCCTCTGAGTCTTCACAAGGACTTGTCTCTTCTTTTCATCTTCAATAATCCTCAAAGCTCTAGCCAACTGCTCTTGGGTAAGGTCGTGCTCCTTCGTGGATGACTCTAAAGCTTGGCTGATCTTACAGTAATAGGCGGTGTCTATCTCAAAACGCTTCACCTCCAGAGCATGTCTCTTAGCCTGGTCTTCTGCTTTCCCTTTGATTTCCTGATTAGCCAGTTTAATTCTAGCAACACTCATTTCTAACTCAGTCTTCTCTGCTTGCAGTTGATCTCTTGCCCTTCTCATCTCAAGAAATTCATTCATACTGACAGAAGAGCATGGCTCCTCAATCAACAGGTACCAAAGATCACCCACAGGAAATGGCAAACGAGTGAGCTCAACCCTCTTTCTAAGCCAACCATCAAATGGAGGAAAAGACCTGCTATTAGCTCTACCACAAGGAATCTTACCTTTCCTTTGAATGCGGCGCCACGCATCAGACACTTGCCTCAACAATGCCTGATTACCCTCAATCGGGAAGTAGAAAGACTCTTGAATCTCATGCTCGAAGGGAGGAACCTCCATAGCAAATCCCATTTGTCTCTTAAAAAGTGTCGGGTTATAATTGATACACCCTTGAACTCGTATAAGAGGCACATTGGGAAAACTCCCACAACTGTAAATAAAATCTCGTCCAGCCACATCATTGTGAGTCCAAGCTATGTCCTTGGCTCGTAAACCCATCAACTTGGTTGCCCAACTTACATTATGGTCAAGAAGAACAAAGGCACCCCTGGAAGGCAAATATCCCATGAACCACTTATATAACAATTGAGCACAACATCTAACCAATCCTCCACGCCGCTTCTCGTTCCGATTATGAACCGAGTAATAAACATCCCCGATCATGGTAGGAATGGGATTCCTCTGAGCAAACACCTGGATAGCATTAATGTCCACAAAGTTCTTCTGATTAGGGAACAGGATGATTCCATAAATGCCTACGGCAAGTAAAGCACAAACGACCTTCCAATTACCCAAAACAGCATGCTCCTTGGCTTGGGCCTCCAAGAAACTCAGATGAAAACCGGGAAACTTTCCCTTCTCCTTCAAACCTTTCTTAGTCACTTCCGAGCTCAAATAAAGAGCACGAGAAATCTCAACAATGTCAGGTTCTTCGTTAGTGACATAAAAAGGAATCTGGTTTCTGACCCGAATGCCCAGAATACCGGCATAGTCCTCCATTAAAGGTCCCAACAAGTAGTCTGGGAAGATAAAACATCTCAAACCCGGATCATAAAACTGAAGAAGAGTATGGATGGCACTCCTATCCCTATCTGTGAGCCTGAAAACCATCTTCATAATACCACCATAAGCCTCACGGAACATCCCCACATGGTCAGGCGTAATCAATGCTACCATATCTTTCAACACGCTAATCTCTGGATCAAAGAAACTGTAGACAACATCATCTTTTAGGCCGGCCCTCATGCTTGGAACAAGGATGCCTCTCAACCAGGATCTCAATCAAGAATGTACCCTGCATATGGATAAACATGAGTTAGATGCGGATAAATGCAAAATGGGAATGATGCTGATGCATGAATACAATGCATAGTGCCATCCTCCAAGTCATCTGAACATCAACTATACTGGATTCCGGTCTCTGAACTGATCACAACCACCCAAGGGACTAAGTAACCACAAATCCAACTCAGGGTTCCGAAATAAACGGAACCGGAGGATATATCATCATCATCACAGGAAAGCCACAGAACGGATAACCACAAAACCATCTAAACCAGTAACCCTTAAATTCAACCCGGGGATCCGAAATAAACGGAAGCCGCTGATAAATACCACGGACAGAACTCCGGCGTGTCAGAAATAAATATCCATAAATCCGACTTATAAATAGAACTCAGATCACAAACCGAACCAAAGTCACCATCAAAGAGTCACCAACAGAACCTGTATCTGTAAGAATCAAACCCTCCCCTCACAGGTGAATTCTAATAAGGTCATCCTAAGGCGGATAATGGTCTCGACAATCGGACAAGATACTCAACGGGTTTGCCCTTTCGGGTGTGCCGTGTAGCTCTCATAAGATCATCTAAACCAAAGATCCGGGAAAGAACGGTCACCGAAGTCAACAGCTCAGAAGAGATAAGCCAACCATAGTGGAAACTCCACAATGGGAAAGCTCCCTCAAAAGAACCTCGTCCGGCTTGTGGTATATCACGTCGCAACAACATGCCAAACCAACATGTGAGGAACGTGAGACCACACTAATCCTAGGTGTATACTCGGGCCTGGGTTTTAGCCCCACTCAGAACACCCACCCCAAATCATAGGAACCACACCTGTCCAGAATCCAGCACAGTGATAATATGATGCATGCAAACATATATGCAAATATATACAATCACAGTATAATGATCACAAATGCAATAAATAAGACAGTAAAAACAACCCAAACTACTCTAAAAACTACGCTAGAGAGTGCTAGGATTGACTCGCTTAGGGAAGATGGACCAGCAAGAGGTCAACTTCAGTCCCCAGCAGAGTCGCCAGTTGTCGCAACGCGAAAAATAACCGGCGGGAAAATACAGAGCCTCCACCAACGCTATTCATCCTATGACGGAAAGGGAGCGCATGACTAACCTAAGAAAGGGAAAGGAACGGTCTTACGACCAGAGATTACAAGGTACGGGAGTCGGTTACGCAAGGGGAAGGTATTAGCACCCCTCACGTCCTCCGTACTCGACGGGATCCACGCTCAAAAGATAGCCCAAAGAATAGGGAAAGGTTGCTAATAAAACTGCTCAAATAAATTGCACAAACTGGAATAATAAACAGGTGGATGAAGAAAGAAAACGGAGGAAGTGGACTCGGCAGGATGTCGCATCCTGGGCCTACGTAGTTTGTCAGAAACAAACATCAGAGTCAACATAGTTCGGGGAAAAGGAGATATGCTCGCTAAGACATCGCGTCCTATGCCTACGTATCTTCTCTATCCAGAGAAGAATCAGAGCACTCGTAGCTCGGCTAACACACGCCGAAACAAGACACCAAAAGAGAGACGCTGAGATGTCAAAAGAAACACCCAAAAGGAAACAGATTGCCAATACATGGACTTATATCCGACTCCCAACAATAACAAAACCAAAGGAAACAGATTGCCAATACATGGACTTACACCCGATTCCTAACAACGACAAAACAAAAGGAAACAGAATGCCAATGCATGGACTTATATCTGACTCCTAACAATAACAATCAAAACAAATGAACCCCGAGATGAACCCCAAAATGAATAACGATCACCACAAATGATCCCCAATACGAACCCCAAGTAACAACAACCGTCACAGATGAACCGCAAATATGAACCCCAACTGAATAACAAACCCCACAAATGATCCCCAATATGAATAACAGAAGAAATTCCCAAGGTATGAACATACCACACGCGTCCATGCTGAGCAAACAAAAACTCACACTAAAACAAAGAAGAGGGTGGACACACACAAGACAACACAGCAAAAAAGAAAAAGGGTGCCCGGAGAGATTGCTCGCAACCTCCTGCCTACGTATCTCATCTGGTATGAGAATCAGGGCGACGTAGTTCCCTTTAACAGGGGTACAACACTCTCCTAACCAAAGACCAGGGAAACAACAAACTAATAGGAAGACTAAGACTCGAGCCTAATAGTTGTCATGCAATAAACAATCCCTAAGTTGAGATCTCTAACAAGAATCCTACTTCCTCAGAAATCAATCATACAACTCCTACAGAAATGGAGATGAGAAGAGGAAAGCAGATAAACACACTAGCACAAGTGAACAAGCATCACACACTATATCCATACAAGAGGCCCAAACAATGGGTAGGCTTTAGTCAAGAGGGGTCATATCAACCTCGACAAACAAGCCAAACTGTAATGGGTAATCTGTAGCTCTTAACCACCAACATTGAACGTTAGGGTGAAGCTGGTCAAAATGGTAATGAGGATGAGACCTCATGCTCTTAACCCTGGCCAGGGTGAGCTCATGACACAGAAAGCGTGGGGATCCAGAAAGTGGGATCCTATTCCACTTGACAGACACTGGACAAAGATCTTGGGTACATGTTCAAAAGCATCAGCACGTAGTGCGAGCATAAAGAACGACTCACTGAATAACAGGGGATTGGCTACTAATCCCTTTATCCGTCAGTTGCCTCTACTCTTGGAGGTCTTATCAAGTAACACATGCCTCATCTTGGAGGTCTTTGGCACAATCTGTAAACAAACACAAACAGAGCCTCTTAAGGAGGACTTCCAGCAAAATGCCTGCCAAAAAGGTAACAGGACTTCCAAACTACATGAAGTAAGAAGATAACTACCTAAGTGGTGTATCAACCACAATCCAAAGCTCAAGTAAGAGCTAAAAGCAAGCAACTAAGGTACCTGTACAAAGGCTAACCAGTTAGTACTTCAGACATAAAATCAGAAAACAAACAGTGAAACCATCCAATTGTACACAACTCAATGAACAATGCTCAAGCACTCAAATGAGCTCAAGCCTATCACTTAGAACCCTACAAAACAAACAAAAGTTAGAATTCAAATCATTTGCATCTCACAAAGTGAGAGCAAATCAACCATCAATGCTAAATGTCCAAACCTGAAACACAAAGCACAGTTAGTTTATGCACAAAACACTAGTACAAAGACTAGGTCCAAAACCAAACCAAATGATCAAAACAGAACCCAATCTTCCATATATTGCACATTCAAACATTTAATAAAATGTCCTCAAAAGGACCAACATCAATGCACAAGGAAAGTACCTCAAATGGCTCATGCTATGCAAAGACCAACAAATGAGCACAAAATGGACATCCAAATTAGAAAATCCAAATCAAATCAGAAATGTATGCAATGGCTTTGAAATTTTCTATGCAAGTTCCACATGTCATGAACAATCAATATGCAAAAGATCACATCCAGAAAGATTCAAATGACATGTAAACAAAAATGCAACATTCCAATGTCAAAAATGTGACACAAATTGTCACATTATCCTCCATGTGTCAAAATGAATGATAACATGTGAGGAAAAATCCAAACCAATGATCAAAAATTCCTATCGTTAGTGAAGATCAAGCACACAAAAAATTGGATCAATTGGCTCAAAGATGAGGATTTCACAAAGCATTGATCACAACATGTCAAACTAGCACAATGTTCAATAAAAAAATCACAAATCACAAACTAGACATCAAAAAAATCATGAAATTAATACCATAAAAAACTAGACATTCATACAAAACTAGGAAAAAAAGTTGGAGTTAATTTGGATCATTTTTCTATTTTTTATGCATTTTACAAAATAAGCAAAAACAATTGAATTAACAAAATAAATTGGAGGGAAATAAAACATTTGAATAAAATCAGAATAAACATGAACCATCAGATCAAGCGCGCAAAAGCAATCAAACGGTCCATATTTGAACATCAAAACGCACAACATCATTTAACACAGTCATCCTGCACACTAAGCAAGTCAAACGCACACGCAAGTAGTCAAAGCAATTGTAACCAATCAAACAGACACGCATGAGCCACGCAACAAACAGGTAAGCACAATGAAACGATGCGTTTCATTTAATGAATCAGCATGCATACATCAACACTTCAAACACGCGTGGCAAAGTCAAACGAATATCAGCCAATCAAATGGACATGCAAACACACACGTGGATCCAGGTAAGCAAAAACCCTAGCAAATACCAGACGTCGGAGCTGTAGCTCCGGTCGTCTTCTCCGGCGACATTCCAGTGGGGTTCAACACGATTTTTTCCAGAAATGCACAAATTATACACCATTCGAAATCTCTTCTCATGCACATTCCAAATATCAATTCAACTAAACCTAATTCCTCATGTATTCTCTAGATCGAACGAAAACATTATTGAGATCTAAACTGAAAGTTCACATAACATGCTCAATTCTCATCCATTTTCAATTCTAATTATATCTACATGTTCCAGGCAATGAGATCTACACATTTATATCAAGAAAACAACAAAAAGAGAGATCGAATTTCAACTCACTTGGAAATGGAAATTGCTGTTTACGCGTGCTCAAACTCTCAAAAGCTCCAGATCTACTCCAATATCCTTGACTTGAAGCTTTGTGCAAGAATCAACAGCTGAAACCACCTGGATCTAGCTCAATTTCCAAAATCCATTTCCATGAAGATGCACTTGAACAGCTCGAAATCTTGCTCAATTGTCCAAAACAGAGGTTGATTCTTGATCAATGAAGGATGATGATCAAGAATCTTGAAGAATTTTTGGTGTTTGTGTGGAGAAATTGAAGAATCGAAGAGAGAGAAAATTGGAGGGAACTTGAAAATTTGAGATCTGAAAATGCCGTTATGGTGGTTATGGATTAGGGTTTGGCTTTTATATGGCCTGCTAATGATGCTGAAATCCAAATTAAGCCTTGGCTAAACATGATTAGTGAGAATTGAAGTATCTTGCAAAAAATGCAAATGAACTCATTATGGCCATGCTACACGTGATAAGCTCCATGTTAAGCTTCAAATTTACTTAAAATCAACCAATGGTCAACATGGAATAGTTGTTTTGCTTGTATCATAAGCCAAATTTGAATTATGGAAATTCCCTCCAAAATCATCACATGTGAAATAATGAGCATACACACTTTTCCCATGCATGGCAATGGCATATTTGAGATGTCTTGATCAAGAGAAAATTTTTGCAAAAAGAATGGACCAAATTGGAGCTTTGTATCAAAAGTTAGGCCATTTTGAATTTCCATGCACACCTTGAGATCAAATGACCATAACTCCTTAACCAATCATCATATGGACATGAGTTAGGGATTTTTATAAAGGGGAGACACAGATATACAACTTTCATGTTCACCAAAAATCCATTTGAAACTTCTTTGATCTTGAAAAGTTAAGTTGAATGTGGACCAAATACTTGCCACATTTGGAAACTTTGAATTACAGGTCACTTTCCATTTTTGGTAACTTTTGCCATGACTTTTGAATCTTCAAGGTACATGTTTAGAATGATGAATGGACCTCTTTTGAACATGATTGAGGTGTCTCAACTCATTTCCCCACCTCATAGCCCTCAGTTGACTGCACAGTTGACTTTTTGGTCCTCAGATGACCTTGAAATGCCTTTATCCACTTGAGCCTCTACCACTTGGGGAAATTGCTCAAAAATGAAACCCTAGCTCATAGCTCCTCATAACAATCATGTGATCCTCATCCCAAGACAATACCTCATCTCTTTGAGAAGCCCTGGTTGGAAGAATGGCATTGTTTAGGGTTGACCAGAGGTCACAACCCTAATCCAAAGGAACTTGAGGAAAAACTCTGAAACCCTTGATGATGATAGAACCATGATGATGGTAATATATCCTTACAAACAAGATGATACTCAAGACCTTTGAAGAATCAAGAAACCCTAACTGAAGCCCATACCCTTAAGTGGTTGATCATCAATTCATAGAGACCCTCAGGCTTGAATCATGTAACTTCTCCATCTTTTGAAAAGACTTTGGAGGATGACCTTCTTATTTCACATGAGATGCAAAATGCAATGCCTAATTCTCTAAAATATGAAATGCAATGTGTCAAACTAGTCTCAAGAAGAGGAGGGTAAATTTTGAGGTGTTACACACTGCGGTTCATTCTGCTTCCCACTGCTATATTAGTGCTTGCAATCTTTATACCTTCTTTTTGACCTACTTTCTCAGACCTTTGATTAACTATAAACGTATCATACTTCCAAGGAACTGCTTTAGTATTATCAAAAGGAAAAGAGTCAGGCCTTTGGACAACCATTGGATTAGGCATATTGAAGATTGGTTCAACTGATTCTGGAATGTAGAAAATTGGCTGAACAACAGTAGAATCTGGAATGATGAACATTGGCTCTGGAATGTTGAAGATTGGTGTTTTATTACTTAAATCAGGTAGATTGAAGATGGGTTCAATCACTTCTACCTCATTCTTTTTCATATGACTGCTTACTTGCAACACACCTTGGTTAATCAATTCTTGAATGTCATTTCGGACCATTTCACATCCTTTAGGACCAATAGTACATTCTTCACAACTCTTATGGCAATTCTCTAATAAACCTGCCTCCACTAACTTTGCATGAAAATCTCTGAGAGGAGTCTGGATTCTGGTTGCATCAAGAATCAGGC
The DNA here is from genome assembly GCF_024323335.1 of Lathyrus oleraceus. NCBI lineage: Eukaryota > Viridiplantae > Streptophyta > Magnoliopsida > Fabales > Fabaceae > Lathyrus > Lathyrus oleraceus. Next base: position 447,418,992 of record NC_066582.1, on the reverse strand, counting down.
CTTCATCAAGCTCATCATCAATAGCATTCACATACCCATGAGCGGGCAAAGGATTATTTTTGACATTTAGACTGGTATCCCCAAATGAAAGAATCTTTTTCTCAATCAATTCCCTCACAATATATTTTAAGTCATAACAACCTTCCCTGGGGCGCCTTCATGGAACAGACAATGTGAATTGGGATTGTAATATGGTGGGAGAGGGTCTGGTGGATGTCCCAAAGGTCTTGGAATAGCTAAACCTTTCTTCAACAATGACTGATATAATTCAGTGTAATACATAGGAATCTGAGGAATCTGAGGTTTTCTACCTTGTCTTCATTTTTGAAATTGAGCATTTTGGCGCGGATCTAGAGTCCTTTGTTGATAAGCTGGAGCGTTGGGCGCTTGTTGATAAGTTTGAACGTTGGGTGTTGTTTGAAAAATTGGAACTGCTTGAGTCGACTGATACACTGGGACTTGTTGATTGAAAGTTGGTGTAATAGCTACTACATATGACTGTTGAGAAAACTGTGGCTGCTGAACATATTATTGTTGAGAAAAAGATTGTTGTTTTTTCCAAGACTGATTCTTTCTTCTACTACCTATCACTGCATTTGTTTCTCCTTCCTTTTTCTTATGGAAATTGCTAGATAATTTCTTGGTATTGTTATTGTTGTTGTTGTTGGAATTACTAGTTGCAATAATCATCTTGCCATTTTTTAAGCCAAGTTCCACTTTGATACCCATGGCAACCAAGTCAGAAAAACTTGCAGCACGCTTCCCATCATCCTTTCAAAAAATTCTTGTAGCACTGTGTCGACGAACCAATCTTCCAATTCTTTTTCAGTTAATGGAGGTTCCACTTGAGATGCAGTCTCTCTCCACCTTTTTGCATATTCTTTAAAGTATTCAGAATATTTTTGGGACATGCTCAACACTTTCCTTCTATCAGAATATAGATCCATGTTGTACTTGTATTGTTTGATGAAAGCATCAGACAAATCTTGGAAACAACGTATGCCAGTTTGATCAATGGTCAAGTACCATTTGGAAGAGGCACCTTTCAAACTATCTTGGAAACAGTGGATCATGAGTTTGTCATTGTCCATGTGAGCTACCATCTTTCTATAGTACATGATGAGATGACTTTTGGGACAAGTATCTCCTACATATTAATCAAGGTTGGGTGTCTTGAATTTTCCGGGGATCACCAATCCATATACAACGAACATTTCTCTGGCAGCAACATCAAAGATCTGATCACTTTCCATTGCTCTCAGCCTTTTCTCAATAGTTTCAACATTTTCTCTCAGCTTTTCATGTCTTTATTCACCTTTTTCAGACGTATCAGGTATATCATACACTTGTTGATGATCAACGAAGTACGGTTGAACTCGAGTGTGCATGGCATTGGGTGTAAAATTGGGAATAACTTGATTAACTTCAGTAGTTAGTGGAACTGTATGTTGAGTGGACTGTCCTTGAGGAGGAGGCACAAAACCATGAGTAAGACCAAAGGGAGGCCAAGTTGCTGGAGTAGTAACTGCTGGATGAGGATTAATCACTCGATTTACGATCTCAGAAACAATCGTGGGTTGAGTATCCATTTTTGCACGTATTACTTGCAACATCTCCATGATTTGACTTATATTCCCATGTAGATCTGTAAGTTCTTCATTGACTCTTTCCATCTCTTGCTCTTGCTCGACCATTTTACGTCGGGCTTGAGCTCTGGTGTTGTACTGGTGTGAAGGTCTTAGTATGGATACTATTGGAGAAGAAATGACGGGAATGCGTTTTTATTTTGAGAGAAAAAAATGCAAGTGATGACATATGCATGAATGCAATAAAACGACAAATTTTAAAAGTTTCAAGGAACTTAAGAGATAATTGCATACACCAAAAGGCAAATAACAATGACCAAAAGAAACTCATTTCATTAATCAAGAGAGTTACAAAGTTTGAGTACACTCTTAAAAGTTCTAAACACAGCTAACTAAAATCTAAACAAATTCCTAAGGTGATTCCCCTAGTAGTCTTAAGTTGAGCTTCTTAATTTGTTCTTCCATCTCAGCCTTCTCGAGCACGAGCTTGTCCACGATCAACTTCCAAGGAGTATCTGACTGAACGCTAGAGGAAAATAAATCCTTTTGTACCTTCCTCTTCTTGTTGGAGATATCTTCTTCATTCTTCATCTTTAACTTCCTTTGAAGTTTTTCATCCTCATTGTTGATGATCCGATACTTGTTCTTCCAAGCATCCCTTTCTCGCTGCGCTTTGGTCAAAGCAATCTTCAACTTCTTTGCATCAGTCATGAAGATATAGGTAGGTTCTTTATCAGCTAAAGGCAAAGGCTCTTGGCGAGGATAAGGCATTTTCAAGTTGATGGCCCTATCTTGCACCCATTTAAGATAAGGTTCTAAGGAGACACAATTTGTCTTCCCTAAAACTTTCTTTTCTAGCTTATGAACATGGCGCCAAGCGTGCACGATCTTCTCTTTGAGAGCTTTACAATCTTCACATTCCTTAAAGAACAAACCCTCTAATTTAATATTCTTTGGCTTATCTCTCATTGGATAACCGAGTTGACCACGAGCTAGGATTGGGTTGTAACTGATGCCTCATTTTGTACTAAGAAGAGGTAGATTATCAAATCCTCCACAACTATCAATGATACTAACTCCATCAGAGTCACGACTATACCAAACAATATCTGAATGCGTGAGTGACATAATCTTCTATGACCATAAAAGACCATCCTTAAGATTCCAAAAATCATGAGACCTAGGCAAGTGAGAAATAAATCACTTGTACAACATAGGCACGCAACATGTAACCATTCCTCCTCTATAAGAATTCCTCATATGAACAGAATGATAGGCATCGACAAGCAAAATAGGAACTAGATTTCCTATTAAGAAGATCTTGATGGCATCCATGGCAACAAAGTCATCAAAACTAGGAAAGAGGAACAATCCATAGATAAGTAGAGGAAAAACAACCTCAAACGCATCCACACTCCTCGTTCTAGCAAAATACTGAGCTTTGTTCATTAGAAACTTAGCTGTCAAACCAAGCATTTTTCCTTTCGTGGTCATGTGATCCCTGATCTCTAACATTTTCAAGTGAGTAGCCTTTGCAATGTCTTGATCTTTGGGATCATCCTCCAAACCATAAAGTGGAGCTTGACTAGAAATAGTAACACCGAGCAAATGAGAGTATTCTTCAAGTGTTGGCATAAGCAGATAGTCGGGGAAAGTGAAACAGTGATACACGGGATCATAAAACTGAATCAACATAGAAAGAAGTCCATTTTCCATGTCGATCTTCAAAAGAGAGACCAAATGTACATATCTTTTACTGAAAGCCTCTGTGTCAACAACCAAAGATCCCAATATCCTTAGGTATTCTAACTTAGGACTCTTGAAAGTGTACTTTTGAGTCTTTTTCCTTCCAAAATCCATGATAAACCTAATGTTTGCAACAAAAGTTCCTAAGTTCCTTAAAAACTTTGTTAAAAAATGATGTTTATGATGCATGGATGCATGAATTCACACACATACAAACAAGGGTCACACATAAATAGGGTTCAAAGGTTTGACGTCACGAGCATGAGGCCATGGGTCTAACCATCCCAAATGTACTATGGGTTTATTTTGTACCTGTACATTGGGTTCTACAAAGGTTCCCAAAAATCATTGACCCATCTTTCGAATATTATCAACACGCCAATTACTCGGGAATTAATAATATTCTCAAGAGAATCTCATTTGAGTGTAGCATCGCATATCAACTATTTCAGATTTACACCTTCATAGTCATCACACTACATCCTAAATACCAAGTGGGGTAAATGGGTTACTAAGGTCCTCAGCTTCTCAGGTTACCCAAATCAATATAGTATGTGTTTTCACACTTGCTTGATCAACAATACTAATTGTAAAAGGAACCTCCACATGAGTGGTGGATTCTCAAGTCAGCTTGTTGGAGATTAAACTCCCTATAAGCCTTCTTGACTATACCACACCCTATCTTATTTATGTACACTCAAGTCCAGGTTAGGACTTACATCACCATACAATGGATCACCCAAAACAAAGATCCAAACAAATAAGGGAAACAACTAATAATAACAGCACAAATATAATCAAAATAGGCTTACTCCTCTAACAATGTCTCCCCAGTGAAGTCGCCATTTCTGTCACGGTGAGAATCGGATATCAAGCTATTATATTAACTTGAATCACAAAACATTGAATGTTCACCACCGAACTTTAATTTATCCAAGGGAAAGGGAAAAGATCGAATAAAACCCTAATTATGCAATGTAAAAACAATGCGAAGAGATCTAAAGTTTGGGGGTTGGTTATACTAAGGGAAGATATTAGAATCCTAAGCATCTATAGTATCCTATAGGAAACTTTTGAAAGTATTTGTGTTATGTTATTTTTTGTTTTCTATTTTTTGTAAATGTTTTATTGGGAAGGACCTAAAGGTTTTATTAAGTTTGCTCGCCAAAACTTCGCGGTCATGTGCCTACGTATCCTTATAAGGATAGAATCAGAGCAACCGTAGTTCACCTAACTAAGGGTGAAAGAACACTTGGTAGTGATCAAGGTTCCAAAGGGGGTAGTAAGTGTTCATAAGAAACATACTTACAAGATTTACAAACTCTTACTTAAATCTAAGTTGAAAGTGAGAATGACTATAACAAGGTCAAAGGGGAACTAGGGATTGCTAAACTACCTATGACATTAAGTCAATAAAGAGGTCTTTCCCTTGGATTTGGGAAAAAAGATAAACAAAAGATAAGCAAGATGAAGAAGATGGTCAAGCATGACATCAACAAATATAAGCACATGATAAAGAAGATGTTCAAGCATGACATCAACAAAGATAAACAAATGGTAAAGAAGATGTTCAAGCATGACATCAACAAGGAAAAACAAGGATGAAAAAGATGTTAAAACATGACATCCACAAAGATAAGAAAATGAAGAAGATGTTCATACATGACATCAACAAATATATGGAAGCATGATCATAACAATATCAAACATGGTATGCAAACACATATGTACAACATGTGAAAAGGAACAAAGATACAACAACATCAATCAAATATGTATAAAGTTAACATGAATATGAATGACATGGATATATCATCATAAGGAAACAAAGGTAAATGACATAACAATGCATGAACATGTATATGGATGTCAATAATAAGTATGAATGAACATGTATATGTATGAAGTAAGACATGGTTTAGACATAAAGTCAACTTAATCATGAAAAACAAGTTAAGGTATTCAATACATGCATGTTAAGATTCAATATGATCACAATCAAAGGTTCAACATCATACAAAAACTTTGAACATGTAAGCATACAAGTCATACAAAGACATGTTATTGCAAGTTTAAAGTATTTGTAAACACATAAACAAAGACAAACACAAGGGAACACATGCACACAAAGGTTCAACAAGACATGAAAGAATGACACATGAATCATGGATCAATGGCAAAATAAGCACACAAAAGTTCATGGCATAGTAACAAAAGTTCAAAGCACATAAGCATGTAAACATACATTAAAGTAAGTAAAAATTAGGTCAAAACTAATAGGCACATATTAACGACATCAAACAAAGTTCATATATAATGCACAACATTTATACAAGTCATGGTGATCAAGAAAAATTAAAGTATCAACCAAAGAAGGTCATTTGAAACTCTAAAGCAATCGTAAAAAGGTACCAACTTTAGACAAGTATAAGTATGTGAAAAATAAATCAATTCAGGAATTTCTTTTTACCATCATAAAATAGACAAAATTATGATTACGTAGCAAAAAGGCTTAGGGATCATCAAGTTATGAGCCTTTGAAGTTATGAAAAATAACAAAAAAAAATAGGAAAAAAAATAATGAATAAAAATGGGTCTGGGGCGAGGGGGATTCAAACCCCAGGCCTCTTGCACACCCAAAGCCTTAACACACACACTCTAACCGCTGGGGCGGTGATACATCCATTAACTTATTTATAAACATTAATATATATAATAAAAAGATTCCAGAAACTGGAAAATGACATAAACTCATCATCTTCTTCCTCTTGTTCTTGCATGTTTCTTTCAATTTGTTTTCTCAAACTTCCAACAACCATAACTCTCTCAATTTTCCATGAAATTAAAAACCGTCAAAACCAAAATTTCTCTATTTTTCGTAAGGAATCTAAAGGTATCATTATCTCATCCTAAAACTCAATGTACAAAGAGTGCCAAGGCAAAAACCAGAACTTCACTTTTAATTTCCAAACAATAAAATCCCAATGCATGAGCATGGTATAATACATACAATAGCAAACATACAACAAACACGCTATGTACTACATTTTTACTTTAATAAATATTCAAGAATGATGCATGCACAAGAGTTTTCAAGTGTAAGTTCACATACCTATTGGAGAAAGTCCAATGCTTCTTCTTAGCTACTACAAAGATAAGAGAGAGATTCTACCAGCCTTGTTGATCCTTGAGAATAGTGTTTGAACAATGAGAATAGCCAGAAACAACTTGTATTATCTCACACAAATGTTATTGAAAAGTAAAGAAGTGAAATGATGAATGATAAAATAGAGGATACAAAACTTGTTCAAGTGATTAAACAAGCTCTAAACGGTGTCTAGAGATGATTTGTGGTGTTTGTTTGGAAGATACACGTGGAGAATAAGTTTGGTTAAAGAACTTGCAAAAATAGTGTGTTTTTGCAAATTCTAATCGAATGGGAGTTTTATGAAGTGTTGAGGGGTTATTTTTGTGTGTTTTGAGGCTTAAGGGATCCCTCTATTTATAGGAAAAGAGTGAGGACTAGAACGGGTTAGAAACAGAAGTCGTGAAGTTATGGTTTTGGTTGAGAATGAATGAGAAGTTTGCATGAATTGTGGAGTTTCAAGGAGTTTGTCATGTTTCCCTAGTCTCTACAAGGTTGCTTCTGATCACTTAAGATTGTTTGTGATCTTTAGGGATAAGTTTCAAGGGTGAAAGAGTGAGTTGTTGGCATAAAGCTTGCTTTATCAAAGTAGTAATGTGACCTTTTGGAAATTCACCCATAAATGGTATAATGCAATGGACAAAACCTCAATTCCTTGTGTAATGCACTTAGGATTCATATAAACATCTGATTATGGAGAGCTTTATACACGAGAAGACCTGAAATCAAGAGATTTTCACATTTGAAATGGTTTTCCTCCAAAAATTCATCATGAACATGACTTGAAATTCAAGTTTGGAACCCTAACTTCCCATTTTAGAAAATGATAGCTAATGCATGGGAAAAAGTATACTTGTACTTTTTGAAAAGCCCCAAACATGCTCTACAAGTTTCATGTTTTAAGTTTTTTCTGAATCAAAGTGGATCATGCTGAAAATTAGCTGTAAAGTTTATCACTTTTTAGGGATCAAAGCTGACTTAAAAATTTTCTTAAGTGTTTCAACTTTAGACACCAACTTTATGGCCTCATAACTACAAATCCAGTACAAAGTTGAAGTATGGAACAATAGCTTTAATTTGTGCTTAGTAGCAAAGAAAATGGCTACTCGGATTGGAAGTTATGGCTTGAGAAAGTAGTGCACTTGAACATGAAATTTGGATACTTAGTGAATTTTTCAATGTCTTCAAGATTGCCCTTCTTGCAAGTAACCCCATTTCTCTTGATTTTTCTTTATCAAATTCATCAATCCAACATCTAATCATGAAATTTAACTTTAAAATTTCATATTTGATCATAAATCTCAAAAGTCAAAGGTTTGACTCTACAATGCATTGGTTGTATATCAAATGAATTCGAATTTCTTGATCTTCAATGAATTCAAACTCTTGAGCCAATTGAACATAATGGATGGGCTCTAAGGATGTACTTTAGTGTGTTGAGTCATTTATCAAGGATTGAGATCATGTCTTGATCAAAATTCTCAGATGAAATTGAATGTTGCTGAGAAACCCTAATTAGTGAACCAAATGAAAGTGAAGCTTGATACACTTGTGATTAGGCCACAATACACTTATTTATGGATGGAGATAGATATATTGAGTGTATGAGAACTTGATTTATTGATGATCAATCCAAAACTTTGACTAATCAATTCTTTGAGCTCTTTGAGGGAAACCCTAATTCACATATGAAACAAACTGGGCATATATTGATCTTGAGGTTAGCTATGCATAAATGATGCCTAGGATGAAAATGATTATGAAATCTAGAGGTAAAATTTGGGGTGTGACAGTAAGACATCAACTTTTATGATCACTATCACCAAATGCATGAAGGTTGAATCATAATGACAAAGATCACCATTGACAAAAGGACAACGGTGAAACAAAACATCAACGATCGCCATCACCAAAAGGATGACGGTTAGATCACAATGACAAAGGTCGCTCACATTAAAAAGATGACAGTAAGATCAAACTGATAGAGATTTTCCATCATCAAAAAAATAATAGTAAAATAAAAATGACTTCAAATATCGCTAACACAAAAAGGATGACGGTTAGGTCACAACTTCAAAGATCTCCATCACCTAAAGGATGATGGTAAGATAAATAAAATACCTTTCTATCACCAAAAAGATGATAGTAAGTTACAATGATTATAAAGATCGCCATCGACAAAAGGATGATGGTTAAGTACCGCCACCACCAAAAGGATGATGGTTAGATCATAACTTCAAAGATCACCATCACCAAAAGGATGATGGTAATATCAAAATGATTTCAAAGATCATGTGCACCAAAAGGATGATGGTTACATCATACTAAAAAAACATTTACACCACCAAAAGGATGATGGTTGGATTAATCAATCAAGCTTTCTATCACCAAAAGGATGATAAATAACTCATGATTTCAGAGATTATCGTCATCAAAAGGACAATGGTTAATTAAGTTTCAAGGATTATCATCACCAAAAGGATAATGGTTATCACCAAAAGGATGATGATTAGTATTAATGATTAAGGGAATTGCCATAAAAAAGATGTTAGTAAAACACTTGTTGGGTAATAAAGCTATCAACAAAAGGTCAATTTGACAAGCTTGCTGGGGAATAAGACTATCAACAAAAGGTCAATAGGGTAAACTTGATGAAAAAACTACTGGGTAAGAGTTGCTTTGGAATATCACCAACAAAAAGGTTGGAAAATCATTCATTAAGGAAAATTATCCTTATCAACAAAAGGTTGAAGGGAGAGATTCATTGAAAGATATAATTCTTATCAAAAAAAGGTTGAAGGAAGCAACTTACTAGGGAACGGCCAATGAGAAAACAATACAGGATATGAACTCACTCATAGAAATACCATTGACTTACCTAAGGATAAGATTCCCAACATAAGATTGAAGGAAACAAATTATTGGGGAATGCCCATCTAGGGATGCATGTTTGATTTATATGATACTTTACCTTAGTGTAAATACGGTGCATGAATTGATGCACTAAGATGCATGTAGGGATGCAACTGTTGGGGATATTTTTAAGATTCATGTAGGAATGTAAATGAATGATGTGATTTTGTATAATGTCTCATCTTAGTAGAAATGTTATGTATGCGATGATGCATGACATATTTTTATTTTTTGAAACTTCTCATTTCGGAGGGAACGCTATGTATGAAGTGATGCATGTGATGCATGTTTGAATGCAAATAAGTGATTGGATGTTTGGGATTGGTCTCCCTTTTTCGAAGGTGAGATTTTTTCTGGATACCAGTGTCAATTGGATTTGGTTTTATAAGGATGCCAATGTTGGTGTAAGCCCTAGAGGCCAATACTTTTGGTACTTGTATAGAATTATTTATTAATAATAAAAGGCTTTTTCTTTATTATGTTTGTTTAATAAAGTCCCTAGAATAGCTAGTCCGTTTAATGTATCAAGTGTGACTTCATCATGAGATCACATTAAACATAAGGACATTATTCTTAAAGTATCCGTAGTCGAGCTTTATTGTGAAGTGGGATAACATTAAAGCATTAAGACTATTATGTATATAAACTGATGATCACATCTCATGGATCATGGATAAGGAGTTATCAAGTCTTAAACATAGGTATGAATATTAAGAGTAATATTTATACTGGATTGACCCGCTATGAGAATACTATATAGAATGTTATGCAAAGTGTCATAAGTTATTCTCATGGTGATAATGGTGTATACCACCCTTCGACCTGAAACCACTATGGACCCTAGATGTAGAGTCGAATGCCTTATTGCTGATCAAACATTGTCCGTAACTGGATGACCATAAAGATAGTTAATGGATACTCCACGAAGCATGCTGAGGGACATGAGTGACCTAGATGGAATTTGCCCATCCTGCATAACAGGATAAATGTCTATGACCCAATATTGAACTGGGCAAGGATGACACGGTCAATGCCTTGTGTTTAATATAGACATAAGGGCAAAAGGGTAATTGTACACATAAGTATTATCACAAAAGGATTTTTCAGATCACATGAAATTTTCGTGTCTTGGGTAGCAGTGATGTGTTGCTAGATACCGCTCACTGTTTATTATGTTAAATACATGATTTAATATAATTGTCAATGTCGCGAAGACCTACAGGGTCACACACAAAAGGACGGATTGATGAGAGATAGAGTAACTAAGGAACACCGTAAGGTACGGTGCACTTAAGTGAATTGTAGAACATCATAAGGTAAGGTACCACGCGCTTAAGTGATTTTGGCATATTATAAGATATGGGCCACATACACTTATGTGGGCTTTTTTTTAGCTTGCAACCCACACAAGTGGTTCTATAAATAGAACCCTTGTGCAGAAGCATTTGTCCAGTTGCAATTTTATTTCTCTCTCTCTCTCTCTCTCTCTCTCTCTCTCTCTCTCTCTCTCTCTCTCTCTCTCTCTCTCACACACACACACACACACACACACACACACACACACACTCAAAGCCTTCATTCGTAGCAGCTAGCACTGAGATTGAAGGAATCCGTTCGTGTGGACTGAGTATAGGCATTATCAATGTTCACCATTTGTGATCGCTCCGTAGATCTGCATCAAAGGTTTCAATCGCCACAAGAGGTAACAATTCTATCACTGATCATTCCCATTCGTAAGGATCACTAAAGGAGAACTTTTTTAAATTCCGCTGCATTTTGGATCGCCCTTCTCCTTCAGTGGTATTAGAGCCACTTACGGATCTATGCATCTGATAGCTGTTTATTTTCTGTATTTTTTTGTATTAATATGATTAAAAGACAGAATGAATTAAAGAATAAACGAGTAATTAAATTTGGCATCATATGTGTACGATTTGGATGATTGATATTGACTATGCTTTGGAATCCGACATTAGTATGGTGAAGCAACGATACATCGATCGTCCATAGGTTACGCAACTGAGATCGATCAAGTTATATATATATGATATAAGTAATCGTGATGCCAAATACGGTATATATGATATATTGTTTCTGTTTCGTTCATTCAAACACTTAATGGTTGTTTTCCTTTGAGCGATCAATGGTCATTTGCTTCTTGATCTGACATTAGTATGGTAAAGCAATGACATGTTGATCAATCATACTGAATTAACAATCGAGGTGTGTTTGACGGTCTGAAATTGGTGCATTAGGGTTAATGACGGCACAAGGGTTGTGCTGTCAAAGAGTTATGCGATTAGGGTTGTGATTGCGCAAGAGTTGTCCTTTAAAGTATCAAGTGTTGATGCGAAAAACGACGTCGATTTAAAATGAATTGTTCATTAAAATTTTGAGTCGGGCGCTACCCCTGCAACCCCGCAAGGGGCAGCGGAACCCCCGGCTAACTCTGCGTAGTGTGATCGGTCGCCGAAATTTAATTTGGTTTTAATTAATTAATATAATTTAAATTAATAATAATAATGTGTTTATTATTATTGTCTTGTGGTGATCGGTTATGGCCTTAGTTTTCCTTTATTTTGCGTTGGGATTTTAAAATACGACTTGTGTGTCGTGCCTTTCTTTTAATCTCTTAATGTAACTTCTTTTCTCATCTCACTCCCTTGTATGTAAAACGAGTTTCTTTTATATAATGTAATGTTATGAAGAAAGAGAAGAATACAATATCAAAGAAGGACAACCTTGAATATCTTGCTTGGAGAAGCTTAGACCATTATTAGGTTAGCTTAGGTTCTCTCATTGGCTTGGGAGAAGAATTGCGCTAGGGGCCATAACTGTTTCATTATGTATGTTGATTCATGTGAGAGACGATTTATATGATAAATAAGCCGGTGAGATCAGAATAGTTGCAAATTCCCTCAAATTAAATATTAAGTTTATGCTTTCCAAGTTTTAACACTCATCAGACTAGTATCGAATAATGTAGGTTTCGCCTACGCGAGGTGCATGTTCTATATTAGTAAGGTACGATGGGATAAATGTAATATCCAATTGCTAAAACAATGGGTCAAACTTAACTAAACAAATTATAATAAGATTATATATGTTTAGAAGCAAGAGTTGGAAATGATCCATGTGATGGATAGGAATAAGGAGTTATTCACCCAACTAAAATTTTCGAGAGTTGTATTAGATACAATTGGAAGGAGTTCCTACCTAAATAACCTAGTTTTGTGTAATCCGCCTACGCAGACTTAAAACAAAGTGAAATGTGGATCTCGACCCACTAGAAAATCTTCCAACGGGATTTTCCTAATCAAATGGCGAGGGTCATTTGTTTTGAGTAAAATAGCTGGAGCATATTTAATTAAAGGCCTAATTAAATATGTTATTGATACTTATATTTTAATTATTTTCATGTAGATTACCATGACAACAAACACCTCTAACAACATTTTGCGATCAATCTTTGACAAGGAAAAATTGTCCGGGACAAATTTTCTGGATTGGCACCGAAATCCGAGGATTATCCTCAAACATGATAGAAAGTTGTATGTCTTGGAGAAATCTGTTCCTAAAGAGGAACCTCCTAGTTTTGCACCTAAGGTAGAAAGATATGCTTATAAGATGCATGTTGATGAAGTCAATGAAACTGCTTGCCTCATGCTAGCTACCATGAACTTAGAGTTGCAAAAGCAACATGAGAACATGGTAGCATTTTATATGATCGAACACCTGAAGATGCTCTATCAAGAGCAAACAAGGCATGAAAAGTTTGTAGTTTCAAAAGCCCTTTTTCAAGGAAAGTTACCTGAGGGAGCCCCTGTAGGTCCCCATGTGCTCAAGATGATTGGGTATGTGGAGAACCTTGAGAGGTTGGGTTTTCCCCTCGGAAAGGAACTTGCGACTGATTTGGTCTTGCAATCGTTGCCAGATAGATTCAGTCAATTTGTCCTTAATTTCAATATGAATGATATGGACAAATCTCTTCCTGAACTGCTAGCCATGTTAAGAACTGCTGAGCAGAATCTGAAGTCAAAAAGGAAGTCCATTCTGATGATCGGAAATGGAAAGAGACAGAACAAAAGACCCACCAAGCAGGGTGATAAAGGGAAAGGCAAGAAAGTTGCCAAACTCAAACCCATTATTACATCTTTGAAGCCTAGTGGAGGCATAACAAAGGAAGGCACCTACTTCCATTGCGGTAAGACCGGACACTGGAAGAGAAACTACCCAAAGTACCTGGAAGATAAGAAGAATGGAGTAGAGACTTCAACTTCAGGTATTTTTGTTATTGAAATTAATTTATCTACTTCTGCATCATGGGTATTAGATATTGGATGTGGTTCTCACATTTGTACCAATGTGCAGGGGCTAAAAAGGAGTAGAGATTTGGCAAAAGGTGAAGTTGACCTACAAGTTGGCAATGGAGCAAAGGTTGCTGCTTTAGCCATAGGAACTTATGTATTGACTTTACCTAGTGTTTTAATAATTCAGTTAGAGAAATGTTATTATGTACCTGCAATTAGCAGGAATATTATTTCCGTTTCTTGTTTGGACAAGTTTGGTTTTTCATTTATAATAAAGAACAATTGTTGCTCAATTTTATTTGAATGATATATTCTATGCTACTGCACAAATGAACAATGGACTATATGTACTTGATCTTGAAATGCCTATTTATAACATTAATACTAAAAGGATGAAACCTAATGAGTTAAATCCAACTTACCTTTGGCATTGTCGATTAGGCCACATAAATGAGAAACGCATTTCCAAACTCCATAAAAATGGACTCTTTGACTCTTTTGTTTATGAATCATATAAGACATGCAGATCTTGTTTAATTGGAAAGATGAAAAAGTCTCTATTCACAGGAAAAGGTGAAAGAGCTAATGATCTTTTGGCCCTCAAACATACTGATGTATGTGGACCACTAAACATACCATCCAGAGGAGGTTTTCAGTACTTCATCACATTTATGACGATTTTTATAGATATGGTTATGTGTATTTAATGAAACACAAATCAGAGTCCTTTGAAAAGTTCAAGGAATTCAAGAATGAAGTACAAAACCAACTAGGTAAAAATATTAAAACTCTTCGATTAGATCGGGGTGGTGAGTATTTAAGCCTAGAGTTTGATGACCATCTAAAAGAGTGTGGGATCCTATCCCAACTTACTCCTCCTGCAACACCCCAATGGAACGATGTATCTGAGAGAAGAAATCGAACCTTGTTAGACATGGTCCGATCCATGATGAGTCATACCGATCTTCCAAACTCCTTTTGGGGACATGCACTATTGACAACAGCTTACACACTTAACCGTGTTCCATCCAAAAAGGTTGAGAAGACACCATATGAGATATGGAGTGGTAAGAAACCACATATGTCTTACATGAAGATTTGGGGTTGCGAATTTTATGTGAAACGACAAATTTCAACTAAGTTTGAGCCCAAATTTGACAAATGCTTATTTGTGGGGTATCCTAAAGAAACAAGAGGGTATTACTTCTACAATTCTTCTGAGCGCAAAGTGTTTGTCGCTTGAATTGGAGTTTTCCTAGAAAAGGATTTTATTTCCAAAGGAATCAGTGGGAGGAAAGTAGAGCTTGAAGAAATTCAAGAATCACAAAGCATTGATACACCTGTGGAGGAATTAGAGCAGGAAACACAAGTAGTTGTGGAAGAGCAACCTGCTCAAGTAGAACAAGACCAGAGTAGATCAAGCAGGATACATCACCTACCTGAGAGATATGAATATCTCATAATTGATCAAGGTGATGTATTACTCATGGATCAAGATGAGCATGTGACCTACCAAGAGGCCATAACTGGTCCCGAGTCTGAGAAGTGGCTAGAAGCCATGAAATCTAGAATGGATTCCATGCACACAAACCGAGTTTGGACCTTGGTAGAGCCTCCTGTAGGAGTTAACCCTATAGGATGCAAGTGGGTCTTCAAAAAGTAGACTGACACGGATGGTAAGGTACATACCTATAAGGGAAGACTGGTTGCAAAAGGATATAAACAAATTCATGGGGTTGACTATGATGAAACCTTTTCACCAGTTGTAATGCTTAAATCTGTTCGGATTTACTTGCTATCGCTGCATATCATGATTATGAAATATGGCAGATGGATGTCAAAATTGCTTTCCTTAATGGGAATCTTCTTAAGGATGTGTACATGACACATCCTGAAGGATTTGATACCAGAAGAAGCCCAAAAGATATGTAAGTTACAAAGATCAATTTATGGATTGAAGCAAGCTTCCAGAAGCTGGAATCTTTGTTTTGATGAAACAGTAAAACAATATGGATTCATCAAGAACGAAGATGAGCCTTGTAACACCCCGATAATAATAAAATAATTATTTAAATTGAGTTAATAATTTATTTATTAATTTAATTAAATAATTGGAAATTTTATTATTATTATTTTTGGATTATTATTATTATTCGGAAAATATATATAAGTTGGAATTTAGAAAAAATCCCATTTTTTGGTAAAAAGGTTAATTTCACGTGAAAAGGGGAAAAGAGGCAGAAAAGGGAAAAGGGCAAAAAGCCAAAGAACGAAGGTTGAAGGAAGGGAAAGTTTGAAGCTCAGAGACTGCCGGATTAACTCAGGTAAGGGGGGTTTATCATCGATTAATGGGTATTATGGGATAATATGTGATGGGTAGTAAGAAACCATGGATTTTGACTCTGATTTGAATGATGCATGCTGAAATTGTGAAATATTTGATGAACGAATTTGGATGATAATTGACGAAAACTCGTAGGAATTAGAGGTAGTAAGGTTAGCGATTTGGGAAGCCGAATGTGTATGATCTGTAATTGATAAAACGAATGAACATGTATGAAAATTTGACTGTAGAAGGTTGGAATTGGATAGATCTCGCAGCAGAGAAATCCATTGCAGATCTGGAATTTCTGGCTCTGGTCATACGCGTATGGCACTAGGCAATACGCGTATGAGAGGGCTGGTACGCGTATGGTTAAGGCATTACGCGTATGAGTGAAAGAGATGACGTTTTGGACGTAAAAGCGTCTCTGTTGGTACGCGTATGAGGATGTGGTACGCGTAGCATACGCGTATGGGCGTGGGCGATACGCGTATGGGTTGGGCGAGGGAATGCGCCATACGCGTATGGACATAGGCGATACGCGTATGGGCAGACTTGTGGTTTCCCTGAACAGTTGTTGTGCAGTTTTGGTTGTTTAGGCTGAGTGCTGTAACTTAGCTGATGTATGACGTAGTGGGGATCAATTTCCGTTGTTTTGAGTAGGATAGGTATTAGTAGAGTGTGCTAATACTGTGTTTGATTATGCGGCATGATATGATATGCTTTTGTGATAAAATGTGTTGATGATGTGTGATGGTATGCATGCTGCTGTGAATGTATCAGTTATGTATGCATTTGTGAATAGACTGTTTTATGGCTTAGAGTGTGAGCATATGTCTATTCTTGAGTTGTTGTTGTTGTTGCATTGCTAGGTGATTAGCATGCATATGGTGGCCCATTTGGGGTGGTAGCTAATTCCCATGGTGAGGAATTAGTGAGTAAATCATTTTGATTGTTATTGATGTTTGCATGCTAGGTGATTAGCGTGCATAGCATGGCCCATTTGGGGTGGTAGCTAATTCCCATGGTGAGGAATTAGTGAGTGAGTCACTATGTCTCAAATGAGTGGGACTAGTGAGCTTGGTAGCCGTGCCTGGATTTGGACGGTGAGGTTGAACTATATGTTCACAAATAGTCGGTACCGCATGCATGGAGTCTCATTGCATAATATATGTATGGCGTATAATATGAATGGATGTATTCCAATATTATACGTGTGTTTTGTGTTGGGTTGAGTATTATGTTGAATTGATGGTGCTGTTACTGAATGTATGTTTGGATTAGGGTGATGAAGTGTGTTGAAATTACTTAGCATTACATAATGTTTTATAATGCTTATTATATTGATTGAGGAACTCACCCTTACGACTATTTTTCAGGTAACGAGAAATGAGTTGAGTAGAAGCGAATGCTTGGAGTCTAGTGTAGTCTCCTTTAGTGGGTCATGCTCTGATAGATGTAACATCGGGAGGGAACCTTTGAATTATGTTGTTAATGCTTGTGGAACCAGTTTACATGTAGTATGTTACATGTTTTGATTGATTTGATTTATATCCGCTGCGATTTATGCAAATGTTTAATTGATTTAATAAAGAGCATGACAGTTATATTGGAACATGGTGCGAATGATTGTGTGACACCCTTAACTGCATAATTACTCTGATATATGTTTATGATTTAATTAAATAATTGGGGGTATTTTAGAAGGGTGTTACATTAGTGGTATCAGAGCATAGTCGGTCGAGTCGAGTCGTAATTATTCTGTTTCCCCTGTACGGTATAGGTGTTGTGTAACCTATCAGTACTCATTGTTTTAGTTGTTTGGATTTCAGAATAGAGATGGCTGGAAGAGGTAGAGACGATGCTGCAATTGCTGAGGCTCTGGGTATGCTAGCTGGAGTACTTGGAGGAAATCCCAATGTTGTGGGAATGGGAACTGCTCGTCAACTGAGTGAGTTCCAGAAGAACAATCCTCCAATGTTCAAGGGAGCATACGATCCAGATGGTGCTCAGAAGTGGTTGAAGGAGATTGAGAGGATCTTCCGAGTGACTGAGTGTGCCGATAACCAGAAGGTCAGGTTCGGTACGCATATGCTGTCAGAAGAAGCTGATGATTGGTGGGTTGCTACCCGCACTGAGTTGGAAACTGCTGGGAATGCTGAAATCACTTGGGCTGTGTTCAGAGAGAGATTCCTGAGGAAGTATTTTCCAGAGGATGTTAGAGGGAAGAAAGAAATAGAGTTCTTGGAATTGAAGCAGGGTAACAAGTCTGTTACAGAGTATGCTGCTAAGTTCACAGAGCTGTCGAAGTATTACACTCCCTATAGTGAGGCTGCTGGAGAATTTTCGAAGTGTGTGAAGTTTGAGAACGGGCTGCGTCCCGAGATCAAACAGGCTATTGGATATCAGCGGATCAGAGTGTTTTCTGACTTAGTTGACTGTTGCAGGATTTTTGAACAGGATTCCAAAGCCAGAGCAGAGAGCTATCAGCAAAGGGTTGATAGGAAAGGTAAGAGTCCGAATGATCGTGGAAAACCGTATGCAGCTGGCAAGGGTTTTCAGAGACAGAGTGGGATGAAGAGGCCTAGTGGGGGAGACTCTAGTGCTCCTGCTAAGTGTTATAGATGTGGTCAGGCTGGGCATCGTATCCATGAGTGTACCAGTAATGAGAAGAAATGTTTCAAGTGTGGAAAAGGTAGTCACTTGGCTGCAGACTGCCGGTTGAAGACTGTGACTTGTTTCAACTGTGGAGAGTTGGGTCATATCAGTCCACAGTGTCCTAAGCCGAAGAAAGAGAATCAGTCAGGAGGCAAGGTCTTTGCTTTATCAGGTTCTGAGACTTCTGCAGATGATCGTTTGATCCGAGGTACGTGTTATATTAATGGCTTTCCTCTTGTAGCTATTATTGACACAGGTGCTACTCATTCCTTTATATCCTTGGATTGTGCTGTGAAACTTAAGTTAGAGATATCTGAGATGCGTGGTAGTATGGTGATTGATACTCCTGCAAAGGGTTCAGTGACTACTACTTCAGTTTGTTTGAATTGTCTTTTGAGTATTTTTGGTAGAGACTTTGGGATGGACCTTGTGTGTCTTCCACTAGTACAGGTTGATGTTATCCTAGGTATGAACTGGTTGGTGTTTAACCGAGTCTATATCAACTGTTTTGATAAGACTGTGATTTTTCCTGAGATTGAGGGAGAAAAGAATTTGTTCCTATCTGCAAGGCAGGTGAATGAGGCAGTAGTAGATGGGGCAGAGTTGTTTATGCTGTTAGCGACTATGGAAGCTAAAGATAAACTGGTGATTGGTGATCTAGCTGTGGTGTGTGATTTTCCTGATGTGTTTCCGGAAGAGGTGAATGAATTGCCGCCAGAGCGTGAAGTTGAGTTCTCGATTGATTTGGTACCTGGTACTAGACCGATATCGATGGCTCCATATCGTATGTCTGCTGTTGAGTTAGCTGAATTGAAGAGTCAGCTGGAAGATCTGTTGGATAAGAAATTTATTCGTCCGAGTGTGTCACCGTGGGGTGCACCAGTGTTATTGGTTAAGAAGAAAGAAGGTACTATGAGGTTGTGTGTGGACTACAGGCAACTGAATAAAGTGACGATCAAGAATCGGTATCCTTTGCCGAGGATTGATGATTTGATGGATCAATTGGTTGGTGCGAGTGTGTTCAGCAAGATAGACTTGAGATCTGGGTATCATCAGATACGTGTGAAAACTGAGGATATTCAGAAGACTCCTTTCAGAACAAGGTATGGACATTATGAGTATTCTGTGATGCCTTTTGGTGTGACTAATGCGCCTGGTGTATTTATGGAGTATATGAATAGGATTTTCCATCCGTATCTAGATCAGTTTGTTGTGGTGTTTATTGATGACATTTTGGTGTATTCGAAATCTGAAGAAGAACATGCGGAGCATTTGAGAGTGGTTTTAGAAGTTCTCCGAGAAAAGAAGTTATTTGCTAAACTGTCTAAGTGTGAATTTTGGTTAGAAGAGGTTAGTTTTCTTGGTCATGTGATTTCAAGAGGTGGTGTTGCTGTTGATCCTTCTAAGATAGAAGCGGTATCTAAGTGGGAAGCTCCGAAGTCTGTTGCTGAGATTCGAAGTTTCCTTGGTTTGGCTGGTTATTATAGGAAGTTTATTGAGGGATTTTCTAAGTTGGCGTTACCGTTGACGATGTTGACTAGAAAGGGGCAAGCATTTGTTTGGGACTCAAAATGTGAAGGAGGTTTCCAAGAGTTAAAGAGAAGGTTGACTACTGCTCCTATTCTGATATTACCGAGTTCGTCGGAACCATTTGAGGTTTACTGTGATGCTTCATTGTTGGGTTTGGGTGGTGTGTTGATGCAGAATAAGCAGGTTATAGCTTATGCTTCGAGACAGCTGAGGGTTCATGAGAGGAACTATCCGACACATGATTTAGAGTTGGCAGCTGTGGTATTTGTTTTGAAATTATGGAGGCATTATTTGTACGGATCGAGATTTGAGGTTTTCAGTGACCATAAAAGTTTAAAGTATTTGTTTGATCAGAAAGAGCTGAATATGAGACAGAGGAGATGGTTAGAATTTCTGAAGGATTATGACTTTGGTTTGAATTACCATCCGGGTAAAGCAAACGTAGTGGCTGATGCATTGAGTCGGAAATCATTGCATATGTCTATGTTAATGGTTAAAGAATTGGATTTAATTGAGCAGTTTAGAGATTTGAGTTTGGTGTGTGAGAGTACTCACAATAGTGTTAAATTGGGAATGTTGAAGTTAACGAGTAATATTTTGGATGAGATCAGAGAGGGTCAGAAATCCGATATGCTTTTGGTTGATAAGTTGACTTTAGTGAATCAAGGCCAAGGTGGTGAATTCAGAGTTGATGAGAATGGTGTTTTGAAATTTGGTAATCGGGTGTGTATTCCGGATGTTACCGAACTTAAGAAGAGTATTCTGGAGGAAGGACATCGTAGTGGCTTGAGTATTCATCCTGGAGCTACAAAGATGTATCATGATTTGAAAAAGCTATTTTGGTGGCCGGGAATGAAAAGAGAAATTGTGAGTTTTGTTTATTCCTGTCTGACTTGTCAGAAGTCGAAGATTGAGCATCAGAAGCCGTCTGGGCTAATGCAACCGTTGGCTATTCCAGAGTGGAAGTGGGATAGTATCAGTATGGATTTTGTTTCGGGTTTACCGAGGACAAGTAGGAATTTTGAAGCTATTTGGGTGATTGTGGATAGATTGACGAAGTCGGCTCATTTCATTCCGATCAGAATGGATTATCCGTTAGAAAGATTAGCCGAGTTGTATATTGAGAAGATTGTAAGTTTGCATGGTATTCCGTCGAGTATTGTTTCGGACAGAGATCCTAGATTTACATCGAAGTTTTGGGAAGGTTTGCAGAAGGCTTTGGGAACTAAGCTGAGATTGAGTTCTGCATATCATCCGCAGACTGATGGTCAGACTGAGAGGACGATTCAGTCATTAGAGGATCTTCTGAGAGCTTGTGTTTTGGAGAAGGGAGGTGCTTGGGATTGTTATTTGCCTTTGATTGAGTTTACCTACAACAATAGTTTTCATTCGAGCATTGGTATGGCACCGTTTGAAGCTTTGTATGGTAGGAGATGTCGGACACCGTTATGTTGGTATGAGTCCGGTGAGAGTGCTGTGGTTGGACCGGAGATTGTTCAACAGACTACAGAAAAGATTAAGATGATTCAGGAGAAGATGAGAATTGCTCAGAGTCGTCAGAAGAGTTATCATGATAAGAGAAGGAAGTCACTTGAGTTCCAAGAGGGAGATCATGTGTTTCTTCGTGTTACTCCGATAACTGGAGTTGGTCGAGCTTTGAAGTCGAAGAAGTTGACGCCTCGTTTTATTGGTCCTTATCAGATTTTGGAGAGGATAGGGGAGGTAGCCTATCGTATCGCTTTACCGCCGTCGCTTGCGAATTTGCATGAAGTTTTTCATGTGTCTCAGTTGAGGAGGTACATTCATGATCCGTCGCATGTAGTCCAAGTAGATGATGTACAGGTGAGAGATAACCTGACTGTTGAAACATCACCTATGAGGATCGAGGATCGAGAGTTGAAGCAGTTGCGGGGTAAAGAGATTGCCTTGGTGAAGGTAGCTTGGGGAGGACCAGCAGGTGGCAATGTGACTTGGGAACTTGAGAGTCAGATGAAGGAGTCTTACCCAGAGTTGTTCGCTTGAGGTATGTTTTCGAGGACGAAAACTCTTTTAGTGGGGGAGAGTTGTAACACCCCGATAATAATAAAATAGTTATTTAAATTGAGTTAATAATTTATTTATTAATTTAATTAAATAATTGGAAATTTTATTATTATTATTTTTGGATTATTATTATTATTCGGAAAATATATATAAGTTGGAATTTAGAAAAAATCCCATTTTTTGGTAAAAAGGTTAATTTCACGTGAAAAGGGGAAAAGAGGCAGAAAAGGGAAAAGGGCAAAAAGCCAAAGAACGAAGGTTGAAGGAAGGGAAAGTTTGAAGCTCAGAGACTGCCGGATTAACTCAGGTAAGGGGGGTTTATCATCGATTAATGGGTATTATGGGATAATATGTGATGGGTAGTAAGAAACCATGGATTTTGACTCTGATTTGAATGATGCATGCTGAAATTGTGAAATATTTGATGAACGAATTTGGATGATAATTGACGAAAACTCGTAGGAATTAGAGGTAGTAAGGTTAGCGATTTGGGAAGCCGAATGTGTATGATCTGTAATTGATAAAACGAATGAACATGTATGAAAATTTGACTGTAGAAGGTTGGAATTGGATAGATCTCGCAGCAGAGAAAGCCATTGCAGATCTGGAATTTCTGGCTCTGGTCATACGCGTATGGCACTAGGCAATACGCGTATGAGAGGGCTGGTAAGCGTATGGTTAAGGCATTACGCGTATGAGTGAAAGAGATGACGTTTTGGACGTAAAAGCGTCTCTGTTGGTACGCGTATGAGGATGTGGTACGCGTAGCATACGCGTATGGGCGTGGGCGATACGCGTATGGGTTGGGCGAGGGAATGCGCCATACGCGTATGGACATAGGCGATACGCGTATGGGCAGACTTGTGGTTTCCCTGAACAGTTGTTGTGCAATTTTGGTTGTTTAGGCTGAGTGCTGTAACTTAGCTGATGTATGACGTAGTGGGGATCAATTTCCGTTGTTTTGAGTAGGATAGGTATTAGTAGAGTGTGCTAATACTGTGTTTGATTATGCGGCATGATATGATATGCTTTTGTGATAAAATGTGTTGATGATGTGTGATGGTATGCATGCTGCTGTGAATGTATCAGTTATGTATGCATTTGTGAATAGACTGTTTTATGGCTTAGAGTGTGAGCATATGTCTATTCTTGAGTTGTTGTTGTTGTTGCATTGCTAGGTGATTAGCATGCATATGGTGGCCCATTTGGGGTGGTAGCTAATTCCCATGGTGAGGAATTAGTGAGTAAATCATTTTGATTGTTATTGATGTTTGCATGCTAGGTGATTAGCGTGCATAGCATGGCCCATTTGGGGTGGTAGCTAATTCCCATGGTGAGGAATTAGTGAGTGAGTCACTATGTCTCAAATGAGTGGGACTAGTGAGCTTGGTAGCCGTGCCTGGATTTGGACGGTGAGGTTGAACTATATGTTCACAAATAGTCGGTACCGCATGCATGGAGTCTCATTGCATAATATATGTATGGCGTATAATATGAATGGATGTATTCCAATATTATACGTGTGTTTTGTGTTGGGTTGAGTATTATGTTGAATTGATGGTGCTGTTACTGAATGTATGTTTGGATTAGGGTGATGAAGTGTGTTGAAATTACTTAGCATTACATAATGTTTTATAATGCTTATTATATTGATTGAGGAACTCACCCTTACGACTATTTTTCAGGTAACGAGAAATGAGTTGAGTAGAAGCGAATGCTTGGAGTCTAGTGTAGTCTCCTTTAGTGGGTCATGCTCTGATAGATGTAACATCGGGAGGGAACCTTTGAATTATGTTGTTAATGCTTGTGGAACCAGTTTACATGTAGTATGTTACATGTTTTGATTGATTTGATTTATATCCGCTGCGATTTATGCAAATGTTTAATTGATTTAATAAAGAGCATGACAGTTATATTGGAACATGGTGCGAATGATTGTGTGACACCCTTAACTGCATAATTACTCTGATATATGTTTATGATTTAATTAAATAATTGGGGGTATTTTAGAAGGGTGTTACAAGCCTTGTGTCTACAAGAAGGTTAGTGGGAGCATGATCGTTTTCCTGGTATTATATGTAGATGACATATTACTCAGTGGAAACGATGTCCCTACCCTACAACAAGTAAAGTCTTGGTTGGGGAAATGCTTTTCTATGAAGGACCTGGGTAAAGCAGCCTATATATTAGGAATCAGGATCTATAGAGATAGACCGCAAAAAATGGTTGGCCTAAGTCAGAGTACATACATAGACAAAATGCTGAGACGCTTTAATATGCATGATTCCAAGAAAGGATTCATACCTATGCAACATGGCATGTGTCTATCAAAAACACAATCCCCTTCAATTAAGGAAGAAAGGGATCGCATGAATAAGATTCCATATGCATATGCAATAGGATCTATCATGTATACCATGTTATGTACTCGACCAGATATCTCGTACGCTTTAAGTGAAACGAGTAGGTACCAATATGATCCCGGCGATGCTCATTAGGTAGCTATCAAGAATATCCTTAAGTATTTGAGAAGGACTGAGGACTCATTCTTGATATATGGAGGTCAGGAAGAGCTTGTTGTAATTTGATACACTGATGCTAGCTTCCAGACAAATAAGGATGACTTTAGATCACAATCTGGTTATGTGTTTTGCTTAAACGGTGGCGCCCTGAGTTGGAAAAGTTCAAAGCAAGATACAGTTGTTGATTCTACAATCGAGGCCGAGTATATTGTTGCCTCAAGTGCAGCAAAGGAAGCTATTTGGATCAAAAAGTTCATTAGTGACCTTGGCACAGTTCCTAGCATTGTGGATCCCATTAATCTCTATTGTGATAACAATGGTGCTATCGCACAAGCTAAGGATCCTAGATCTCACCAACGATCCAAACACATACTTAGGCGTTATCACCTCATTCGAGAAATAATAGATAGAGGAGGTGTGAAAATATGCAGAGTACCTACACTTGACAATATTGCTGACCCACTGACAAAGCCTCTTATGCAACAGGAGCATGATGGCCATACTAGATCTATGGGCATTAGGGGTATGCCTGATTGGCTCTAGTGCTAGTGAGAGATTGTTGGTGTAAGCCCTAGAGGCCAATACTTTTGGTACTTGTATCGAATTATTTATTAATAATAAAAGGCTTTTTCTTTATTATGTTTGTTTAATAAAGTCCCTAGAATAGCTAGCCCGTTTAATGTATCAAGTGTGACTTAATCATGAGATCACATTAAACATAAGGACATTATTCTTAAAGTATTCGTAGTCGAGCTTTATTGTGAAGTGGGATAACATTAAAGCATTAAGACTATTATGTATATAGACTGATGATCACATCTCATGGATCATGGATAAGGAGTTATCAAGTCTTAAACATATGTATTAATATTAAGAGTAATATTTATACTGGATTGAACCGCTATGAGAATACTATATAGAATGTTATGCAAAGTGTCATAAGTTACTCTCATGGTGATAATGGTGTATACCACCCTTCGACCTGAAACCACTATGGACCCTAGATATAGAGTCGAATGCCTTATTGTTGATCAAACATTGTCAGTAAATGGATGACCATAAAGACAGTTGATGGGTACTCCACGAAGCATGCTGAGGGACATGAGTGACCTAGATCAAATTTTCCCATCCTGCGTAACAGGATAAATGTCTACCGCCCCAATATTAAACTGGACAAGGATGACACAGCCTATGCCTTGTGTTCAATATAGACATAGGGGCAAAAGGGTAATTGTACACATAAGTATTATCACAAAAGGATTTGTCAGATCACATGACATTTTCGTGTCTTGGGTAGAAGTGATATGTTGCTAGATACTGTTCACTGTTTATTATGTTAAATACGTGATTTAATATAATTGCCAATGCCGCAAAAACCTACAGGGTCACACACAAAAGGACAGATTGATGAGAGATAGAGTAACTAAGGAACACCGTAAGGTACGGTGCACTTAAGTGAATTGTAGAACATCGTATGGTACGGTGTAATTAAGTAGAATACGAAATATGGTAAGGTACCACGCACTTAAGTGATTTTGGCATATTATAAGATATGAGCCACATACACTTAAGTGGGAATTTTTTTAGCTTGCAACCCACACAAGTGGTTCTATAAATAGAACCCTTGTGCAGAAGCATTTAGGCAGTTACAATTTCGTTTCTCTCTGTCTCTCACGCACTCAAAGCCTTCATTCGTAGCAGCTACCACTAAGATTGAAGGAATTCGTTCGTGTGGATTGAGTAGAGGCGTTGTCACCATTCAACGTTTATGATCGCTTCGTAGATCTGCATCAAAGGTTTCAATCGCCACAAGAGGTAAAGATTCTATCACTGATCATACTCATTCGTAAGGATCACTAAAGGAGAAATTTTTTAAATTCCGCTGCATTTTAGATCGCTTTTCTCCTTCAGCCAACAGTGTGGACTTTGTTTTTTTCTAGTTGCCGGTATGGACTGGACTTTGATTGGTGAAAGGATTTAGCTTTCTGACACTTGGAATTTGATGGTACTATGATCGTTAGATGGACATGGATTCTCTTAGTGCCCTAAGTTTGATCCCTTGCTAATAAGTTGTGTGTTTGTTCCTGAGAGAACCTCAACTTTCATGCCCGGTGGGCTATGATCGCCTACAAATGAGCATAGTTACCCGATCAATGCATGACGACTATGATTTTGCTCTGCCCTAAGGCTTATTGTCAACATAAGATGTTGTACTAGTGCAATCTTTGTACACTTGCTTTAAACTCAACGATTGCTCGTGTCGGACACGGTCTTGTTTGACCAACTTGAAAGTATGGAAGGAACTTTCCCTTTTGCAAGTTGTCTTGCCGAAATATGTAGGGTTTTTGAAAGGAATTCACTTTGGATGAGAACTTGGGAACATTTATGGCATACCATGGCTTGAGATTATTTTCCCCAATGTTTGAATATTATATTAGTATGCCCCTGTTTAACCGGTTCTTGAAACAGTCTACTTCAGATCGACTGATCTTTGAAAGTTAGGCTTCACTGTACTCTTGAGATGACTTGCCCTAGATTTAGCCTTTTGTGTTTTGTCCCTATTGAGCTTTTGAAGGTCTTTCCTTTTGGATAAAAGACTCTTGGGTGGTTGATTTTGTTGTGTTATTCGAGATGAATTGCCCCTGAATGAGCTTTTGAGGGACTTGCCCCAGATTGACTGAGTATTGAGGAATGATTTGCCTCCTTGATCAACAGATGCTTGGAGTTTTATTTTAGTTTGACCAATTCTTAGGTATACATAGTCACTAGATGCCATGCCCCTGACCTATAAGTTTATGAGGTGGGCTTGATTCGAGTCAGCACCAACAAACGGTCAAGTTCCTCTCTGATTGCCCCTTGGAATTTCCATGATGTCAAGTACTGACTTGCAATTAAAATTTTTCATTCAAAAATGCTAACTTAATGCGATGCTCATGTAGGTTTTTAAAAAAATAATTTATTAGAACTATGTGGTAGTATGTGACGAGTGAGCTGTAATGCCCCGATTTTATTTAAATTATTTTCCATTATTTAATTATATGATAGCTGTGATTGTGTTGTGTTAAATTGATGTTTTGACGTGTTGTGTACCCTTGGTGTGGGGTAGTTTTCTTAGAAATTAAGGTGTTGGGGAGTGTGTGAGCAAAAGTGTAGAAAGGGTGGTGTAGTGAGTAAAAATAATTAATCATAGTAGTTATTATTTAATTAATTAATATTATATGAATATTAATTTAATTATTTAATTTGAGTGGATTTTTATTTTTATTTTTATTTTTATTATTATTATTATTATTATTATTATTATTATTATTATTATTATTGTAACTATTATTATTATTAAGAAAATAGTGATAATATAATAAGTTAATAAAATAATAGGAATTAGAATAAAAAGAATAGAATGGGGGATTTGGGATAAAAATTCAGAAACGTATCTTTTAGGAGAAAAGAGGAGAAGTAGAGAAAGAGAGAGGCTAGAGCTCAAGGGGAGATTAACCATTGTTGAAGGTTAAAGAATCGATTGCTAGAAACTCTAAGGTAAGGGTGGGGTTCTTATTATATAAGGGTTAACATGATGATGGTGGATAGATTATGTCATGTAGATTTTATGTTTTCTTCTCTATGTGGAATTATGGGAATGATGAATGTTGAATTGTGTGAATGAAGAAAATGTTGCGGTTAAACCCATAGAATTTGATTTATTTGGGTGAATAATAAAAATGTTATTGTTAAACCCATGAAATTTGATTGAATTGTGTGAATGATGAAAATGTTGATGTTAAACCGCTGAAATTTGATTGAATTGTATGAATGATGAAAATGTTGATGTTAAACCCATGAAATTTGATTAGATTGTGTGATGTAAAAGTTGTGTGAATTGATGTGGTTTCGGGTCAGAGTTGGAATGATGAATTGTTGTAACTGTTGTTGTTGGGAGGCTTGGGGTACATATGAATTGATGAGAATAAATGATTTTTTTATGCTAATCTATTATATAATGTGAATTTGTTGTTTTAATCATTTAATAGTTATAATATGTCGAATTCTGAGATTGGAGATTTTTATGGAATCAAAATCGGAGGTTCAGAAGGTCTTCAACGATGAAAAATAGGTTTCTGGGTAGTTTTCGAAGCCCGTAACCGGTTACCAATTTGAGCATAACCGGTTACCATTGTTACGTAAAATAATTGGGAAATTGAAAATGACGTAACTTGAGCTCCGTAACTCCGTTTGATGCACGGTTCGAAGCGTCGGAAAGATGAGAGTGTGCATTGTCATTTAAAATTGGTTTTCGTACTTGGAAATGAATACTTTTCTATGTGATGGTGTTGGAATGCATTATACTGATTATGTAGTTGTGTGGCATAACCTTAAATGCATTGTTGTTGCTTATTGTGTTGTATGTTGATGTTGTTGAACTGTATAATATGTGTTTGATGCATGATGACCAGTATTGATGGTGTACATTGACTATGGAGGTGGGTCCTTGTGCATGATGTTGTTGTTGCATGCATTCATGTTTTTGGGTAGATGGTCGATTGTTGGCGAGCCTTAAATCCCATTGCATGGATTAGGCCGGTATCTGATTTCAGAGGTGATGGAATCAGTGAGACGTTATCGGAGGTGATGGTAACAAATTGATGACTTTGATCCTAGGAGGTGAGGATCAAAGTGGTGAACCTGAGTGTTCATGTAATGGTACTACATGCATTGAGTCGAGTTGTTGAGCCTTATTGCATTGTACATTGGTTGCATTTGTTATTATGTTGGATGGTTGATTATGTTACTATTATGTTGGATGGTTGATTATGTTGTTGTTATGTTGGATGGTTGTTATGTTTCTATTATGTGTGAATAACCATTGTATGGATTATGTGGAATGGTATTGTGGAGTGGCTGACGTGCATGTGATAATATGATGCTTACTTATTATCATGTTTTCCTTTATATAATTATGATATCTCATCCCTTCTGTTTGAATGTTGCCTCCACGAGGGTAACATGCAAATAATCCGTAGTAGGAGTTTAGATGTGAGGGAAGATGAAGTCTTTTGTTTTATTTTTGTGTCGATGTCTGCTCTGATGTGTAACACTAGGGGATTGGAATGGTGTGTCTTTCTTTATGTTTTCATATTTCTTATATGACATGTTATATTGATGTCAGATATGTTGAGTTAACTATTTGTCAATTTTATTCCGCTGCGATTTAATAAAAATTAACATCGAGACATGTGGTTATTACTACTATTTTTATAAATGCAAAGTGTTACATGTCTTTATAATTTAGTAGGAAGTTTGTATGTTGTAGTGTAACATCCTAAATTGCATGCTGATTTGTTTTACTCTGGTAAATGTTTTAAATTTACTCGGGGGAAACTTAGGGTATTATATAGTGTTATCAGAGCAGGTTGGTCCATCCGTTAGGTTGTTTAATTATGTTTGTTCCCTAGTATGTGACATGTGTGTGAGAACACTGTCGATGCCTGTTTTTCTTTTCCATTTGCAGGTTGGGAATGAAACAAGTGGGGGAGAATCGTCTACTTCTCTTGGATGTTCCCACTGTATAGAGCTTGGATATCATGTTGTTGCATGCAAGCGTGCATTGTTGGGTAGTTCAACTATTTTGAGAATGTTGTGCTTTTCCTGAACCCGAAAATATGTTGGATTCGAGGGTGGTGTCGGTTAGCAAAATGGTGTGATCCTTAAGGGAAGACAATCAAGTGTTCTCATTGGTCGCTTCTTTGTGAGGGGGGAGGCGGTGTTTTTGGCTAGAGGTGAGCCACTGGTGTGTTGAGTATCACAACATGTTCCATGAGGATGTGTACGGTATTTTGTTGGAACAAGTTGACTTTATTCTTGGAATGAATTGGTTAGAGGTAAATTAAGTATTTACCAATTATTTTGATAAGTTTGTGCAGTATGCCGTTGATTCTAAGAGCTCAAGCAATGTTGAAGATGTGTTATTCCTGACACTGAAGATGCAAGGATTTGAGATTCTTGTTTTCCGGTCAAGTTGGGATGTCTTTAGGGAAAACAATTTGTTATTATTGATGTTGCTTCTCAGAGAGTAGAGTGCAATGTGACGACTAATGTTATGCCAGTGGTGTCTGATTCTTGATGTTTTTCTGAAGATATTTGTGACTTTCCTCTAGAGCGTGAATCTAAGTTTGATGAAGGTGAAGATTTGACAGTTGTATCAGCTAAGCAAGTGAGAGATCCCGTGAAGGATAAGGCGCAAGTGTTTGTGATGTTAGCTTTATTGGAAGCCAGAGGAAAGGGAGTAGTTTGTGGTCTTCCTGTGGTGTGTAAACTTACAGAAGTGTTTCCTGAAGATATCAGTTATTTTCCGCCAGAGCACGAAGTGGATTTTACTACTGACTTAGTACCTGGTACTAGTTCAGTGTTGATGACTTCTTATAGGATGTCTACTTTAGAGTTGGGTGAATTGAAGAAGAAACTGGAAGATTTGCTCGAGAAGAAGTTTGTTTGTTCGAGTGTTTCACCTGGGGTGTGTCGGTGTTGTTAGTGAAGAAGAAGAACAGTAGTATGAGTGTATGTGTGGAACATCTGAGAATTATATTGCAGACATTGACAGAGAACCAGTTGTGTGCAAAGTTTTCCATGTATGAGTTCTGGTTAAAAGAACTGAGTTTCTTTAATTCTCTGTATTTGTCATTGGCAGTAATTTTGGTAAAACTAACTTAGCAGCAAAATGTTGAACAAGATGTCTTAACATGTGGATATGGCATCTTGTCTATTACAAATTTACTATTGGTAAGGGTTTATTTGATTAACAAATTACTGAATATTCCAGGAATATAAAGTAATCCTATGTGGCGTCCAAGATTGAGAAATCAGAGATTCTGTTTAAATTTAAATTTATTCTGTTTTTCTAAATGTTGAGACATTTTAGGAAACTCTTGATTGAAGACCTTTTTTATGCATAATTTTCTGCATACATTTAGTAGTTGTCTTGTTGCGTCTGTGAAGCCTAAATCCAGTCCAAACTATGCTTATAAATAGAATGCCACAAACCTAATTGGAGCACTGATCAAATATTGTCTCACTGACTTTTTAGGGTTTGTGCGTTCTTGTTTATTGTGAGCCTCTCTAATATCATATTGGTATAATAGTAAGGCTGTCTCTATTGAGTTGTAAGTTTTGTCAATCACTCTTAAGCTTTTAAGCATTGAGTGATTGTGTCTCTTTGAAATGTAACTTCTGAAACTTTTAGAATTGTATTTTTTCATCACTATTGTGATTGAAAGGGAAGTGGGAGGGGTATTATACCTAGGTGTGTCTTAGGTAGAAGTTAAGCATGGGTAGGGATTAGGGAGTAGATTGTAAACTGGAAATAGTTTGCTGAAGGTCTACAAACTGATACTATTTAGTGGATTTACTCCCTGGCTTGGTAGCCCCCAGATGTAGGTGTTGTTGTACACCGAAATGGGTTAAGAACTCTATGTGTTATGTTATTTTATGTACTCTTAACTGTAGGTTATATTGTCATTATGTTTTGATCAGATATCGGTGTCTTGACATTTCTTAGGACATCTGATATCTACATACAAGAATTTCAATTGGTATTAGAGCAGGCATCCTTCTATATGTCTGCGTGAGATTTAGTGAATATACTTTATGGTACAATGGACAAGGAATGAGGATTTATGAATAGACCACTCATTCTTGATGGAACCAACTATGACTACTGGAAGGGTCATATGGTGTCCTTTATTAAATCCATGGACAACAAGGCTTGGAAATCTGTGGTCAAGGGATGGGATCCACCAATAGCTAGAGATAAAGATTGTAAGATTATTGATATGCTGAAGGATAAGGAAGACTGAGATGATGAAGATGATAAATTAGCTCAGGGAAACTCCAAAGCATTGAATGCCTTATTCAATGGAGTGGACAAGAACGTCTTCAGATTGACAAATAATTGTACTATTGCTAAAAATGCTTGGGAGATCTTGAAGACTACTCATGAAGGAACCTCTAAGGTGAAGATGTCAAGACTTCAACTCCTTACCACCAAGTTTGAGAACTTAAGAATAAAGGAGGATGACATCATTCATGACTTTCACATGAATATTATTGAGATAGCCAATGCCTCAAGTGCCTTGGGGGAGAAGATGTCAGAAGCTAAGTTGGTCAGAAAAATTATCCGATCTCTTCCAAAGAGATTTGGCATGAAGGTAACTGCCAATGAAGAAGCCTAAGATATAAACAACATGAAAGTTGATGAACTTATGGGATCTCTTCATACCTTTGAATTAGGGATCAGTGAAAAATATGAAAAGAAGAAAAGCATAGCCTTTGTTTCTAGTGTTGAATACTTAGAAGATGGATGTGACCTGGATACAGATGAAGGGATATCTAATGCTATTGTGTTACTTGGAAGACAATTTAACAAAGTGATGAAGAAGATGGACTAGAAGACAATATCTAATGTCAAGAACAAGTCATTTGACATCAACAAAAATCAGGATTTTGGCAGAAGGCTCAAAACTGAAGGAAAGACTAACCAAGGGAAAGGAATCCAATGTCATGGATGTGAAGGGTTTGGTCATATAAGAGCTGAGTGCCCTACGTATCTCAAGAAACAGAAGAAGGGTATGTCTGTCTCTTGGTCAGAAGATGATTCTGAAAGTGATCATGAAGTGGAACCTGTCAAATAGGTTACTGCATTGACTGGAATTTGTGATTCTGATGAAGACTCTGATTATGATGAACTCACCTCTGAGGAACTTGCTGAATCTTACAAGGAATTATGCGTCATAAGTGAAGAAGTATGAAAATCGGGAGAAGATCAAAAGAAAGTTATTGTTGAACTACAGGCAGAGAAAGTGGAACATCTATCTATCATCTCCGATCTGAAGGAGGAAGTTGTATTGCTCAATTCAAAACTTGACAATATGACTAAGTTTGTAAGAATGCTTAACAATAGTTCTGATGTGCTGGATAAGATTCTTCAACTGGTAAGAATGATGGCAGCCATAAAGGTCTTAGTTATTATAATCAAGTCGTGGTGAACAAAGGAAAGGGCCTGCAATGAATTTTGTTCATCCTAAAAAACAGGAACAAGATATGTCAAATCAAATTTCCCAACATAAGCAAAGACATCAGTATGATTACTCAAGAAGCAAGACCCAACAATGGAGATGTCATTATTATGGAAGGTTTGGTCACATACAACCCAACTGTTACAACCTATATGGTTATCCCAAACCTGTTTCACAACCCAGAAGAAAACAAACTATTCTTCAAGCAAAGAAAAAGCTGATTCCCAGAAATGGCGCTTCTGGACTCATAACTCACACCTGCCTCAGATCCTTTGCGAGAGAGGATTAGTATTTTGATAGTGGTTGTTCTAGACACATGACTAGTGTCAAGAAATTCTTGGTGGATATTAAATCATATTCCACTAGCTATGTCACTTTTGGGTATGGATCAGAAGGTGAAATAAAGGGTGTTAGAAAGTTGGACTATACTGGACTTCCTAGTCTTGATAATGTATTGTTTGTGAAAGGGTTGATTGCTAATTTGATAAGTATTTGTCAACTATGTGACCAAGGTCTCAAAGTTAACTTTACTAAATCTGATAACTTGGTAAAAAATGAGAAGAATGAAGTCAACATGAAGGGAGCCAGATCAAAATATATCTGTTATCTGTGGACTCCTCAAGAAATAGATTATATTGCCACATGCTTGATGTCAAAAGAAGATGAAGTTAAGTTATGGCACCAAAAGCTTGGTCACTTACATCTAAAAGGGATAAAGAATGTTTTATCAAAGGAAGCAGTCAGAGGTATTCCCAAGCTGAAAGTTCATGAAGGAAGAATCTGTGGGGAATGTCAAATTGGGAAGCAAACAAAGAGGTCTCATAAGAAGCTACAACTTCTGACCATTTCAAAAGTTCTGGAGCTATTTCATATGTACTTGATGGGACCTATGCAGGTTGAAAGTCTTGGAGGAAAGAGGTACGCATATGTTGTTGTTGATTACTTCTTATAGTTCACCTAGGTGAATTTCATCAAAGAGAAGTCAGAAGTGTTTGAAGTATTTAAAGAACTTTGTCAAAAGATTCAAAGAGAGAAGAATTGTTGTACTATCAGAGTTAGAAGTGACCATGGGAAGGAATTTGAAAATAGCAAGTTTGATGAATTCTGCACTTCTCGAGGGATTAGTCATGAGTTCTCTTCACCCATCACCCCTCAACATAATGGTGTGGTTGAGCACAAGAATATGACTATTCAAGAATGTGTCAGGGTCATGCTTCATGCTAAGAAACTACCATATCATTTTTGGGATAAAGCTATGAACAATGCATATTATATCCTTAATAGAGTGACTACCAGATCTGGTACATCTGCTACACTTTATGAACTGTGGAAAGGAAGAAAGTCAATTGTGAAGTATTTCCATGTATTTGGAAGTAAATGTTATATTTTGGCAGATCGTGAGCAGAGGATAAAAATGGATCCTAAAAGTGATGAGGGAATTTGTCTGGGAAACTCTACAAATAGTAAAGCATATAGAGTATTCAACTCCAAAACTAAGTTGATGATGGAATCCATAAATATTGTTGTTGATGACTCAACTAAAGAAGCTGATTTCACAGATGATGTTGAAACATCTATGAATGATGTTCCTGAAGATGTTGCAGACTCAAGTGCTAATACTGAACCTGCAAAGACTGAAGATGTTGCAGACTTAAGTGCTAATGTATTTAAAAAGAAAATGAAAGCCCAAATGGACAAGGGAAAAAGAGAATAAATATAAACAAAAGTCCAAGTGGACAAAGAGCAAATATGATATGAGATTCTAAAATAAAAGCATAAAGTAAATAACAAGAAATAAAAAACATGAATTAAATGACACTAAAATAAAGTTAACATAATCAGATGTTAGTAAATGTTAGTGAGAGAAGAAAAGATGCTTTGGTCATCTTTTGGAGAACACTCAACTATCCACTCACAAGCATGAAAATATGGTCCTAGGCATCATTTATGAGAAGGGCTTCAACTTGGATAAAATCAACAAGTATGTCACTAGCTCTCACAAATGGAAAAGGAGAAAAAATTTCACATAATACCATGAGGAATAGGAAACTTACAATCTCACTTATAAAAATGTCATTGCCTTTGGGATAAATTTAGTGCTATGTTAAGCAATTGTAATTTGACTTATGTAGAAGTCATAACTATCTGAGTTCGGTTAATAATAATGTTTGTGTTAATACATGCTAGAGAAATGATATGTAAATCCTCCTCCTAAAGCTATGCCACACAAGAACAGAAAATGAAAGGGGATGAACAAGCTTATGCATCAATCCATATTTCAATCCATATTTCATGATACTTAGGACAAACTTATGCATCAATCCAAAGTATCTTAAATGATTCATGATCACTTAGAAGGTAGATTTGAAATGATGAAAGTTTATCAAGCACCAATCCACACTTCATGAAAAAGATAGACACAAATCCATCCAATTTATCAAAGGGAAAAAAAGGGGACGAAGAAGAAAGAGGACAATAGAGGTTACACCCAAATTGAATCACAAATTTGATTAAGTCATCATAAAAATTAATCATCCATTTTGATGGATTAGGGTTTTCACCCCATCAACACCCAAGATCCATTGAGTTTGATGAGACTTGAAATCAAAATCATCATGATCCAAGGCTAACAGAAATCCACAAGGTCAAAAAAATTAAAAATGCAATTAAATGAAATAAAATTGCATAAAATATATTTTTAAATGATTTTTTAAAATGGAAATAAGATGTAAAATCCACAAAGTCCTTCAAAACACCAAATAAATGACCAGGAAAATTATGGAAGGTTAAAAATAAAATGAGAAACATATAATAAAGTTTTCAGAATCAAAAAATGCAGAAAAGTATTTTTAAACCAATTAAAACAAAGTAGAAAAGAGGAAATTAATAAAAAAACAGAAAATCAATGAAATAAAATGTGAAAAAATAAAAATCAGATGAAGAAAAATAAAAGAGAATTTTAGAAATTATTTTGGGATGTTTTGGATAAAAATGAAATTACTATGAACATTTAAAGAAAAAGCAATTTAAAATAATAAAAGAAAAAGAATTAAAATCAGAAAAAACCAGGAGTGTTGGATCACACCTCATTAATTGACGTGGCGGCTCCAACACTCCAAATAATGAGAAACACGATGGATTATGCTGCAATCAGAACACATGATCCAGTTTGAATTTAACCAATCAAAACATTTCAAAATGCCAACGTGTCTGGTCCAAATTCAGACCACCTAAGAAATACTCCGGTGAGCTCTCACCGGAGTTTCATCGTTTGATAACTTCAAGACACGAGACCACCATCATTGTGATCCTCTTCTCATCCCAAATTCAACCTTATACTTCAAATTCATTTATGTGAACTGAGCAAAGGGAATTTCAGAGAAGTTTCATAAACAAGCAAACCACGAAAAATAAAATTAAATGATGAACACAATCAATCAACACCAGATAAGCTAGGGGAAAGCACTAGAGAGTGAAGCACTACATTATGGTAACTTGTTTGAGTTCAAATGATGCTCAGAACTACCTTTTACAGATGGTGATCATAAGTCGATGAAGCTTGATCTGGTTAGAACACTTCAAAAGGTATTAGAGCTTGGGAATTGTTGCAAATGTTTTAGAGGATGTCAATGGAGCTAATAAAATCAAGAAAATGGATTGAAACAAGATGAAACTCAAAACATGATAGTTGAATTCTCTGGAAAAACTTCAAGTTGCAGCAGGGGTTTCTTGGCTCTCCAAAGCTTGCAAATGAAGGCAATAGCTTCCTCTATTTATAGGCAGTGTAATTGGATCCAAATATGTGTGGAATAATGTTGAATTCGTGCAAAACAAATTTGATCCAAGTGTGTGAAAAATGTGACTTGAAACTCATTAAAACTCAGCCAAATGATGCATTTTAAGGGTCAATTAACTTTTGTAGGTTTGATTAAACATGTTTAGGACCAAAACACTTGCTAATTTGGCTTGGAATTGAGTTTAGTCATGATCAAATTTCGGGCAATGGTGATTTTTTTAGTTTCAAGTCACCATGATCAACTGAATGGGGCATCATACTCAAGAGGCTTTTTTGATCCCATTCTTCTTGCAATGTGTTAACATCATGGCGAAGATTACAATGA
This sequence comes from Lathyrus oleraceus, assembly GCF_024323335.1. NCBI lineage: Eukaryota > Viridiplantae > Streptophyta > Magnoliopsida > Fabales > Fabaceae > Lathyrus > Lathyrus oleraceus. Next base: position 447,381,030 of record NC_066582.1, on the reverse strand, counting down.
GACAAGAAAGGTTGCATTTATATGTTTGAGCACAAAGTTATGGTGTGTCTAAGTTGGCATAAAATACTGGTTCCATAACTTTGAAAAATTCGAATGCTTTATGGTTGGATTTGACCTATAATGTCCCAATGAATTCCATGGCCTTCCAAGAATAATTTGACCTTGGTCTTTGAAGAAAACTTGCGGAGGGTATCACTAATGGCATTGTGCAAAAAGAATAAGTTCCATATGTTGAAAATTAAAGAAGTTATGATCTTTGAAAGTTGGCAAAGAGTCACTTGAAAATATGTTAAATTTCACTAAGTCCACAAATGACCTATAATATCTCCAAACTTTTGATGATTCTCCAAGCATAATTGGATCTTGTCATGTAAAGAGAAGTTGTAGAGGATATTGAGAAGGGGCATTAAAAAATGTTGAGAATTGAAGGAGTTATGATCCTTGGAACTTTGACTTCAATAGGTTGACTTTTAGGTCAAACCACTTGGAACAAGCTTGTGTATTTGAACTTTCCTTACATTCCAAAACACATGGGTGATATTATGAACTCAAGATAGGGTGTCCTTGATGACCTTTTGATTAAATTTCTCAGAGCTTGAAGTTGCTTGTTTAAGAAGGCATGGAAATAAACACAAGAACCTTTGACCTTCCTTGATAAGTAAGCCAACAAACTTTGGGATGCTTTTGAATTGAGAAGCCTATCTTGCACAATAAACTTAAGAGAAACAAGACATGTTTTTGATATTTTGATTAGTGGTTAGATAAGTAATGAATCAAATAAATACAAAGGTAAAACAAAAAGGTGTTTGATGATCCCTATAAGGAGTAAACCCAAGGATGATTAACGGAAAGGCCAAAATGAGACCTTGTTTGTATGCAAAAGATGTAAATGAGATATGAGATCTTAGGGTTAAAAATTAGGGTATGACATATTCCCCTATTTAAGTTTCTGTAATTTGGAGATATGAAGGTTGAAATCTTCATCTTGACAAGATTGGAGAGACTTAAATATTAAAGACCCAATTTTTGGACCTAAGATACCGCAAGATGTTTATGATATGATATGAATGCAAACAAGAATCTCTGTGGGGAATATAGTGCCACTAGAGAGAAAGAACTGTTAGAGACAAGAGGAGACTGAAATTCCGCAGAGGAAAGCCAAATTCCAAAGAGGTACCTAGATAGGGACAAACAAAATTCCGCAGGGGAAAAAGGAAAAAGCTCAAAAATAATTGATGCATGGTTACAGTACGAACTAAATACCTAATGGGGGAGACTTAACAAAGTAAGACTTCTCCGGGGAAAAGCAATCATCAACATGGAAAGAAACCCTGACTCCAATAGGAGAAGAATATTACCTAACTATTAGCCGAGTGATAGCGTAACAAAGGTAATAAGCTCAAACATAACGATTACCAACTACCAACCAAGTGATAGCTTAACAAAGGTAACCAATCAGAGATAAAAGGAATATTACCTACTATCAGTCGAATGATAGCTTAACAAAGGTAATACGCTAAAACAGAATAATTACCAATTACCATCCAAGTGATAGCTTAACAAAGGTAACCAAATAGAGATAAAAGGAATATTACCTACTATCAACCGAGTGATAGCTTAACAAAGGTAATAAGTCAAAGGGAATGATTACCAACTACAATCCAAGTGATAGCTTTACAAAGGTTACCAATCAAAGGTAAAAGGAATTATTACCTACTATCAGCAAAGTGATAGCTTAACAAAGGTAATAAGACAAAGGGAATGATTACTAACTACCAACCAAGTGATAACTTAACAAAGGTAACCAATCAAAGGGGGACAAAAGTTCAACCCAGGAATGAACTGGAGGGAAGCGGTCAAAGAGGACTTGATCTAATGAGGGCATGAACTCAATGGGAAATTGATCCCATCCAGATAATGAACTGGAGGGGAAAACTGAAAGAAAATCTTCCACGAGGATCAGACTCGGCGGGGAATTATAAAGGATAAACTCTTTATGCTTAAAGGTCAACACTCTATTGGAGAGAGGACGTACACACTCCACGGGAAGAAAGGTTCCAGAGAGTGGCGAGGAACTATTGCAAAATGCAAAATGCATAAATAAACAGCATGATATGCATAGGTGTATGGTTATGTTGACAAAACAAACGCAAAGGCGTCATACTGATAACATAATATAAAATATACTCGGCTAATATCAATCAAGACGTAGATGATGGCAGAGATTCGTCATGATTACACCACTTTTGCAAACTAGTGCTTAGGAGACTGTTGTAAAAGAAAATACGGCCCGAGGAAGTCACTGAATTCCACTCTTCATGATCTTACCATCCATGGGATCACTATTGGCATTCCTCTTTTATATTCACAAGCCAAGGAAAATACGTATCTTTTTTGTAAATTTTCAAAAACATGATTGTTTAAATATGTATCTGTTTCAAAAATGATTATAAAAAATAAATGAAATTTCATAATCTGAAACAAAATAAGAGTAGCAAACAAATTGGCAAAAGGCTCGAGGTTTATTGATAGAATGGTAGTACATAAATGGTGTGACTCCATGGATCATTACAAAGTTGGAAAAAATGGTAAATACGTGGAAAGGGATACATTGAAATACAATGACCATTATTCTCCCTAACAACTTTGAATTCCACCATGCTCTGGACTTTGGTCGAGGATGACAAAAAAGGAATCTGTGATAGGCATTGTTGCTTCAAACGATCAAGTATGGCCTGACGCAGCTACTTGCCATATTCTCTAACTTTTTCCTAAATTTCCTTTTCAGGATCAACCTATCAGGATGATTATTTTCTATTTTATGTCTCTAACTTTTGCCTGGACCGCCCTTTCAGGTTTTCAATCCATTGAGACACTCATTTTTACCTAAGTCTCCTTTTCGGGTTTTCAACTTACGAGATGTTCTTTTATTTTCTAGGCGAAGTATTTCTTGACTGCATCGGCATTCACAGGACGAGGGTGTTCCTCACCATCCATGGTTGTAAGAATTAAGGTACCACCAGACAAAACTCTCTTTACAACATATGGGCCTTCGTAATTAGGAGTCCAAGGTCACCTTCTCTGAATACACGAGGTAGAACCTTCTTGTCAAATGCTTTCTTCATTCTCTTTTGATATAACTGACCATGACACAAGGCCTAAATTCTTTTCTCTTCAATCAAATTAAACTAATCATATATTCTATGACACCATTCAGCCTCAGACAACCTGGCTTACATCAGAACTCGCATTGATGGGATCTCAACCTCTACAAGGAGTACTATTTCCGTGCCATACACAAGAGAGAAAGGGGTTGCCCCTGTTGAAGTGCGGATCGATGTATGATATCCATGCAAAGAAAACGGGAAAATCTCATGCCAATCTTTATACCTCACAACCATCTTCTGAATGATCTTCTTAACATTCTTATTTTCAGCTTCAACATCCCCATTCGTCTTAGGTTTGTAAGGAGAAGAGTTATGATGTTCAATCTTAAAGTCGTCGCACAACTCTTTTATCATCTTGTTATTAAAGTTCGACCCATTATCAGTAATGATCTTACTTGGAACACCATATATGTAAATAATATGATTCTTGATAAATCTGACAACAACCTGCTTGGTCACATTATCACAAGATGTTGCTTCAACCCACTAGGTGAAGTATTCAATAGCTACCAGAATGAAACGATGTCCGTTCGAATTTTTGGGTTCAATCATACCAATCATATCAAATCCCCACATAGAGAAAGCCCATGGGGATGAAATAACATTGACAAGTTTCAGAGTCACATGAATCTTATCAACATAAATATGACATTTATGGCACTTCTTCATATATTTACAGCAATCAAATTCCATTGTCAGCCAATAGTAACTTGCCCTTAACATCTTTTAAGCCATTGTGTGTCCATTGGCATGAGTACCAAAGGATCCTTCATGAACTTCTTGCATTAACATGTCTGCTTTGTGTCTATCCGCGCATCTGAGCAGAACCATGTCAAAATTTCTCTTGTACAACACACCTTCATTTAGAAAGAAACTGCCAGCCAGTCTTTTCAAAGTCTTCTTATCTTTGTTGGATTCCCCAAGCGGGTATTCTTGACTTTGGAGGAAACATTTAATATCATAATACCAAGGCTTATCATTTGTAACTTCTTTTGTTGCAAACACATGAGTAGGTCTATTAAGGCGCATAATTGTGATACTGGGTGCGTCATTCCAACGATTCACTTTATACATAAAAGAAAGAGTAGCCAGAGCATCCGCCATCTAATTTTCTTCACGAGGTATATGATGAAATTCAATTTTTTAAAGAAGGTTAACAACCTCCCTGCATAATCTTTGTAAGGAATCAAACCAGGGTGACGAGTCTCCCATTCTCCTTTAATCTAATTGACCACCAAGGCTGAATCTCCATACACATCTAGGATTTTAATTCTCAAATCAATGGCTTCTTCGAGACCCATGATACAAGCTTCATATTCTGCCATATTATTTGTAGAATCAAACATCAATCTTGCCATAAAAGGGATATGAGAACCCTTAGGAGTAATAATGATTTCCCCAATTCCATTACCATAAGCATTAACAACTCCATCAAAAACTAAACCCCGCCGAGATCCAGGATCAGGCCCTTCATCCAGGCAACGGTTCATCGTAATCTTTAGCTTTTAAGTACATAACATCTTCATATGGGAAATCCAAAATGATGGATTGGTAATCATCAATTGGATGGTGAGCCAAATGATCTGCAAGAAGACTTCCTTTAATTAATTTTTGAGTACGGTACTCAATATCATATTTAGACAATAGCATCTGCCAACGAGTTATCCTTCCAATCAAGGCAGGATTTTCAAAGATATACTTGATTGGATCCATTTTGGATATCAACCAAGTGGTATGATTGATCACATACTGGCGTAAATGTTTAGCAACCCAGGCTAAACCACAATAAGTCTTCTCAAGCATGGAGTACCGAGATGCACAGTTTGTAAATTTCTTACTTAGATAGTAGATGGCACGCTCCTTTCTACCAGTTTCATCTTGTTGTCCAAGCATACAACCCATGGACTCTTCTAACACAATTAAATACATAACCAAAGGTCTTCCTTCCACTGGAGGAGACAAGATAAGAGGTTCAAGCAGATACTCCTCGATGCTGTCAAAATCTTTTGGCTATCTTCTGTCCAAACACAACTTTGATCTTTGCAGAGAAGCTTGAAAATTTGCCCACACGTGGTAGTCATGTGAGATATGAATCTCGATATATAATTCAGACGTCCGAAAAACCCTCTGACTTGCTTTTTTGTTTTCGGCACTGGCATCTCTTGAATAACTCTAACTTTATCTGGATCTACTTCAATACCTTTCTGGATGACAATGAAACCCAATAACTTTCCTAAACGGACACCGAAAGTACATTTATTAGGATTCAAACGGAGTTTAAACTTTCTCAACCGCTGAAACAGCTTCATCAAATACTCAAAATGATCTTCTTCAGTCTTTGACTTAACAATCATATCATCAACATAAAATTCTATTTCTTTGTGCATCATGTCATGGAAAAGAGTAGTCATGGCTCTTTGGTACGTTGCACTAGCATTCTTTAAACTGAAAGGCATCACTCTATAGCAGAATGTTCCCCAAGGTGTAATAAATGTTGTTTTTTCCATGTTTTCGGGTGGCATCTTAATCTTATTCTAATCAGAAAATCCATCCATAAAGGAGAAGTCGTTGAACTTAACTATATTATTTACCAACATGTCAATGTATGGCAGAGGAAAATCATCTTTCATACTAGTTTTGTTCAAGTGTTTGTAATCAACACACATCCGAACTTTACCATCTTTCTTTGGAACAGGCACAATGTTAGCTACCCACAGAGGATTCTTGAAAGTAACAAGGAACCCATCATCAATCTTCTTTTGAACCTCCTTTTTAATCTTGATAACCATATCAGGGTGAGTTCTTCTTAACTTCTGCTTAACCGGCGGACACTCTAGCTTTAACAAAAATTAATGCTCCACAATATCGGTATTAAGACCTGGAATATCTTAATAAGACCAAGAAAATAAATCCACATAATATCTAAGAATATCTACCATCATCTTCTTAACATCTGGACAAATCAGTGCCCCAATCTTGACTTCCTTCTTGTTATCTTCGGAACCCAAATTGATTACTCGCAACGGCTCTTTATGAGGCTAAATGGGATTCTCTTTGTGCTCGAGCAACCAAGAAATCTCATAAGGAATCTCTTCATCATCCTCTTCTTCCATTTTGAACACATAAAATTCAAAGTTAGGAGAGGGCATAGGGTCATTGTTTTCAATGGGTTTAACAATTAATCTGCAAAATGATTTTATGCTTGATTTTAGAATATGAACAAATAAACGCACGTTATGATGCAAATATCAAAATGATTATTATTTTGGTTTTTTATGTTACCATTTTCCAGAATAAGCAAAAAGGAAAAACAGAATATGGATAAACGAAATAATATTTTATTTATGATAATGAAATTTGAAACAAAGTCCACATAGATTCACTTTCACCTTGGGCATAGTGAAAGGATTTTGAAAATAATAAAAATCAAACATATTACTTTGACAAGTGAATAACATAAGGAATATCAACAACAACCCAATTCTGGCACATCGATCCATGCGTCACAAAGTCTGGCACTCCTTACTCTTCATTGTCTTCTAAGATTGTAGCAGCAGACAGATCTTTGGTATGAATAAAACCAGCATTGTGAAACACCTCTTGAATTCGCTTCAGATATCTTCGTGTTGCACTAGGTGAAAAACCCAGACCATCTTTGTTCTTGTTCTCAGCAAGTTCAACAATTTGTCCCCATCTAGCAGATTGACCATTCTCCACCACAAACTGGGCGTCTTTCAAGGATGACATGGATTCACCAATCTTATTAACATCAATATTATCAACAGAAAGAGCTTGAAATGACGTTCCTTCAGCTTTGTCATCATCAATGTAATAAAATTAAGAGAGATGACTCACCAACATGGCCTGCTCGCCACCCACGGTCACTAATTTCCCATTCTTCACAAACTTTAACTTCTGGTGTAAAGTTGATGTAACTGCCCCAGCCTCATGAATCCACAGACTTCCTAAGAGACAATTGTAGGCGGGATGAATATCCATTACTTGAAAAGTGATCTGAATTAAGCACAAACCTATCTTTATCGGGAGATCAACCTCTCCAATCATAGTTTTCCTTGAGCCATCGAAGGCTTTCACAACAACTCCACTGAACCTTATAGGAGCACCTTGGTAAGCAAGTTTAGATAGTGTAGGCTTAGGTAGAACATTCAAGGAGGATCTAGTATCCACCAACACATTAGATAGAGCATGTTCTTGACAGTTCATAGAGATATGCAGGGACAAATTGTGATTCCTCCCCTGCTCGGGCAGTTCTTCATCACTGAAGCTCAAATTGTTACATGCAGTAATATTAGACACAATGCCATCAAACTGATCAATTGTCACGTCATCGTCCATATAGGCTTTCTCTAAGACTTTCTGCGAAGCTTCTCGGTGTGCTTCCGAACTCATCAGTAGGGGTAACACGGATATCTTGGACAAAGTATGCAACAATTGGTCCACCACATTGAAATCACTCTTCATGATTAATTTCAACACCTCATCTTGATCAACATTCCTCTTCACAATACTGGATTAGCCTTCTTGTATAACAAGAGTTTTCTCTGGATTTAATTTCTCTATCACCGTGTCTTCAGTCCTCTTGGGAGCTGCAGCAGCAAATATCCGACCACTTCGTGTCACACCACTTATATCAGTGATGTTCACAACAGACGGAAGAGTAGGAATATGCACTTCTTTTCTGTCTTCTATCAAGGTAGTATTATACTTGTAAGACACAACTTTATCAGACTCGTAAGGCGTAGGACCCGCCAAATGGATAACCAACAGTCTTATGACCATCATATGCAATCACAACCGGTTCAGGGAGATAAAAATGGGGAACTATAACGTTCACCTAATGCTCATCTTCATTTCTGTCCCTCGTAACCTAAATAAGGTTTTGACCCAACATCTCTTGCAAGTCTCTTTTCACAATAACATATCCTCAGGGATCTCTGGAACAAACACCACAAGAAGTATGGTCATGCTCATGATAACTAAATTCACATAAAGTTGTGTGCATTTCAACCAAGGACCTTCTGATTAATATGACGTCAAAAACTCGGTACTTTCCAGGACATTCTTCGACCATATTCACAGTTGCATTTCCATGCTTGGGTAGCAGATTAGCTTGTACATTGGGATTCGAATCTTCAAATAACAAGATACCACTTTGCATTAACCTTCTTACCTCGGCTTTCAAGGCGAAATAATTCTCAATATCATGGCCAAGTGCTCCTTGGTGGAATGCATAGTGTTGGTCAACTTTATACCACCACAAAAGCTCTTTTGGAACTTTAAGACCCCAATTTTGACCCTAAGATCCCTCATGTAATTTCATCATGTGCATTAGCATTGGGATCATACCTTGGCATCCTCCTTACCCCTCTTTTATTGGGTTTGTTTTGGGGGAGATCACCAAGCACCATGTGATTGTATCATATTTATATTTTATCATTTTACTAACCAAAATACCAAAAATATGTCTTATTTGCAAATATTTTTCAGACCATGGATTGTGGACGAAGGAACACTAAGAAGTACAGTTTCAGATGTCCCGACTTGAAATAGTTAAGGAAGCTAGCATCTTTCATATTAGATCCCTTGGAATTCAAACAACGTCATGGGAAGCTTTTGTCTATCTTATCTGCTGATGTGGTTGAAGGACTTCTGAGTGTGCTAGTGCAGTTCTATGATCCTCTCTACCACTGTTTCACTTTCCCAGATTTTCAGCTTGTGCCTACCTTGGAGGAATATTGTCATCTTTTGGCGATACCTATTTCTAGTAGAGTACCTTTTAGTGGATTGGAGGAGATTCCCCAATCTAATCTTATTGCTGAAGCTCTTCACTTGAAGAAGTCTGAGATAGAGGCTCATTGGGTGAAGAAAGGAGGATTGTTTGGGTTGCCATCTGATTTCCTCATCAAGGAAGCTACTACTTTTGCTCAAGCCGGAAGTGTGGATGCTTTCGAAACTATCTTTGTGTTGCTCATTTATGGATTAGCTTTGTTCCCTAACATTGACGGTTTGGTTGATGTTAACGCCATTAGACTTTTATTGATTGGGAATCCTGTGCCTACTCTGTTGGATGATATGTATTTCTCTTTGCATATTGTAATACCCCAAAATTTACCCTTCATTTTTCCTGAAAAAAAAAAGTTAAAAAATAAATAAATAAATAAAATATAACAAATTTTTTTTTGGACTTGGGTCTCCCTCATTTGAGCCCACTACCCACGAAAATCAGTCTATAAATACTGAAGTTTCAGTAGAGGAAAACACACTTGGAGTTACACTGGGAGATTCACTGGAGAGAAAAAGGGAGAGAAGCAAAATACTCTGGGGTTTCCTTGAAACAAAACCCTGGACAAAACCTGGAGAGAAACCTGACAGAGAACTCAGAGCAGCCTCCAAACCCTGAAGGGAACTCAACTGAGAAGTTCACTCCGCCTCACACAAACCCTAGTATTACTTTGCAGATCCGGCCGTACCATTCAATCTTAATCAATCTCTCTCATCAGGTATGCCTTTGTTCCTATTACTTTATGCCTTGAATTTGAATTCTATGAATGTATGAGGTAACATCAGGTTTTGCCCACGGGTTTATATTTGTGTATGAATATGTGAATAATGCCTTGAATGCTTAATCGTTTAATTTCTGAAGTGTATGCCACAGGGTTTGAGGTTCCTGAAACCATATTGTTATCCATGAAAAAAATACTTATCGTGTTTCACTAACCCTTTTGTTTAGTTTTTGTGAGGGCTCACATGACTTTTGTAGGGATAACTTGCGTGGTTTTCCACTTTATTTGTGGGATACCCCCTGGAGGTTTCATTCCGATTACCTGTACTGACTCACTTTCTTTGATGGTGTTTAGCTTGGAAGGATCCCTGGGTTTCCCATTCCTCTAACTGCTGTTACTTCGGATCTTTATCCGCGTGGTACTTTTACATTTTTCCCGTATTTTACTGCTTTCCTAGCTGGAAGACCTCGATAGGAGGCAATGTTTTTGTGTTTACTTTATGCAGGTACCTTTGTCCAGGGTTAAAAGCTATGAGGTCTTATCCTCATTACCCTTTTGCATGCGCGTTCCTACAATGCAAACAAACCCTTCATTGATTTTTCTTCTCCATAACACACGTTTACTCCTTCTACTACAGGTGAGTAAGTCTCCAAAGGTCGAGCATCCGGTAGATTGCGTAGTAACGTCGTTCATCCAAAACCCACTCCATAACCCCGTAGTTAGCCGAACTACGGCTTGCTCTGATTCTCATTCCAGATGAGATACGTAGGCATAAGACGCGATGTCTTAGCGAGCACACATTCCCCCAACCCATAGGTCAGTCGAGCTACGAAGACTCTGATTCTCATATTCAGATGAGATACGTATGCAGTGGATGCGACATCCGCGCGAGTCATTTCTCTTAACCTTTTTAGTAAATAAACATATTAGGTAAACCCATACCCTTTAGACAAAAACCACAAAAGTGGATCCCGTAGAGTACTATGGATGCGTAGGGGTGCTAATACCTTCCCTTCGCATAACCGACTCCCGAACCCAAGATTTGGTTGCGAGACCCCGTCTTGTCCTTTCCTTTTTCAGGTTTACTTCTAGCGTTTCCTTTCCCTTCTTTGGGATGAATAACGCACGGTGGCGACTCTTCTGTCTTTTTCTTTCGCCGGTTGTTTTTTTCGCGCACTGTATTTTTCAGGTTGCGACAGCTGGCGACTCTGCTGGGGACATGAGAAGTTGACCTCTTGCTGGTCCATCTTCCCTAAGCGAGTCCCTCCTAGCTCGTGTGATTTCTTGTTTATTGGGTGTTCATGCTTTTGTACATTTATTTACTTACTTGCTTGCATTCATCTGCTGTATCTGTTGGAGCTGTTGTTTGTTTGTTGGGATGGGATGTTCTACGAGAGATAAGCCCATTACCCAGGCTTGAGTGCACACACAGGTTTTAGAGTGGATAATCATGAGGCTTGCGTGGCATGTTGCTACGTTAAGTCGTTCGTGAAGAACCACACCCAGACGAGGTTTCTCTTGGATATATTATGTCCTACGGATGTTCCGTAACGACATGATGTTCCTTTAGAAATCGTCGACTCTGGTGACCATTTCCCGAGAACTCAGTCGAGGCCTCTCCTCCGAGACGTGATTATGTTAGCTCTGGTGGGCGCATTCTCGCTGATCAATCCGAGGACCCCGAGACTGGGAACTTGCTTTAGGATGTCCTGTTGAGGGGAGTCAGTGGAGGTATTTTATCCCGTAATAATGCCAAACCTTCAGTGGTAAACGTATTATTCGCGACTGAAGGGCTGAAGTTGACGAACTTCTGTTCTTAGAACCTACCAGTGAGGGGCGGGCTAAATTCAGGAAACCTTAACCTCCAACCAACCCGGTTTTCTGGAGCAGAGCTTTGATCTTGTATTATATTCCTCAGTGGTTTTCTCTTCAGACAGTGTAACCCGACAGATGTTCAAGCAGATACAGCAATCCTGATTGACATACCACTACACTGCATTCACATCATCACATCATTTGCATTCATATCATTTAACACATGTTTATCCATTTCAAGGGGGTTTACATCTTCTTCTTGATTCCAGTCGGAGTTTTTCTGGTTCTCTTAAGATGGATATTGGAAGAAAGAGACTTGTCGCCTACAAGTTTCCAGTGGTCTGTCTGGAGCCCATCCAACAGTTGATGCAGTTAATGGATCCTGGTTCTCTAGAAGGATTCCGAGAGGATTACGGTCTGATTCTAAGTTTCGTCACGGTTCTTTCCAAAGATCAACATGACGCCCTATTCACACTGCTACAGTTCTATGACCCTCCATTGAGGTGTTTCACTTTCCCGGATTATATTTTGGTCCCTACTCTGGAGGAGATTGCTAGTTTTCTCAGAGTTCCTATCAGGTCACAGTTATTGTTCTACAGTTCTGAGTTTCTGCCCGATCTCAGCATGGTTGCTTCAGCCACATATTTGGAGGAATCAGTCTGGAAGGCTAATATGTGTCAGAAGGGAGAGGTTAGTGGTTTTCATCTGAGTTTCTTACTGGGAGAAGCAAAGAAGAAGCTGGAAGACGGTAACCAGAGGGGTTTCAATGTTGTGTTGGCTCTTTGTGTGTATGGGATTGTCTTGTTCCCTAATGTTGCCAAATTTGTGGACATGGACGCAATACGCCTCTTCGTGTTGAGAAATCCAGTATCGACCTTGCTAGGAGATTTCTTTCATTCAGTGCACCACAGAAATAAGAATAGAAAAGGGGGATTGTTGAATTGTTGTGTGCCTTTGTTTTATAGGTGGTTCAGTTCTCACCTACCCAAATCAGGAGTGTTCGTTAATGTCAAGGACTCGTTGAGTTGGTCGAAGAGATTGATGGGGTTGAGAGCTGAAGATATTTCTTGGTGGTCCGACCGGAGCTTTCTTCGGGTAGATATTATTCATAGTTGTGGGAACTTCCCAAATGTTCCGTTGGTAGGAAGAAGAGGAGGAATCAACTATAATCCTTCTCTGGCAGTTAGACAGTTTGGATATGCTTTAAGAACTCCGCCTTTGGAAAAGGATGTGGAAGAATCTCTGTTTTTCCATTCTTCGCCTGATTTGACGGTATCCCGTAAGGCAGCTGAGGCCTGGCTCAAGGTGATCAAGAGAGGAAGAACCGTCCTTGGAAAAGGAGATTGTAGAACTTACCCTCGGTATGAAGAGTGGCTTCAAGGAAGAGTCGAAGAGTTTGGTCTGCTGTTCGCTATTGAAGAACCTTTGTATCCACCTACTCCTGAGCAGTCAACAATGGTGAGCCGAGAGGAGTACGACAAGTTGAAGAGTGCCATGGAGGGACTTCAAACCAAGAACTCAGAGTTAAGTGAGAAGTTGCAAGACTGTATGCATCAATTCCAGGAGGCAGAATATCAGAAGGGGGAAGCCGTTAGAGTGCAAAAGGAAGCAGAGAGGAGATTTGCTGTGGAGGCGGACTTCTTCAGGAAGACAGACGAAGCCTTGAGATCATCCAGTTCTGAGTTGAGGCGAGTCAAGCAGCAGTTAGTAGATGCTCATGGTAAATTAGCTGGGTGGCAGGAGCAATGGGATGCATTTTCAACTTCTCGGAAGGCAAAGGAGGAGGAGACAGTAGCCGAACTGACTGGTCAGATAGAGAAATTGACGACTTTGTTGAAGGGGAAAAACAATGAGCTTCTGTGCGCCCGTTCTACTAATGGCTATATCACAGATCAACTCCATGAGGCTCGAGGACAGATTGAAGAACTCAAGGTGTTGGCAGGTTTGAAGAAATCCAGACTTGAAGAGGTATTCGGAGAAGATGATGGGAATTACTACAGAGAGCACATCAACGAACTGGATGGGATCATTCACAAGAGGAATCTGCTTATCCGGCATTTGACAGAATCTCCAGATCATCCCGACACGGTGGCATTACTGGATGAAGTGAGGAGCAGTCCTTATGGGTTGTATACAGGAGGCTGATCCCTGGTTTATGTTCCTCCCTTTACTTTTTGTTTTGTTGTTGTGTAGTGATAATCCACAGGCTTGTTGTGGGGATCCTCTTTTGATGTACTTTTGGCTAAGGCCCCTTTCCTGGAACTCATTTGTATGTTGGTTTCCCTTTGTTGCATCTTGATCTCAGAAGTTTATCATGACCCAGTCTTCTTGCACTATTCGCCTGATGTGAGACTGGAATCAAGGGGGTAGAATACCTTTTGGATTTGATAAACATTGCATTGCATTTACATATTCATTTTCATATCTTGCATAACAGGTACCGCTGCAGTGTTCTCATATTGTTTGGTGTCCCACTAGCAGGATAGCTGACTCAGGCATTCACCGATACGGTGCCCGAAGGAATCAACAGAGAGCGATGGAGAGCCTACAAGCAGAGCTCGCCGAGATGAAGATTCGCATGAATCAATTCATGGATTTGGTTCAAGGGGTGGCTCAAGGACAGCAGGAGCTTAGATTGTTGGTACAGAGGGATCCCCCTATTACTCAACCGGAGACGTTGGCTGATCCTCCAGCTGGAGAGGCTAATGGTCCCAATGGACCGGGGCCTATCCCGATCCCGCATGTCAACCTAGATCAACAACCCATTCAGGATGGTCAGGATGATCAGTTTCCCTTGCTTCAGGAAGACTTTGGCATGGACCCCATGTTTAGAAGATTGGAAGAGAGGTTGAAAGCAGTGGAAGGACAGAATCTTCTGGGAGTAGATGTTGCTGACTTGGGGCTGGTCCCAGGTGTGAGAGTGCCACCGAAATTCAAGGTCCCGATATTTGACAAATACAATGGCAACTCTTGCCCCAAAACTCACGTGCAAGCCTATTTCCATAAAATGGTTGCATACTCTGATGACGAGAAGCTACTTATGTACTTCTTCCAGGATAGCCTAGCTGGGGCATCCTTGGAATGGTATATGAGGTTGGACAGAGCCCACATCCATTGCTGGAGGGATTTGGCAGAGGCTTTCGTGAAGCAGTATCAGTATAATGCAGACATGGCTCCGGACAGAACTCAACTTCAGAATCTGTCTCTTAAAAGCAATGAGTGCTTCAGGGAATACGCTCAACGCTGGAGGGATACAGCTTCCCGTGTTCAGCCTCCTATGTTGGAAAAGGAAATGGCCAACATGTTCATGAATACGCTGCCTGGACCTTATCTGGAGCGTCTGGTGGGTTGCAATGCTTCCAACTTTGCTGATGTGGTCTCTACTGGAGAAAGGGTGGAGAATTACCTAAAGACCTATAAGAGCCGGAGTGGAGGTGGATCCTCATCAGGGGTGAAGAAGTCGTTCATTCAGGGACAGAAGAGGAGAGAAGGGGATGCAAATGCCATATCTTCTTATCAGAACAGGGATAACCGGAGGAATAACTTTCAGAATTATCATCAGCAACCGTATGTTGCGGCTGTGACCATTCCAGCTGCAGCACCACTACAACAACAACAACCACAACTTCAACCAGCTCAGTACCATTAAGGATGTGTTGAAGTTGAAGACTCCATTGTTGGATATCAAAGGATACTTGTTGAAGGCCGATGTTTTCCCCGGTTGTGGGAAGGGTTGTTTGGATTGTGCTACTCAGAGTGGAGGTTGTTTGAAGCTACAGCAGGGTATCCAGGTCTTGCTCGACAAAGGTATCCTCCAGGTTGAAGATTTGTCTGTCCAAGAGTCTACGGAAGGGGTTGAAGAAGAAGTGTTTGAAGATGCTACTGATGAATTCGCAGATGTTGTTCCTACTGATTCTGTGATCCATGATGATGTTGTCGCTGATATTCCAAACATGGCGTTTGATTCTGATGTACTTGCTGAACTTGATTCTGATGTTTCGGATGTGTGTACTTCAACGCCTCAGACTCGTCAGGGGCCGATTACTTTCTCCAGCGCTGGCATCTTTCAGTATGACCAGGTATCAGCAATCAATGAAGAGGGTGGGGATAGTGATTATGACATCGACAACTGGGTGCGTCCGAGGATCTCGGGTGAAGTCATCAACAATTGGTCTTCTGAAGAGATTATCCGAGTCACTCTTCTTGAAGAGTAATTTTCTTTGTTTATTCATGCATATCCAAGTCTTACGTTCCGCCCAGGGCGTAATGACTCATTGTAGGGCCCGTCTATGTGACACTTGCATTTTTATCATAAATAAAGGACGTATTTTTGCATTCAAATATTTCGTTCCCTGTCTTTCTATTTTTGCAGTTTTTCAAAATAAAAAAATGGCAATGTTTTGTTTAGTTTTCACTTCTTGTTCACACTCATAAGCACATACCATCACTCATGCAGATGCACATCACCGGATCCTATTGATAACGTTTCTGCTACGGCTCGTTTTGACTTTGAAAATCCAATCTTTCAAGCTGAAGAAGAGGGTGATGAAGACTGTGAACTCCCTGAAGAGCTTACCAGGTTATTAAAACAAGAGGAAGGGGTTATTCAACCGCATCAAGAGTCTGTTGAAGTGATTAATCTCGGCACCGAGGACGCCAAGAGAGAAATCAAGATAGGGGCTGCTTTAGAAGACAATGTGAAGAAGGGGTTGATTGAATTGCTGCAA
Source organism: Lathyrus oleraceus (assembly GCF_024323335.1). Lineage (NCBI taxonomy): Eukaryota > Viridiplantae > Streptophyta > Magnoliopsida > Fabales > Fabaceae > Lathyrus > Lathyrus oleraceus. The sequence goes on along the minus strand of NC_066582.1, from coordinate 447,364,797 downwards.
GAATACGTTGACATCTTCGCCTGGTCTTATCAGGACATGCCTGGGCTGGACACAGACATCGTGGTACACCGCTTGCCTCTCAAAGAAGGTTGTCCTCCGGTCAAGCAGAAGCTCAGAAGAACAAGACCAGAGATGGCTGTCAAGATAAAGGAAGAAGTGCAAAAGCAGTTGGATGTAGGGTTTCTAGCAGTCACCAATTATCCGCCATGGGTTGTAAACATCGTCCCAGTACCTAAAAAGGATGGAAAGGTACGGATGTGTGTCGACTACCGGGATCTGAACAGAGCTAGCCCTAAAGATGATTTCCCATTACCTCACATCGACGTTTTGGTGGATAATACAGCTCAGTTCTCGGTATTCTCCTTCATGGATGGCTTTTCTGGCTATAACCAAATCAAGATGGCACCAGAAGACATGGAAAAGACAACTTTCATAACCCCATGGGGCACCTTCTGCTACAAGGTGATGCCGTTTGGTCTGAAAAATGCCGGAGCAACATATCAACGAGCTATGGTAACTCTGTTCCATGATATGATTCATCATGAAATCGAGGTTTATGTGGATGATATGATTGCCAAATCTCAGACAGAAGAAGAACATTTGGTGAATTTGCAGAAACTGTTTGAGCGTTTGAGGAAATTCAAACTGAGACTTAACCCGAACAAGTGCACTTTCGGGGTGAGATTGAGAAAATTGTTGGGTTTTATTGTTAGCGGAAAAGGGATTGAGGTGGATCCTGACAAAGTGAAAGCAATACAGGAAATGCCTGAGCCAAGAACAGAGAAGCAAGTCCGTAGTTTCTTAGGGAGGTTGAACTACATTGCAAGGTTCATCTCTCACCTAACAACCACGTGTGAGCCAATTTTCAAATTGCTGAGGAAAGATCAGGCTATCAGGTGGAATGAATATTGTCAAAGGGCTTTCGAGAAGATAAAAGAGTATCTACAGAAACCTCCGATCCTTATACCTCCAGTTCCTGGGAGACCTCTGATAATGTACCTATCAGTGACTGAGAACTCGATGGGGTGTGTATTGGGACAGCATGACGAGTCTGGTCGAAAAGAGCATGCCATATACTACCTTAGCAAAAAGTTTACCGACTGTGAAGTCAAATATTCGCAGCTTGAGAAAACTTGTTGTGCTTTGGCCTGGGCTGCTCGCCGACTGAGGCAGTATATGTTGAATCATACTACCTTGTTGATTTCTAAGATGGATCTAGTGAAATACATATTTGAGAAGCCAGCTCTTACCGGAAGAGTTGCTCGTTGGCAAATGGTACTGATAGAGTACAACATCCAGTATACATCCCAGAAAGCCATCAAAGGGAGTATTCTGTCGGACTATCTTGCTCAGCAGCCGATTGATAATTATGAGCCGATGAAGTTTGATTTTCCAGATGAAGACGTCATGTTCCTCAAGATGAAAGACTGTGAAGAGCCAGTTGTTGAGGAGGGACCTGATCCAAACGAAAAGTGGACTTTGTTGTTTGATGGGGCTGTCAACGCCAGAGGAAGTGGAATTGGTGTTGTCATTACAACTCCGAAAGGTGCCCACATACCTTTCACCGCTCGTTTGAATTTTGAGTGCACAAATAATGAAGCTGAGTACGAAGCCTGTATTTTGGGTATTGAGCAAGCCATTGATCTGAGAATCAAGACTCTGGACATCTTCAGAGATTCAGCTCTGGTGATCAATCAAGTAAATGGTGATTGGAATACTCTCCAGCCCACTCTGGTCCCCTACAGAGATTACACGAGAAGACTGTTGACTTTCTTCACAACAGTAAAATTGCATCATATACCTCGTGATGAGAACCAGATGGCAGACGCACTTGCTACTCTATCCTCCATGATCAAGGTAATTCGTTGGAACCATGCTCCCAGGATCGATGTGATGCGCCTTGACAGGGCCGCATATGTGTTTGCTGCTGAACTGGTAGTCAATGACAAGCCCTGGTATCACGATATCAAGTGCTTTCTGAAGAATCAAGAGTACCCTGCAGGGGCATCAAACAATGACAGGAAGACTTTGAGAAGATTGGCAGGCAGTTTCTTCTTGAACAAAGACAATGTGCTGTATAAGAGGAACTTCGACATGGTTTTGCTCAGATGCGTGGACAGACACGAGGCAGACATGTTAATGTAGGAAGTTCATGAAGGTTCCTTCGGTACTCATGCCGGCGGACATGCAATGGCTAAGAAATTGTTGAGAGCGGGTTATTACTGGATGATCATGGAATCAGATTGCTTCAAATATGCTCGGAAGTGTCATAAATGCCAGATTTATGCTGATAAGGTGCATGTACCGCCGAATCCTCTGAATGTGATGTCTTCGCCGTGGCCGTTTTCTATGTGGGGTATTGACATGATTGGAAAGATTGAACCGACTGCTTCCAATGGGCATCGCTTCATTCTTGTTGCCATCGACTATTTCACCAAGTGGGTCGAGGCAGCGTCGTTCGCGAATGTCACCAGACATGTGGTTGCCCGTTTCATCAAGAAAGAAATCATTTGTCGCTATGGGATTCCCGAAAGAATCATTACTGATAATGGTTCTAATCTCAACAACAAAATGATGAAGGAGTTGTGTCAGAACTTCAATATTCAGCATCACAATTCTTCCCCTTACCGCCCTAAGATGAACGACGTTGTTGAGGCGGGAAATAAGAACATAAAGAAGATTGTGCAGAAGATGGTCGTCACGTACAGAGATTGGCATGAGATGCTACCCTTCGCCTTGCATGGGTACCGCACTTCAGTACGTACATCGACCGGGGCAACCCCTTACTCCCTGGTGTATGGTATGGAAGCAGTCCTACCTGTTGAAGTGGAGATTCCTTCTCTAAGAGTCTTGTTGGATGTCAAGTTAGACGAAGCCGAATGGATTCGGACCAGGTTCAATGAGTTGAGTCTTATCGAAGAGAAGCGAATGGCAGCCATTTGTCATGGGCAGTTGTATCAGAGTCGGATGAAGAGAGCCTTTGATCAGAAAGTGCGTCCTCGTTGTTTCCAAGTCGGAGATTTAGTGTTGAAAAGGATCCTTCCTCCTCAGACAGATCACAGGGGCAAGTGGACTCCTAACTATGATGGACCGTATATTGTCACCAAGGTTTTTGATGGTGGGGCCTTAATGCTTGCAACTATGGATGGTGAAAACTTCACTTCCCCTGTGAACTCAGACGCAGTTAAAAAATACTTCGCATAAAATAGACCCGCTGGACAGTAAAAAGAATAGTCCAGGCAAAAATGGGCATCCCGACGAACCAAGAAAATGAAAAGGTTCGGGCAAAAATTAGGGATTAAAAATGAAAAGATCGTACACCCGGTAAGTTGAAAACCTGAAAAGGCAACTTAGGCAAAAATGGGTATCCCGGTGGATTGAAAACCCGAAAAGGGCGATCCAGGCAAAAGTTAGGGATTAAGCGAATGACTGCGTTCTGAGTTAGTTCTGAATCTCATCTCATGTCGATGACTGGAAATTTTCGAAAGGTAGGAAACAGTCCAATCACCTTTTCAGAAGGCTGATCATCTGGAGGATCTTGAAGACGAGCAAGTCATAGCAGAATTGGAACCCAATAGAAATCCATTTCACATTGCCATTAGATTAATTTCTGTTTTTATCTTTTGTGCGATTACCTCTTTCCAGGGATTGCTTCCTGATGTAAATGCCTATTCAGAGGCCATTCAATCAATAAAATCATGTTATTCAGTATATCTCTGTTTTCATTTTCATTTTACTGTTTTGTTTGCAAAAATGACGTCCGAATTTTTGATAAACATTGCATCATGACTCATAAGGGCTTTACAGGTACATGCTCAATAAACATTTAAAATTGCTGTAAATTTTAAGTGCTTTGGATCGTCTATTCAGAACAGGTACCCTCGGGGCATTTCCTTAAAATCTCCTGCAGATGATCGTGAATATCTTCCCCAGTGAAGTCGCCAACAGACGAATCTGGTGTCTTATCCCTGCAGAGCTGATCAGAGTGTTGGATTCTTCAATCCCCAACAGGTTCTCACCACTGTACTTCCCCAAGCGTTTGTTTCAGAATATACACTCCCCAGTAGAGTTGACAGTGCCAGATTGTATACCCCCAGCGAAGTTGACAGTGCCAGACTGTATCTTCCCAGCAGAAGTGGCTGCTCCTTAGAGTTCGAGGCCAGATCGATAATCCCAATGCCAGATCCATGGTTTCTTTCCTTGAAGCAGAACCTCGGTACCGTATCAGTGTTTGCTTCCCCTGTTGAGTCATCTCTCGCAGATCGTGGTTGCCAGAACCACTATCGCTTTCCCCAACAACAGGTGTTCAGTGTCGTTCTCTCCCCAGTCAAAATCTCGATATTTCGTCATTGCTAGAACACTGTGTGGCGGGTCATTTCCCCACATAATTCTTTGCGCTGTGCATCTCCAACAGCCTTGCCAGGGTCCAGAAGATGGTGATCATTTCCCCAGTAGATCCCCTTGCCTCAGCTTGGCATTCTACCCAGCATTTCGCATCCCTGCATGTAGAATCATATTGCATTGCATCCTCCCAAATCGCGTAGCATTTCCATTTTCATGGAGCATTACGCCATTGAAAGATTCAAACATACGCATGTAAGCATAAAACATTCTCGGTATCCCAAGTGATAAGCTAGAAGTTGTTTCTAGTAATCAGACTGAAGATTGTTCATGACCCACCTTGGTTATCCCCAGCAAGTGTCATTGGCCCATGCGCCGCCTCTATTATCTTTCCATATTTCTACCGATGCTGACAGGCATGAAGTTTTCGGTATTCAGACCGAAGTGGCATTCAGGCCAAATTTCCGATATTCAGATCGAAGTGGCGTTCAGGCCAGTTTCCGGTATTCAGACCGAAGTGGCGTTCAGGCCAGTTTTCCGATATTCAGACCGAAGTGGCATTCAGGCCAGTTTTCCGGTATCCAGACCGAAGTGGCATTCAGGCCAGTTTTCCGGTATCCAGACTGAAGTGGCATTCAGGCCAGTTTCTGGTATTCAGACCGAAGTGGCGTTCAGGCCAATTTTCCGATATCCAGATCGAAGAAGTTTCCGACGTTCAGGTCGATGCAACTTGTGGCATTCAGGTCAATTTTCCGATGTTCATATCGAAGAAGTTTCCGACGTTCAGGTCGATGCAACTTGTGGCGTTCAGGCCAATTTTCCGATGTTCAGATCGAAGAAGTTTCCGACGTTCAGGTCGATGCAACTTGTGGCATTCAGGCCAACCTCTCGGTGTTCAAACCGATATTAATAATCTCATATCTCCCGATGTTTAGATCGAAGTCATTTCCAGTATTCAGACTGATGAGCGGCATTCAGGCCATGGTTATTTCTGTGTTACCATTTATTTTGGTATCCAAGTTAACATTCTTTTTCGGTATTCAGACTAACTCTCACCGTACCAGACGGATTCTTCTTTCAAGACCACCTATTTTCCGATTCTGACAGACATTGTTACTTCACTTCACTTCAGTGCAAATTTTTGGGCTTTTATTGTATTCAATCCCTTGATACCTCGAAAGTACGAAAGCAGCTGCCATCTTCTTTCCGGGTCTCCAGTTGATTGAATAGGGGCAGCTGTAATACCCCAAAATTTACCCTTCATTTTTCCTGGAAAAAAAAAAGTTAAAAAATAAATAAATAAATAAAATTAATTAAATAAATAAATAAAATATAACAATTTTTTTTTGGACTTGGGTCTCCCTCATTTGAGCCCACTACCCATGAAAATCAGTCTATAAATACTGAAGTTTCAGTAGAGGAAAACATACTTGGAGTTACACTGGGAGATTCACTGGAGAGAAAAAGGGAGAGAAGCAAAATACTCTGGGGTTTCCTTGAATCAAAACCCTGGACAAAACCTGGAGAGAAACCTGACAGAGAACTCAGAGCAGCCTCCAAACCCTGAAGGGAACTCAACTGAGAAGTTCACTCCGCCTCACACAAACCCTAGTATTACTTTGCAGATCCGGCCGTACCATTCAATCTTAATCAATCTCTCTCATCAGGTATGCCTTTGTTCCTATTACTTTATGCCTTGAATTTGAATGCTATGAATGTATGAGGTAACATCAGGTTTTGCCCACGGGTTTATATTTGTGTATGAATATGTGAATAATGCCTTGAATGCTTAATCGTTTAATTTCTGAAGTGTATGCCACAGGGTTTGAGGTTCCTGAAACCATACTGTTATCCATGAAAAAAATGCTTATCGTGTTTCACTAACCCTTTTGTTGAGTTTTTGTGAGGGCTCACATGACTTTTGCAGGGATAACTTACGTGGTTTTCCACTTTATTTGTGGGATACCCCCTGGAGGTTTCATTCCGATTACCTGTACTGACTCACTTTCTTTGATGGTGTTTAGCTTGGAAGGATCCCTGGGTTTCCCATTCCTCTAACTGCTGTTACTTCGGATCTTTATCCGCGTGGTACTTTTACATTTTTCCCGCATTTTACTGCTTTCCTAGCTGGAAGACCTCGATAGGAGGCAATGTTTTTGTGTTTACTTTATGCAGGTTCCTTTGTCCAGGGTTAAGAGCTATGAGGTCTTATCCTCATTACCCTTTTGCATGCGCGTTCCTACAATGCAAACAAACCCTTCATTGATTTTTCTTCTCCATAACACACGTTTACTCCTTCTACTACAGGTGAGTAAGTCTCCAAAGGTCGAGCATCCGGTAGATTGCGTAGTAACGTCGTTCATCCAAAACCCACTCCATAACCCCGTAGTTAGCCGAACTACGGCTTGCTCTGATTCTCATTCCAGATGAGATACGTAGGCATAAGACGCGATGTCTTAGCGAGCACACATTCCCCCAACCCATAGGTCAGCCGAGCTACGAAGACTCTGATTCTCATATTCAGATGAGATACGTATGCAGTGGATGCGACATCCGCGCGAGTCATTTCTCTTAACCTTTTTAGTAAATAAACACATTAGGTAAACCCATACCCTTTAGACAAAAACCACAAAAGTGGATCCCGTAGAGTACTATGGATGCGTAGGGGTGCTAATACCTTCCCTTCGTATAACCGACTCCCGAACCCAAGATTTGGTTGCGAGACCCCGTCTTGTCCTTTCGTTTTTCAGGTTTACTTCGAGCATTTCCTTTCCCTCCTTTGGGATGAATAACGCACGGTGGCGACTCTTCTGTCTTTTTCTTTCGCCGGTTGTTTTTTTCGCGCACTGTATTTTTCAGGTTGCGACACATATAAGGAATTCTAAGGGTGGTGAAACTATTGTCTGTTGTATTCCTCTTCTATACAAGTGGTTTATTTTGCACTTGCCTCATACGCCTACTTTTGTGGAGAACAAACAATGTCTAAGGTGGTCTCAGAGACTTATGTCTCTCACTAATGATGATATAGTTTGGTATGATCCTTCTTTGGGAAGTTTGGACATTATTGATAATTGTGGCGAATTCTCTAATGTGCCTCTCATTGGTACACAAGGAGGAAATAACTATAACCCTGCTTTGGCTCATCGTCAACTTGGGTTCCCCTTGAGAGACAAACCTAATAACACTTTGTTAGAAGGTCTTTTCTATCAAGAGGGTAAAGATCCCTAACATTTGAAGCAGAAGATTGTGCATGCTTGGCATAATGTGCATATGAAAGGAAGATCCGAGCTTGGTCCGTGCAATTGTATAGCTTTGGAAGCTTACACTCTTTGGGTGAAGAAGAGAGCTTTGGAGTTGAAGATGCCTTATCCTTGTGAAAGACCTATGTCTATGGTTGTGGTTGAGCCATTAACTCTCCCTAACCAAGATGTAGACGAGTTGGAAGACGCGCTCGCCAAGATGAAGCAAGAGAAGGATATGTGGGAAGAGCGTTTCCGCACTTTGAGCAAGAAACATGAATAGTTGCAATTGGAGTCTAAGGACAAAGATGAACTTATTGAGCTACTTGAAGACCGAGCAACAAAGAGACAGAGAGAGCCAGAGGTTCCATCTTCTAGCATGCCTCACCATTCCGTTGCTTGGAAAAAGATTGTTGATCAGCTTGTCCTCGAGAAGACTCAGATGAAGGCTTCTTTTGAGACTGAGATCCGTCGCATTCGAAGGAAGTATGTGCCTTCAGCTAGGGCTTCTGACATTGTTGTTAGGGATCCTTAGGATGACTAGTCTCCTTCTCTCTTGTACTTTTTATTTGGTTTCTGAAATTGTACTCAGTGTAATCCTTCCAATTATAAATGAAAAAAGATTTTTTTTGTCATATAAAAATTATTGCAATTGTTGTTATATATATATATTTGCAAATGATATGAGTAAGTTCCTTGAAAAAAAATCAAGCATTGCATTTCATGCATCATTTGCATAAGCAGATTTCTCTTTCGCCAGACGTCTCATTGGTGTTTCTTCTGTGCTTTAGCCAAGCTGACTCATCGGTACAACACCCACGCCAATCATCTGAGAATTATGGAGCATCTAGAGCAAGAGAACAGAGAGCTGAAGGACAAGATTGCCCTCCTGACTTCCATGATGGAGTCAGTTCTTGTCGCTCAGAGCCAAGCTTCTCCAACACCTACAACTCCTCCTCCTCAGAGGACAGTTATTTCAGAGGTGGCTACCTCTACCATTCCTGCTGCTACCGCTCATTTCACGCCCACATGCCTGCCGGATTCTCGTGGGGAATGTCGTCCAACTTTATGCCTGAAGGCTTTAAGCCTACTTTTGCTTCCATGCCGGCATCTAGCCCGGTCATGTCTGCGCCACCTCCCGTTGTGCACACCTTACCTCGTGTAGAGGACACCATTTATCACTCCGAGCTATTTGAGGGTCCGGATGTTTATGAGAAAATGGATAAAATGAAAGATCAGTTTCTTGAGCTACGCAAGGAATTGAAGACGCTAAGAGCTAAGACTTGTTTGGAAAGAATGTTGATGAGTTGTGTTTAGTGCCCAATGCTAAGATCCCAGTGAAGTTCAAAGTGTCTGACTTTGAAAAGTATAAAGGGAACACTTGTCCACTCAGTCACCTAGTGATGTATGCTCGCAAGATGTCTACTCAGACCGACAATGATCAACTATTGATTCATTACTTCCAAGATAGTTTGATCGGTGCTGCGCTCCGTTGGTATATGGGATTAGACAATGCAAGCGTTCGTACTTTCAATGACTTGGGAGAGGCTTTTATCAAGAAATATAAGTACAATGTGGATATGGCGCCTGATAGAGACCAGTTGAGGTCTATGTCTCAGAGGGATAAGGAGACGTTTAAAGAGCGCAGAGATGAAGGGAATTGGCTGCCCAGATCACTCCTCCTTTGGAGGAAAAATAGATGACATAGATCTTTCTGAAAACTCTGAGTTTATTCTATTATGAATGTATGATTGCTAGTGCCCCCAGTGACTTTACCGAGATGGTAAACATGGGGAGAGGCTTGAGGAAGGAGTCCGAGAGGGATGTTTGTCGAAAGATGAAGCATCATCGAGTAAGAGATATGGAAGCAATTTTGGGAAGAAAAAGGACAATGAAGCAAATGCAATAAGTAGTGGGAGGCAGAGAAGGCCTCGTATCAGAAGGAATCCATTATCCCGTCAACATCATCATCATGTATCTTCAGTTATCCCTGTATTTTCTAATCAACAATCAACACCAGTTCAACAACAACAACGTCAACAACAACAACCACAACAATGAACAAACACCTATAACAACAACAATACCAACAACAATCATCATCAACAAAAATTTGAGAGGAAGAAGGTCTCTTTCGACCCAATTCCTATGTCTTATGCAGAATTGTATCCCTCTTTAGTTCTCAAGAACTTAATCCAACCGAGGAACCCGCCGCAAATTCCAAAACCACTTCCATAGTGGTACAAGCCTGAGCTCCGTTGTGCTTTTCATCAAGGAGCACCCGGACATGATATAGAGAATTGCTATCCACTCAAGTATGAGGTTCAAAAGCTGATGAAGAGTGGAATGGTGTCCTTCGAGGACTGTGCGCCGAATGTGAAAGCAAATCTGTTACCCACCCATGGGAACTCTTCTGTGAATATCGTGGATGGTTGTCCTGGAGAGTTTAATATTTTTGATGTGCGCTTTATCCGGAGGTCCTTGGTGCAGATGCATAGGGATGTTTGTTTGGTAAGTGATTGTGAACACGACCATGACAGTTGTGTTATCTGTAGTGTTAACCCGAGGGGTTGCGAAGTTGTGAAAAGGGACATCCAGCGACTGATGGATGAATGAATGATTCAAATTGTTCAATCCCGTCATGTAGATGACGATGTAAATGTCATAATACCCATTTTCAAGCAGCCAGAGAGATTGGTAATCTAGTACGACACTAGCAACAATAACAATGTCAGCAATAGATCAGTATCATTATTGGTTATACGGTTAGCGGGCCCAGTCCCATATTCATCTGATAAAGTTATGCCGTATCAGTATAATGCTACAATGATAGAAGGTGGTCAAGAGGTCCCATTACCAACGACTAGCTCTGTGGTGAGCATTGCTGATGTTACCAAGGTAACCCGCAATGGTCGAGTGTTTGGGTCGGTGTTCCCAAAAGATAAAGAAGAATCAGTTGTTGGAAAGAAGGTAGAAGTGCGTGTTATAGATCCAGTTGGTGCTTCAAAGGGTAAGTCTGGTGAATCCAGCGATTTGAAGGCTAACGATGATGATGAGGTACTTTGGTTAATCAAAAGGAGTGAGTTTAATATGGTGGAGCAACTGCTCCAAACTCCCTCGAAGATCTCAGTGTTGTCTTTGCTCATGAATTCTGAAGCGCACAGAGAAGCACTACAATGAGTTATGGAACAAGCTTTTGTAGAACATGATGTTACAGTGGATCAATTCAATCATATCGCGACTAACATCACTTTTTGCAATAATCTTAGCTTCTGTGATGAAGAACTCCCTGAGGAGGGCAGAAATCATAATCTGGCTTTGCATATTTCTATGAATTGCAAAGAGGATGCTTTGTTAAATGTGCTTGCTGACACCGGGTCGTCACTAAATGTGTTGCTGAAGTCAACTTTATCAAAGTTATCATACCAAGGAGCGCCTATGAGGTATAGCGGTATAATTGTCAAAGCTTTTGACGGTTTGGGCAAAATGGTTATTGGTGAAGTGGGTCTTCCAATTAAGATAGGTACAAGTGATTTTCAGATTACTTTTCAAGTAATGGATATCCACCCGACCTACAGTTGCTTGTTGGGAAGGTCATGGATTCATGAAGCAGGAGTTGTTACCTCCATATTACATCAGAAGCTCAAATTTATGAAGAATGGCAAGCTTGTGATCGGTTATGGGGAGAAGGCGTTGTTAGTTAGCCACCTGTCATCTTTCTCTTATGTTGAAGCTAAGGATGAGGTTGGAACTCCGTTCCAAGCCTTATCTGTTGCTGTTGAAAAGAGAGTTGGGGCACCTATGTCCTCATTGAAAGATGCTAAGAAGATTGTTGAAGAAGGCGATGTTGATCAGTGGGGGCGCATGGTAGAGGTCTCCAACAACAAAGGAAGAACCGGTTTGGGGTTCTAGAAAGGTTCATCAACTGCAAGGTTTGAAGATATGCAACTTAGCTTTCGTAGCGGAGGGTTCATTGATGGAAATGAACAACACTTAGCTGTTGTGCTAGAGGATGACGAAGAGGAAGACTGCACCAATTTTGTGACGCATGGAAAGGTTTGCAACAATTGGATTGCTGTTGATATTCCTATTATTTTGCATCGATCTAAGTAATTGCTTTTATATGTTTTTAAAATCCTTCTCTTATGCCTAAGGGAGAAGTGAACATTGTTGGGCATTTTCAAATTGATCATTAATAAAATTAATTTTATTCAGCCACATCTATGATGTCTTGTTTTTACTTTTTGCTTTATTCTGAAAATGGTAATCACAAAAAACATAAATAAACAATATAATTGTCCATCTGCATAATATTTGGTCACAAATCCACTTCTCTAAAATCAAAATATCAAATCATTATGCAGGTTGGTTCCTAACCCCATTGAATACAATGATCCTTCTCCTTCTCCAAATTTTGAATTCCCTGTGTTTGAGGCCGAGGAGGAAAGTGATGAGGAAGTGAGTGATGAACTATCTCGTCTTCTTGAGCAAGATGAAAAGACCATTCAGTCGTTCGAAGAGCAGATTGAGTTAGTCAACTTGGTTTCCGAGGATGATGTGAAGGAAGTCAAGATTGGGTCTCGACTGTGTCCAGATGTCAAGAAGGGTTTGATTGATCTTCTTCGAGAGTATTCAGATGTGTTTGCTTGGTCCTATCAAGATATGCCTTGTTTGGATTCTGAGATTGTGGAGCATAGATTGTCGTTGAAGCCAGAATGCCCGCCAGTCAAGAAGAAGTTGAGAAGAACGCGTCCTGACATGGTTGTGAAGATCAAAGAGGAAGTGCAGAAGCAGATTGATGCTGGTTTCCTTGTGACCGCTGAGTATCCACAATGGGTGGCCAATATTGTGCATGTGCCAAAGAAAGATGGAAAAGTCCGCATGTGTTTTAATTATCGAGATTTGAATAAATCCAGTCCGGAAGATGATTTCCCTCTGCCACACATTGATATGTTGGTAGACAATACTGCTAAATTCAAAGTTTTTTCATTTATGGATGGATTTTCTAGATATAATCAGATCAAGATGGCACCCGAAGATATGGAGAAGACCACATTCATTACACCTTAGGGAACATTCTGTTATAGAGTGATGCCTTTCGGTTTAAAGAATGCTGGTGAAACTTACCAAAGAGCAATGACTACTCTTTTTCATGATATGATACATAAAGAGATTGAAGTCTATGTTGATGATATGATTTCTAAATCTATTGATGAAGAGGAACATGTTGAGCATTTGTTGAAGTTATTCCAGCGTTTGAGGAAGTATAAACTCGGCTTGAATCCCAATAAGTGTACATTTGGTGTTCGTTCTTGTAATTTGTTGGGCTTTATTGTCAGTGAGAAGGGTATTGAAGTTGATCCGACCAAGGTCAAAGCAATACAAGAGATGCCTGCGCCCGAAACTGAGAAGCAAATCAGAGGTTTTCTCGGCCGCTTGAATTACATCACAAGATTTATTTCACGCATGACTGCCACATGTGCGCCTATATTCAAGCTTCTTTGGAAAGATCAGTCTTGTGATTGGACCGAAGACTGCCAAAAAGCATTTGATAGTATCAAGGAATATTTTTTTGAGCCTCCGATTTTGTCTCCACCTATTGAAGGAAGACTGCTGATTATGTATTTGACTGTGCTCGAAGAGAGTATGGGTTGTGTTCTTGGTCAGCAAGATGAGACTGGGAAGAAAGAATTCATAATTTATCACCTCAGTAAGAAATTCATCGACTGTGAGACTCGGTATTCAATGCTTGAGAAGACTTGTTGCGCATTGGCTTGGGCTGCTAAGCGTTTGCGTCAGTATATGTTGAATCATACCACTTGGTTGATATCCAAAATGGATCCAATCAAGTATATATTTGAGAAGCCTGCTTTAACTGGAAAGATTGTCCATTGGCAAATGTTACTGTCAGAGTATGACATCGAATACTGATCTTAGAAGGCAATCAAAGTTAGTATCTTGGCTGACCATTTAGCTCACCAACCGATTGAAGATTACCAGTCAGTATAGTATGATTTTCCTGATGAAGAGATTTTGTACTTGAAAATGAAAGATTGTGATAAACCATTGCTAGATGAAGGGCCAGAGTCTGGTTCCCGTTGGGGCATGGTATTTGATGGAGCTGTTAATCAATATGGAGATGGCATTGGGGAAGTGATTATTACTCCTCAAGGCATGCATCTACCATTTACAGCTAGATTAACTTTCAAGTGTACAAACAATATGGCAGAATATGAAGCTTGCATTATGGGGCTCAAAGAGGCCATGAATCTCAGAATCAAGTATTTGGATGTCTTTGGAGATTCAGCTTTGGTTGTGAATCAGATCAAAGGTGAATGGGAGACAAATCAACCCGGTTTGGTACCGTATAGAGATTATGCGAGGAGGTTTTCAACTTTCTTTACAAAAGTTGAGTTTCATCATATCCCTCGAGATGAGAACCGGATGGCAGATGCTCTTGCAACATTGGCATCGATGATTATAGTAAATATTGGAATGAAGTTACCAACTTGTCTGTGATGTGTCTTGATAGGCCAGCTCATGCGTTCGCTATTGAAGAAATCAAAGACGAGAAGCCGTGGTATTACGACATCAAGTGTTTCCTCCAAAGTCAGGTTTACCCGCCTGGGGCATCTTTGAAAGATAAGAAGCCTTTGAGAAGATTAGCCGGTAATTTCTACTTGAATGGTGATATACTATACAAGAGAAACTTCGACATGGTTTTGCTCAGATGCGTGGATAGACACGAAGCAGACTTATTGATGACTGAAGTGCATGAAGGTTCCTTTGGTACTCATTCCAATGGACATGTGATGGCGAAGAAGATGTTGCGAGCAGGTTACTATTGGCTGACATTGGAATCTGACTGTTACAAATTTGTGAAGAAGTGCCACAAGTGTCAAATCTATGCTGATAAGATTCATGTTCCTCCGACACTATTGAATGTTATTTCTTCCCCATGGCCCTTCTCCATGTGGGGAATTGATATGATTGGGATGATTGAGCCCAAAGCTTCGAATGGACATCGTTTCATTTTGGTGGCAATTGACTACTTCACCAAATGGATTGAAGCAACATTGTATGCAAATGTAACCAAGCAAGTTATTTTAAGGTTTATCAAGAATCAGATCATATGCCGTTATGGTGTGCCAAGCAAGATCATTACTGACAATGGATCGAACTTGAATAACAATATGGTAGAAGCCCTTTGCAAAGATTTCAAGATTGCACATCATAATTCTTCTCCCTACAGACCTAAGATGTATGGGGTTGTTGAAGCTGCCAATAAGAACATTAAGAAGATTATTCAGAAGATGGTTGTCACATATAAGAATTGGCATGAGATGCTCCCATTTGCTTTGCATGGGTATCGTACATTCGTCCGCACTTCAACAGGGGCAACCCTTTTTTCTCTTGTATATGGTATGAAAGCAGTGCTCCCCGTAGAGGTTGAAATTCCTTCATTATGAGTGCTCATGGAAGCCAAGTTGACTGAGGCTGAATGGTGTCAGACTAGGTTTGACCATTTGAATTTGATCGAAGAGAAGAGATTGACTGCCATGTGTCATGGTCAGTTATATCAGTAGAGAATGAAGAAAGCTTTTGACAAGAAGGTCTAACCTCGTGTGTTCAGAGAAGGTGACCTTGTGTCAAGAATATCTTGTCGTTCAAACCAGATTCTAGGGGAAAATGGACTCCTAAATATGAAGGCCCATATGTTATTAAGAGAGCCTTTTCAGGCGGCGCTTTGATTCTTACAACTATGGATGGCGAAGAGTTCACTCGTCTTGTGAACGCAGATGCAGTCAAAAAATACTTTAACTAAAAAGAAAAGAACAGCTCGCTAAGTTGAAAACCCGAAAGGGCGGCTTAGGAAAAAAAGAGCGTCTCGGTGGATTGAAAACCCAAAAGGGCTGTCCAGGCAAAAATTAGAGACAAAAAAACAGAAAAAGAATTTCCTGATAAGTTGAGTACCCCTACTTGGGGCAACTTATGCAAAATTAAGGATTATGGCAAGTAACTGCAGTCTACTCATCGTCCAGTTTTGGAAAGACCTTAGTTGAGCACAAGGGTGACGTCGTTTCATCATCCCAGTAGCGATCAAGAGCACAATGGATATCAAGGGTTGGTAGAAGGATTAAGGATCATTTGTATTCAATGTAACTCTTTTCCATGTAAATTACCATTTTCAACTTTGTAAAAATCTATGGAGTCTTGTCATTTACAGAATACCATCCCATTAAATAAAGTTGAGCTTTTGTCCAATTGTTTCTACTCTTATTTACTTCAGCCAATAATTTAAATTTTATTATGATCATTTTGGAAATTTAAATTTTGTAATCAAAATCATTTTTTTCTTAAAACATATAAAAACAAGAAATTTTCAAAGCAATTAAAAGGAAGTATCAACAACACTTCAAAGAGCAGCAAGTCCTTAAGTGCTAAGCATCAGAGGTTCCCCAAGCACTTAACCCTTCGGGTATCCCTAGTTGTTTGTGCTGATTTGGTTCCCCTGCAAAGTGTTTGTTCCCTAGCAGAGTTCTGATTCTTTTCCCTAGCTAAGTTGGTTGATTCAGTACCTTGCGGCGTGTTATTTCCCGACAGTGTTTCTGTGTTCCCCAACGGAGATCACATTTCTTCAGCAGGGATGATCTTCGGCAGAGTAAGATGTTTTCCCCAGTAGATTGCATTGGTTTCCCCACCATTCGCCATCCGACTCTTCCCAGTCAGAGTTTCCTCTTGGTTCCTGAGCAACTGTTTTGTGTTTATCTTCTGTATGGCTGTCTCCCATTTGATATGGCGTTGACCTAAAATTCCCTGCAGGCTCGATAACTTCTCCTCTCCTTAGAAGATCTCCTCCCTCGGCTAGATTTGAGCCTTTGGTTTGTTGATTTCTTTGTTCTCCAGCAGTTATCTCCCTCTTTCTGTGGATTGACCGAGGATGGTACCGATGATTCAAATTCTTTGCGACACCTTTGTATCCTTCGTGATCGTGTTGTCAGCATAATCATCATATATATACATATACATGTACATTCATATAATTTCATATTTTGCATATTGGCACCATCATATTTGTTTGATTTGTCGGTTTGAGATTCTCATTCTCTGTTATAGCGGTACTTTATCCCCATACGAGCATAGGTGTCTGTCCTCCCTCAATTGTAGAGTGTTAGCCCCTTAGGCAGAAAGACTTTAACCTTTCTCCTCTTCCCCGCTGAGTCGTTTCCTCGTGGATGGTTATTACTTCAATTTCCTCCCTAGTTGTTTATCTGGATGGAATCACTCCCCTTGAGTTATGTCCTTATTGGGTTGAGTCTTGATTGATTGTTTCTTTCTAAATCTTACCTAGATAGATGCTTTGAGTATCCTAAGAGCTTATTACCCAGTAACTGGTAATATTCTTCTTAGTTTGTAGTTTGTTACTTCTTGCCCAATACCCGACAAAAGTGCCCCTGCTTTCCCAGCAGTGGAGTTCCTAGTGAATTCATTTGTTTCTGATTCCCCAGGAAGTATATCCTTGATATGTTCACCCTAACCGATGACGGATATCTTTCTCTCCCCTACCCGAGTCTATCCTTAATATGTTCATCTTAACCGATGACGGATATTCTCATTTATGGTATTCTACCCAGTAAAAAGGTAGTTGTAATCCCTATTGTGTTCCCTAGAGAGTTAATCCTTGATATGTTCATCCTAACCGATGACAGGTTTCCTTCTCTTTGTGGTATTCTACCCAGTAACTGGTAGTTGTAAACCCTACTTTTTCCCGCAGAGTTTATCCTTGATATGTTCATCCTAACCGGTGACGGATTTTCTCTTCGATGGTATTCTATCCAGTAACTGATATATATAATTCCTATTTCTCCCCTCACAGAGTCTATCCTGGATATGTTCATCTTAACCGATGAAGGACTTTCTCTTTGATGGTCTTCCATCCAGCATTCGATAAATGTAATTCATACTTTTTGTTCAGTTGGTTTATCCTTGATATGTTCATCTTAACCGATGACGAGTATCCTCCTTGATAATCCCAGGCAAGTCTATCCTTGATATGTTCATCTTAACCGATGACGAATTTTCCTCCCTGTTGAGTCTATCCTTGATATGTTCATCCTAACCGATGACGGATATTCTCATCTTTGGTCTTCTACCTAGTAACCAGTAGTTGTAAATCCTATTTTTCTGTGATTTTCCCTAGCAAGGCTATTCTTACCCAGTAACCGGTAATGAATACTCCCTCCTGGTATTTCTCAGCGAGTCATCCTTGATATGTTCATCCTAACCGATGACGGGTGCCCTCTCTGTCAGATCTTTATTATCTCCTTACCCCAGTAGCAGGTAATAGATAATAGGTTTCTGCTCCTCCTGTGTTGAAGTTTATTTCTTCCCCAGTTGAGTTGAGTGCGCGTTTCCTTAGTGAAATCTATTTTCCTGCATGATTCAAGTACTTCAGTTTCATCCTGACTTACTCGTATCCCCTGCAGATGTTATTGTTCCCCGGCTGAGTCTTTCCATTTTATATGGAATTCATCTAGTTCCCCAGCAGTTTTAAGTCGTAGCCTGGCCTACACATAACTCCTTTATCCCCTAGAGTCTCTGTCTCCCCAGTGAGTTTCCTTAAGGAATACATTATACTCCTGCGAACTTTTGGTCTCTCTGATTTCTTTCCGTTTGTGGCAATATTTCCCCACAGGGCATTAATTTTTGCATTCATATCATATGCATCATGAGGTCTCTTAGGGACCAAAATTTGTTTCTATATGTTGTTATTTAAGCCCATTCTACTGAGTCAACACGAAGATTTTAACCTTCGCCTCCTCAGTTAGAATGTCCTTAAATAGGGGCAGCTGTAAGACCCCAATTTTGACCCTAAGATCCCTCATGCAATTTCATCATGTGCATTAACATTGGGATCATACCTTGGCATCCTCCTTACCATTTCTTTCATTGGTTTTATTTTGGGGGAGATCACCAAGCACCATGTGATTGTATCATATTTATATTTTATCATTTTACTAACCAAAATACCAAAAATATGTCTTTGCATTTGCCTAACTCTTTTGTAGGTAGCGCATGATCCCTATTGATCTATCAAGATCTTATCTAGGGTTTGAGACCCTCATGACAAAAAGCACAACCATGAATTGATACAATAATGGTTATGAGCAACATATATGAGTTCCATTGATTCCTACATGTTATATTGATCAAGTTTTCTTCAAGAGTTTGAGGATGATTTGCCTTGGAACCCCTAGTTTGACTGGGTATCTTAAGTAACTTCTCCAACAAGCTATCTCACCAATTGATCAAATTTATCAATGGACACTTCAAAATTCATCATATTATGCATATATGATCTACCATTATCCAAGAAAGTCAAAAGAATTGAAGGTTGGCAAGTTGGTTGATGGTGGTTGGTCAGATGAATTCATCTAATCAAAACTAGGTCTCCCTAGACCCTATCTCCTACAATTTTCACCATATGAAAATGATTATAAGATACAAGTTACTCTAAATGACTTTCCAAACAACTTTCATGTTGAGACCTAGAGCTACTTTTGCTTAGAAAAACATTTTCTATGTTGAAACATTATAGGTCATTTTGTCTCAACCCTAATTTGAAAGTCAACTTCCCAAGGCCATAACTTGCTCATTTTTTCTGAGATGAAAGATTTCCAAGTTTCATAATCAAATTCAAGATGTATACTTCAATTTTGATGTTTGGAGTTAGAGCAAATTCAACATTTATGAGCATGTGATACGAGGTTACATTATAGGTCATTTTTTACCTATACCATTGAACAAGTGATTTTTCCAAACTTCAAAAATGCATAACTCTATCATTATAAATCCAAATGACATGAAATTGGTTACCATTTTGAATTTATTTCAAAGAGCTACAACTTTGATGAAGACACTTTTCTCATGTGAGGCTCACATAAAAAGTTAAGTAAGGTGGAATATTGAGATATATGACTTGACACTTAGAAAAAATTTCAACATGTTGAAATTTCCAAACTTCCACCTTAAAATTCTCCATGTTCCAAGCTCCAAATGAAAAAGTGTTGAACATTAAACTTGTTCCCATTGATCCAAGCTTTCCAAAGAACCCAAGTTCATGCATTTTGGATGAGGTTTGCTAGGTCCGTGCATGGCTTTAACAGGGCTACATCATTTGAAAGAATCAATTGCACAAATTTAAGTTCACAATGCCTTGCCATTCAAGCTTCATTCAGACCTTAATAGGAATCATTTTGGTATGTATTGCATTGCATCATTGGCTTGTACATGCCCATGCACTCGTACCATCCACATTGCTAATTTTGGACAGATTTTTGAAGTGTGCAAATATCATTCCCTTTGGCTATAAATAGAAGGCTTCTGATCTCATTTGAAGAAGACTTTGCGTGCCAGATTTGCCCCCCATTGAAACCCTCTCATTCTAAAGGAAAACCTGAGAAATTTCAATTTGAAATTTGAGTTTGAATCTCAACTGTTGGAGATTCAAGAACTCCAGGATCCAAAGCCTTGCAACCTCTCTAATCACTTCCTGCTAGCTTCTCAAGTGTGATCAGATCGTGTTTGGAGCAAGCAACATCAAGAACTGCATAGCATTGAAGGTAATTTTCAGAAAACTTCATCTCTTCGATTCTCACTCAATTCTACTCAATTCTCTTGGATCTTTGGTTGTTTGAAGTCCTACTAATGTAGGAAAGAAGATTGAGTTGCTTAGAGGTCAAATCGAAGCAACTCAGTTGACACACCTCAAAATTCAACTCCTCATATCTTTTTATATATTTGGGGTTAGCTAAAATTGAGGTCAGATTCGTGCTCTACGCCATTTTTTCTTTAAGATCATGTCCTCCTTTTTTATTTTGGTGATGGTTGAAGGTGGACCAGTCCGGTGAGGTCCACCGGAGAAGAAGACCGGAGCTCTGGCTCCGGCGATGTGTTAGCATCTCTCCAAACCATATGATCTTTTTCAAATATTTTAATCTCACGCATTGGTTCTGATTACCATCCCTACAGCGCATTGACTAGTGTCCATTGTGGAACGCGCGTTGAGGACCATTTGATCTGCCACCTCAATTAATGAGGGAGATCAAGTGGTCCACGTTTTTTGTTATTTTTTGATTTTCTTTTATTCCTTTTATTTTCATTAATTCATATTAATTTTAATATTGATCCAAGAAATATGAGAGTTTCACCAAAAAATTTCAAAAAATTTCCTCTTTCATATTCTGAATTAAAATTATTTTTTGGATCATTATTAATATTTTTCATGATTTAATTGATTTTGTGATTATTTTTAATTATTTAAAAATACTTTTAAGTCTTTAAAAATTCTAAAAAAAATTCTCCAAGGTCCTTTGACCTTATTTGACCTATGATAAATCTCATGGCCATTTTTTGGTGTTTTGATGAGGTTTTAGGAATTTGGCAAACCATATTTAATTTAAATGTATTATTTTAGTCTTTTTAATTGAATAAATGCCAATTAATTGTGTTGACCAATTGTGATGACTTGTTTGAGTTTGACTCTTGTTGTTGGGCCTTGGTCAAGGTTGATTTGACTTTGTCAAGTTAATATCATTGGATTTAGGGGATTGATGGAATGTACATTCCATCTCCCAAAATGAATGGATGATATTAGTTTGGTAAAAGTCCTCCTTTGACCAATTTTAGTTTTGATCCATTCCTCCCCCCCCCCCTCTTCATATCATTCCCATTCTTTATGCAGTCATCTCATTTGGCCTATGATATCTTAAAGTCCTAAGGCTAGTTGATTGAAAAATCAACATGAGTATGGATGAGATTAGGCCACCTCTTTTGCATATTCTTTTTGTGTGTGGTATGTTTCATGAGCATAGTCCATTATACTATGTCTCTAACATGCATTAACACCAAAATTCTATTACCCGACCTCAAATAGTTGTGACTTCTACATAAGTCCAATTACGATTGCTTAACATAACGCTAAGTTTGTGACACAAAAGGCATAACATTCTAGTTAGTGAGATTGTAAGTCTCCTCTCTTTCATGGTATTGTGTGGAAACCTGGCCTTTTTTCCTTCCTTTGGAAGATATCTTGGCTCAAGGATCCATGCTTGTGATAAGTGGGTTGAGTGTTCTCCAAAGAATGACTTAAAAATGAAAGCAAAAGTAAAACAATACTAACTTCTAACTCATTAACAACTAACTTTTAATTTCAAGCCATTTACTTTAATGTCATTTAATTTTAGTCTTTATTCATTTGTCATTATTCATACCATTCTAATTGTTTAAGCTAATGCAATTTTCACTTTGTCCATTTGGACCATATTATGTGATAAATCTTGTTTGTGTATACTTTGCTTGTTTGTGTGGTGTTTGACCATTAATGTACATAATAACAACAAAAACCCTAAAAAACTTTTGTGTCGACTGTTGGCTTGATCTTAGACAAATGGACTTAGAATTTAGGAAACATTCCTATGCTAAAGGACTTGGCCAATGCCAATTTTTGTGAAATCAAATGCTGGCAATTTGGAACTTCATCTGATACATCATTCAAGATCCCTTTGAGTTCATCTACAACATGATCATTGTGAAGTTGTTATTTTGAACCTGTGACTTATAGAATTTAGTTGTTACATGGGCTAATTTGAAGAAGATCATAGAGTGGCTAAGCTTGGATGTGGCTATCTTTATTTGATGCCTTGCTCTTCAAGATTGATATAATTGTACATTTGTGTGTTTCTTAATTCTAAATGTCCAAGGGAATTTGGGGTTTCTATATGGCATTCTTTCCTATTGGATTGCTACCCATCGGTCAGATCTTTTCAACTCTTAACTTTTAATTTTGTGCATAGGATTAGTCTCTTCATCTTCTCCCCATTTCTTTAATTTCAAAATCTCTCCCTCCTTTTAAAGTTTTCTTTGTTTGAACTTACTTTGTTCTAAACTTTGACCACCTTGCAAAAAGATAGAAACTTTGGCCTTATGCCATTGCATTTTCAAACTTCTTTTCTTAAATCAAACTTGTAAATAAACTTAACTATACTTGACTTAAACTTTCAAAAAGACAAAACGAACTAACTCATTCAAACCATTTTCAGGCCTTTGTGCCTTTCAAACTTAATTTTTGATAAAAGCAACGCATCCACTTTGAAATTTGTATCACGAACTACGAGGTTTTGATCCCTCATTTTTATGTTGGTACGTAGGCACAAGTCTGAAGGTCTTGTCAAACAAAAAAATATAATTAATGAATTATTTTCTCATCCCCACATTCTATTTGTTCGTAAACATCATTTTTGTAGCAATTACATATGCACACAAAAAGGGCTCCCTAGGAGTACCTAGGACACTTTGGGTGCTAACACCTTCCCTCTGTGTAACCAACCCCCTTACCTGTAATCTCTAACATTTTATTAGTTTTGATTTGAAAACTTCTTACTTTTGGGTTTTGTTCATACTTTTTTCCCTTTTCCCTTGGAAACAATAAAAGCGCGGTGGCAACTCTTGTTATTTGATGTCTAGCTTATCCATAGCTTGATGATCATGAATTTACCACTACAGGAACAACTGGTGGAGTCCTTGTTTTCACCAAATTTTTATGAATTAAAGCAAGAAACAACTTTGCATAAGCCATTGGAATTGGGTTAAACTGTACATGTCTCTGGGTACGGTTTTGTTGATTCTGTTGATTCGTGCATTGTTGGAAACACGGTTGATAACTCGGTGTTACTTGAGCAACTAGAGCAGAATTAATAACTAGAGTTACAAACACCACATGATGATGACATTGATTGTTCCTCGAAAGCCTTCTTCGTCTCTCTTGTTAGATAGAGTTTGCATTGTGTTCCTACTTGGGTAAACCACTCCCATACTTTCTGGAACCATCGGGCCTACTCCCTTCTTTCAACCGTCCTTCACGGACACCTTCTTCTAACCTCAAACCAATATTCACCATATCTGTAAAGTCGCTAGGCGCACTTGCAACTATCCGATCATAATAGAACGGACTCAACGTCTTCAAAAACAGCTTTGTCATTTCTTTCTCCTCCAATGGAGGACTAACCTATGCAGTGATCTCGCGTCACGTCTGTATGTATTCCTTGAAGGTTTCTTTTTCCTTGTGGGACATAGCACGAAGTTGATCTCTGTCCGGTGTCACATCGACATTATATTTGTACTTGCGAACAAAAGCTTCACCTAGGTCATTGAACATTCGAATCTGAGTACTGTCGAGCCCCTTATACCATTTCAGAGCAGCCCAGTCAAATTATCTTGAAAGTAATGGATCAACAACTGATGATTGTCAATCTGAGTCGACATCTTACGAGCGTACATCACCAGATGACTAAAAGGTCAGGAATTGCCTTTGTACTTTTCAAAATCTGAAACCTTGAACTTATGCGGAATCTTCACATTATGGACCAAATACAAATCATGAGAATTCTTACCAAACAAATTTCCCCCCTCAAAGCTTGAATCTCTTTCTAAATTTCCTGAAATTGATCTTGGAACTCATCCATCCTCTCATAAATACCAACAGTCTCACTTTGGTCAGCATGAAAAAAAGTTCTTCAACATACGAAACATCATGAACCACAGGAGGTGGTACAGATATCACAGGTTGAGTCACTGGAACTTCAGGTTGGTACCCTTTAGGCACAAAGTTGGGAGGCATGCCCCAAGGGAAACCATAAGGGATGTGGTGCTGCAGAACACTGATGGGAACCACAGAGATGGGCATAGAGACAATCTCGGAAATCATGGTCCTCTGAAGCGGAGTCGGAGGAGAAGGTGGAGGCTGATTCTGAGAAGACGCCAAAGCTTCCATCATAGTAGTAAGCCTCTCATATTTGTCCCTCAAAGTTATCACCTCTTCATGGAGCTCACGATTCTCTTGCTCTAGGTGGTCCATCTTTTTCAACTACTTAGCTCGAGTATTGTATCGGTGAGACAACTTGTATGAATGGAGACCAAGAAAGGAATAAGACTCATGGATAACTTGCTCAAAGTAAGACCAAGATGCAACATCATGCATGATATGCAAATTTAGATGTTGTATTATTTATTTTCCAAGGAACTTTAAGACATAAGTTAGAAAAATAAGAATAACACATTTCAATGTAAAAATCTCATTGTATTAATAATAGAAAGGATTACAATCGGAAATACAATTTCAATGATCATAAGCGGAAAGAAACTAGATCTATGGAATCATGTCCGATTATGACCCAATTCCAAGTTGACACTCTTGCGAAGCCTTTTAATCTCTCTTTCATAACTTATTTTCATAGCATCCTTCTCTATCACGAACTGGTCTAGAATGCCTTTCCAAATGCCGGAAGTAGGAAGATTGGTAGATGACAAACTGTTAGAGGAAAATAAATCCTCTTGGCCTCTGGATCTCTTCACAACATGTTGCTCGAGTAATTTTGTCAAGTCGTCCTTTTCCTTTAGTTTCTTCTGCAATTCTACTTTCTCAAGGTGTGAGGTGTGAAATTTTCTTTCCCAATCATCCCTTTCTTGTTTCATCCTATCCAAAGCCTCTTGCAACTCCTCTATGCCTTTAATATTGGGAGTTTTAACCATTACTAACGACATAGGACTTTCATAAGCGTATGACATCTTAAATTCCTTTCCTCTTTTCTTCACCTAACTAGTGTAAGGCTCCAAAGCTACACAATCCTCAATCCAAGCTCTCATTTCCATTTCATATGAACATTGTTGCAAGCATACACTATCCTAGCTTTTAAGCCTTGAGTGTCCTTCCCTTAGAAAAATAAACCTTCTAACAAGGTGTTATTAGGTTTATCCTTCATAGAGAACCCAAGTTGACGTCTTGCCAAAGCCGAATTATAGTTGATTCCTCCTTGTGTACCAAGAAGAGGCACATTAGAGAACTCCCCACAACTGTCAATAACCTCAACATCGTTGTAAATAGGAGAGTACCAAGTTATATCATCATTGGTGAGAGACATAAGTCTTTGAGACCACCTGAAACAACCCTTGTTTTCTTAGAAGATAGGAGACTGCGACAAGTGTGAAATAAACCACTTTTATAGTAAAGGCGCACAACAAACTATAGTTCTACCCCCTTTAGAAGTCCTATGATGAATGGTAAAATAAGTATCACCGAGAAGAGTTAGAATAGGATTCCCAATCAAGAAGATCCTCATAACATTAACATCAAAAAAATTGTTAATGTTAGGAAACAAGATCAAACCATAGATGAGTAAGGAAAGAACAGTCTCGAATGCCACCATACTATTAGCATTAGCAAAAAAAAGGCCTTTTCCAATAGAAACTTTGATGCCAACCCTCTGATATCTCCTTTGATAGTGAGATTTGCATCTATTTCAGACTTCCTTAGATCAATGGCTTCGGCAATAGCCCGAGATTCAAGAATTCCTTCCACCCCACTAAAAGGAACTCTATCAGAAACTGGTACACCTAAAAGGTGAGCATACTCCTCCATGGTAGGCAATAATTGATAATTAGGGAAAGTGAAGCATCAGTAAATAATATCAGAAAATTAAACCGAAGTGCAGATAAGACCATCCTCAATATCAGTAAATATCACAAATAAAACTCTTCCAAAACGGTCTCTGAAACCCTTAAGATCATCCACAAAATATGCTAGCTTCCTTAATTCCACGAGATCATAACATCTAAAACTGTATTTCCGAGTATTCCTTCTTCCAATATCCATGACCAAAATATCTACGATGTTTGCAACAAGAGCCTTTGAGTTCCTTGAAAATTGAGTAAAACCCTTATGATTGCCATGAGTGCATGATGCAACAATCATAAACAAGGTCACACAAAGTACACAAACAAGGTCCAAAGGTTTGTAGTCATGAGCATGGAGCCAAGGGTAAGAACCAACCCATAATGTATGTACTAAGGGTATAATCACATGTAGAACAAGGTTATAAAAAGTTCCCAGAGTTGTAATTCCATATTTTGGATATTATCGGTTTATACGACTACTCGTCAACCAATAATATTCTCAAGAGAAACTCGTCCGAGTGTAGTATCATGTAACAACTAATTTAAGTCTACACCTAAATAGCCACCGCACTACGTCCTAAAAGGCCAATATGGGTTAAGGGTTCTAAGGTCATCAGCTTCTCGGGCTCCCAGGTCGGAAAAAGTAATGACAACTACGACTACTCGCGTGACATCAGTAATCCCTAAGGGGCTTCCACTGAATGGGGGATCTCAAGTTAGCTTATTAAGGATTAACTCCATGTAAGCTGAACATGACTATACCACCATACTATCATAATAGCTCTCAAGTTCGGGTATAGGACTTACCTCACCACACAGAGATCACCAAGCACCAGACAGAACAAATAATAACAAACAACAACAAACACAATATATACATAAAAACAAAGATGGGATTAACCCACTAGGGACTACTCCCCAGCAAAGTTGCCACTTTCCTATAGTAGTAAAAAAATTGAGATTAAGCTATTGATTAACTTAACTCGCAAAGCAAGAGTCGTCACCGCGCTTTTATTATTTCCAAAGGAAAAATGGAAATAGTACGAACAAAATCCAAAGAAGTTTTAAAATAAAACTAGTAAAAAGAGAACAAGGGTCCGGGGGTTAGTTATGCAAAGGGGCGGTATTTACACCCTAAACATCCATGGTACTCCATGGTAACCTCTTTGAAAATATGTAAATTTTAGCTTGAAAATGGTATTGTTTGTTAAAAGATTGGAGGGATGATAAAAGAAGTATCTTTATTGTGATTTGGTGTTTGCCAAGACTTTTATAGTCTAATGCCTACGAACCAACAAAGTGAAATGGAGGATCAAAACCTCATAGTTCGTGGTAAAAATAACAAAGAGAGTTTATTTTGATTCATTTTTATGGAAAATACATTTTGTCATTTTAAGGAGAATACTCAACTAGTCATCCACAAGTATGAGAACTTTACATCATCATGAGAAGGGCTCCAACTTGGATAAGGATCAACAAGTATGCCACTAGCTCTCACATATGGAAAAGAATTATCATAAATAATATGGAGATAGGAGGATTACGACTCAACTATGGAAATGAATCATGTCTAATGCCTTGAGAAAAAGTTTTAAAGAGAAGAGTGCATAAAAGGCACAAAATGGTTTGAATGAGTTAGATATTTTTTAGTCTTTTGAAAATGGTCAAAGTATGCTTAAGATGAATTGACATTTATTAAGAAAAATATTTTGAAAACTAATGACAAAAGTCAAGGTTTATTGAGAAAAATGATTCAAGTTAAAAACAAGAAGGTTTTGAATAAGAGAGAAGATTTTGAAAATTAAAGAAGGGGAAGGAGAAGAAGAGACTATCCTAAAGAAGTAAAGTAAAAGCTAAATAAGAAAGATCTAACCAAAAGATAGCAAACTTTATTACATAAGTCAAGCAAGAGTTCTCTCCTTTGGATTAAGCCTCAAGCAAGCAAAATAAGCAAATAGTAGTCCAAATGTCAGATGAAACCAAAGTAACCAAGCCAAGTCTTCAAAGAGAAGTCAAAAGTCAAAGGTATCATATGGATTCCATAGTCTCAAGTCACAAAGTCCCAAAGCAAAGGTCAAGATCCTAATTCTAAGTCCATCACTCCACAAAGATGTCAAGGATAGTAACCACAAGTCCATGCATAAAGATAACCAAGTTCCTTTTAATGTTTTTTCCTTTATTAATGTATTTTAAAAGAAAATGAAAGTCCAATGGACAAAGGAAAAAGAGAATAAACATAAACAAAAGTCCAAGTGGATAAAGAGTAAATATGATATGAGATGTTAAAATAAAAACATAAAGTAAATAATAAGAAATAAAAAGCACGAAGTAAATGACACTAAAATAAAGTTAATATAATAAGATGTTAGTAAATGTTAGTGAGAGAATAAAAGATGTTTTGGTCATCTTTTTGAGAACACTCAACTATCCACTCACAAACATGAAAAATATGGTCCTAGGCATCATTATGAGAAGGGTTCCAACTTGGATAAAATCAACAAGTATGCCACTAGCTCTCACAAATGGAAAATAAGCAAAATTTTCGCACAATACCATGAGGAATAGGAGACTTACAATCTCACTTATAAAAATGCCATTGCCTTTGGGACAAATTTAGCGCTATTTTAAGCAATCGTAATTGGACTTATGTAGAAGTCACAACTATCTGAGGTCGGTCAATAAAAATGTTTATGTTAATACATGATATAATCTAGGCATGAAGGATTCAGGTACAAGAAGGAGCATCACACGCACGGGACAAGGGAAAAGTCAGCAATTAAACCTTCCCACAGGACATATGATAACCTCAATGAGAAATTTACACCTCTCAATACAAAGCGTGTTGACATTTTATGAGAAGTGTACCATCTCAAGCTAATACTGGAGCCTACTCGTCCTAAGAGAGTCAATGCGGTGTTAGGAAAGGATGAAGATTCATGATGCACCTATCATCATTTGAGATTCCCCTAGAAGCCCTATAAATACCTTACCCCTCAAAGGGAAAAGACAGATCCTCAAGTCATACACACTTACTATTACTCAAAGAACCATGCATTCATAGTAGCCCTAACACCGTAAAGTTAACCGCCCGCCTTCAAACCAGCAGCGCCGACCGCCAACAAGGTCTCTCACCTCATGTGAGTTGGTCCCTTAAACAGGCTCAAAAACCACATATTGGGTCACTCTCCATGTGAGCTAGCCCTCACCCCAAACATGCAATATACCTACTAGAGCCTATGATTCTCCTTGCCCTTGTAGGGGGAACATACACACACCTGTATTTTTTAGACAATACAGTGGCGCCCACAGTGGGCCACTGTAAAACTAACATGGGTCACGCCTCCTTTTAACAAACATCACCTTCTTTGTCGTAACCTCATCTCCAACACCTATCTATTACCAATCATGGTGAACATAAAGAGCTTCATCCCCTACTCTTGAGGATACCAATGGTACAGGAGAGGCCAAGGCCATGGCGGAGTTGCGAGCTTCCATGGAAGAATTATGACGCCACAACCGAGCGCTAGAGGATGGCATCTAGAACATCAGGCAACACCAATAGAAGGTCAATTGAAATTTTGCACCTCAGGGGACAGTTGTCGAACACGATGGCCTAGACAACTGGTTCAATAAGTAAAAACAGAACAATAATAAGTACTAGATGATGAAGTAAAATATCAGTAAATAACATGATATATGTTTACCTAGTTCGGTGAAATCACACCCACGTCTAGAGGGATAAGTCTTTACACTATACATCCTAAATCGACAAATAAATAAATAAAACATGTATATCACGAATATTCTCCAAGCAAGATGCCATTCAACAACAAGCAACTCACATTTGAACAACGTAATTAAAATTTTAAACCATTTAATAAGTAGCGGAAAAATAGAAAATAGTAGGCATAAAAGCCTCAAAAACCAAAAGTTTGAAAAATGGTTCAATGTTAATAGCATATGAAGATATGCAACATATAATAAATTACAGAATACTCGTCCCCTCGTGTTACATATCAGAGCGACTCCAACAACAAATAACTAAATAGGAACAAGACTGTCCTCAACCTCAAGCTCCTACTCAAGTACCTGACTATATGTACTTTATAGGAGCACAGACGAAAAAACACAAAAAAGGGTGAGAATATATTCAAATAATAAACAGTACATAAATAATCAGAATAGATTCATACACTACAAATTCATACACATATCAGATATGCACCTCAAATATCATGTATTCACATCTCACCCACATCACATTCAAACTCTCATAATTATACAAGAGAACTCATAAATGCACAAGCATCTCATTTGCACAATCATTATATAATGCAATGCAACAATTGACTCAACTCTTTCTCGTCACGTTCCCCACTCTAAACTGGACTCATAACTCAACTATATATGCATGCAGTACCGACTCAACATTTGGTTCTTTATATGAACCAGGTTTCAATCACTATGAACCCCGAGTTGCCACTCTGAGCTCCAAGCCCCCATTCCGAGCTTGGGATAAGTCACTAGTCCCCACTCTAAACTAGCAAATATGCATCTTTCACAATAATTATAACATATGATGCATGGCATATCACAATGCAATAACACCAACACAACAACGAATACAACCACTTTGACTACAAATGATCACACCATAACATAGAAAACACTTCATACCCATTCTGATTGTAATTCATCATGCACTCAACATAATACGAGTAGTTCTCACTCCGAACCACTCGCCTCATTAATCATCAACTAAGCATGTACAATTATCACATAATTATACATATGATACAGAACAAATATTCACACATTGAACATAAATGTATACATCAATTATCTCACAATGCACCACCATACGGTAACTCTGTTCTTTAGCTCTCTAAGCTTTAAACGACACTCCATTTAGACTCACGAAAACAAAGCTATGGCCAAAATGGTCGAGGAATAAATCATGGTTCAGTTTCAGAAATTTTTACAAAATTACCCAGCATCAATTGATTGACATGGAGTTCCAATCGATTGACATTAAGTCCACATGCTCACTGACTTCTCAAAATTCACTTAAAACTCAATGCAATTGATTAATTCATAATGACAATTGATTGCAATTTATTTTCTCTAAAAATACACACATGCAGTCGATTGATATCTTGTGTCAATTGATTGAAATAATTAATATTTCTATAAAAAACAAGCATGCAATCGGTTGACATATGGTGTCAATAAATTGACATCATACAATTTTCCAGAAATCCAAATTTTCTCTACATCGCTCATCTTTCTCATCACATACTTATCATACCTCAAACCAGACCCTATTATATCATTCAAAAACACAACAAAATCACATTCTATTATAACTAAAACATCAATTACCTCCATAATAACATTAATCATCGTTTTTATCATGAATTGATCAATTGTATTCATACCCTAAAATCCCCAAACTTCAACATAATTTCATCATACAATCAATTGATTCATGAGCACACAACAACACAACAACAAATACTACTATGGAAAACACCTCTCATAATGGTTGGAAAAGGGGTATAACCCCGTCCGACCAACCGTTATAAGGTAAAATGTCATTGTATGTATGATTCTTTCCACCACGGTCATGCGACCGTGATTATAAGTCAAGTAGCGTGCAACCTATCACAATGGTTACTTTAAACAACCATTGTTGTATGTCTCAACTTATCACAACAGTTACTTTAAACAACCATTGTTGTATGTTTTAATAAAATACAAAAAATGCAGTAGTAGAATAACAACAACAAGAAGAACAAGAAGAACTACAACAAGAACAACAATAACAAGAACAAAAACAACAATAAAAACAACAAAAATAACAACAGTAACAAGAACAACAAGAATAACAACAATAATAACAACAGAAACAACTAGAAGAAGAAGAATAACAAGAACAACAAGAATAACAATAAGAACAATAAGAACAACAACAACAACAACAACAAGAACAACGACAACAAACATTGCTAACTTGAATCCATGTTTTCCTCGTCTCTTTCAAGTTGGAGAATAGGCGATGGAGTTCTGAAATTTGTTAATGAAAGAAATGATATTTTCAAGTTTTGTTTATGGAAGAAATGATGTTTTCAAGCTTGGTTTAGTGGAGAAATAGAGTGTCGTAAATGGAAGATGATGTTTGAAGGTAGAAGATGAATTTCATATAAGTTGGAAGTTCGTCTAAGTTGGAAGTTCATCTAAGTTTTAGGTTTCACATGGATCACCAATGGTCGTGTCTTGAGCGTTGATACTCATTAAATGGACGACAAAGATTTGTTTAAGGATGATAAAGAAACTCAATAAACAAGTTTATATTTCCCCATGACCCTGAGTTACTTTTCATCACGGTTGGAAGTTTTGAACCGTGGTAAAAAGTGGCTTAAATATAAATAAAAACAAAACTGTAGGTGTTAGTATTCGAACTCATGACTATGCGCCACTTTTCACCACAGTTGAAAGTTCCAACCATGGTAAAAAGTGGCTTAAAATAAATAAAAAACAAAATTGTAGGTGTTAGGATTCGAACTCATGATCATGCACCACTTTTCACCACTGTTTGAAGTTCCAACTGTGGTGAAAAGTGACTTAAAAATGAAAATAAAATGAAAACACCTAAGTGAATAGATTTTACCATAGTGTACACTTTGGCCGATGTGAAATGGCGTCATGAAAGGTACTTTTTGTATTAGTGAAACACAATTTATCACATAAATTTAAGGTGAAAGCAGAATCATAACATCATATATCATACTCATAATCAAACATTAGACAAACACAAAACCATATTGGAGGTTAAGAGAAACATCTTTACCTTTTCATGATTTAGGAATCCTTAATTGAATAATTTTTCCCTTACCTTGTAATTTCAACAAAATCAGCAAAAGCAACCTTCAATGGCCTTCTCATCCAAGCCTTAACTCTCCACTCTTGTTTCTCTAACTCACTCTTTTATTTCACGTACGGACAAAATGGTTCTAAAAACCTAATTCTCTAATTTTCTGAATATATAATATTCTAATAATTCCTTTTAATTAACTCTTGGCTCAACTAACCAAAAACTCTTCAATACTAACCACCAATTTCCATTATTCTCACTTTTTACCTAACTTATCAAATTCTAGTAATTTAATCAATTTAATTCTCA
The DNA here is from genome assembly GCF_024323335.1 of Lathyrus oleraceus. NCBI lineage: Eukaryota > Viridiplantae > Streptophyta > Magnoliopsida > Fabales > Fabaceae > Lathyrus > Lathyrus oleraceus. The sequence continues at coordinate 447,331,524 of NC_066582.1, read as the reverse complement.
CTAAACAAATTAAATTAGCACAAATCACCACAAATACTGACACCGGCCAAACATATCATAAATCACATAAAATAATTATTTAAATAAATCACTTACCTAAATCAAATAATTAAATAAACGATTAATTAAATCAGGATGTTACAAAGTCCACAACCCAAGAAACAAAATTCACTATTAGTAGTTTAGTACAATTATCAAACCATATGTTGTTCAATGCCTATTCCTAACATTACCCAATGACTTTTTATTTAGGACTCCCCTTAAACATGAGAACCTACTCACTTTCTTCTCAATCACAGAACCCATGATTGGAGATTACAACTTAATAATCAGTGTTGAATACTATCATTCAATTCTTGATAAACCTTATATCTCAAGTTACTGAATCATAGAGGTGTACACACAATAATAACAAGGACTCAAAATAAACCCTAGCATTCTAAAATCTTCAATGTATTGCTTGACTTCCAAAGTAGGTTTTGAGCTCCTTATATAACATAATAATTTCAGGATTTTCTTTATGGATTTGAGATTTGATTTCATCCAGAATTAATGCAAAATATGTTAGATATTATTTGTTCCATAAATATATCCAACAAGATATGATTTATTTCGATTTAAATTCAAAATTTTAAATCTTCATTTAAATCTGAATCAATCTTCGTCCAACTGGCAAACAAATCACCTAATCATATTGTTAAGCCAATTAACAATAAAATATGATCCAATCTTTGACCATAACCTCTTCAAAAACACAAAAATATTTACCTGTTGCGTAAGGCCCAAATGTCGTACCTCATGCTGAAGCATCACGTCCAACATGTGTTCCTTTTACACCACCATACAACTTAAACCAAGCTAGATAATCTTGAACACTTTGAATACTTATCCATGTTATTGTTTTACAAAATGCAGCCAATCCAAATTGCCAATCCAATAGGAACTACAATCTCCCCGTTAGGCAAATTATGGCAAAACAACTTCTTCAAGATATAACACTTAATCAAACCAGAACAAGTGACAGTCTTCAGAGCATACAATAAACAGTCTTCCAAATATCAGAGATAAGCTTAGCAGCAAAAAATTAGTAGCATTCATCACAAATTCCATATAAAATAATGCTCTAGAATCAATGCAAATATTCACAACTTAGTCATGCATATAACTCAGTCAGCTCATAGTTAGTAGCATACAATCCTACTAACTAACATATCTCAGTATGCAATCATTCACATACTTAGTCATGCACACACAAGTAGTTAGTAATTGATATCATAGTATTCAAGGAATACTACTAACATATATTTGTTTTCACATATACAAGGGTCATATGTATTGCCTGATGCTCTAGCATGTGAGCACAACATTAGTACTTACCAGAGATGGTTAGTACTAAATAAAAACTTGTGTTACCTCATCACTCAGCAACACACTACTCCCTCTTTTTGCCATAATTTGGTAAAGGGGCAGAAATTAAATAACACCTAGATGTCAGTCATGCATAAGTTAGTATGTTAGCACATACACAACCAAAAACATGAGTAGAACAACTAGAACAACATCCAGAGATGAACAAGCAATAAATCTGTATTATTGAATAAAACCTAAAGAGGCGAAAAATCTTTTACAAATACATACCTACTAGAATGAATGTTGTACATAATGTTAGCACATCATGATAATTATTGGTAAAACATCCCTTTTGGCTAGCAAGCCAAGATAGATCAAAAGAAAACTAAGGAAATATTATAGATCCATGAAATAACAAAAAGGTTACTTGGAAGTCTCCATATCACTCGGTTTTAAGGTTTAAGACAACATCCCAAACTTTGTATGAGTCATTCTCTTGTGCATGATTATTCTTGTCGGTCTTCACCTTAGGTGCTGATGACTTTCCAACCACAAATGTTTCATATAATGATCCACCGAGTGCAGATGTAGAAGAAGCATGATCAACCCCTCTTGACTTATTTCTCTCAGCCTCCATAAACCTCTCAATATCCTTATTGATACTGATTTCCTTGAAGGATGAACTCTTCTTTTGACTCATGATGAGAGCAAATTGCACCTTGAAAGATAGGAATAAGTGACCATTTTTCTACACGTCTTGCTGATCATAAAAGGAAGTCTTTACTAAATTAAAATCAGATTTGGCCGAAAAAGGAGAGAAACCTATTTTCCATGTTTGAACGCTTTCTCAGCAGATTCAAATACCAAGAGCACTCCTTAGTGTATGATTCATCTACTAATCCATAGATATATGAGTCAACGTCTGATACATCTATCCCAACAGTTGGCATATGACTGATCCTCTGTACCCCATGAAAAATACCAACTTTCTTAACCTTAATCATCTTTAACAAGTTCTAGTATTCAACATTTCTTGCGACCTCATTTGCAGATACTTCTTTTCATAATCTTATCACTTGCGGGAACCTTGCTTCTATCGTACCTGAAAAGAAGTTGAGAGCTTCGCTAGGGTAGCTAGAGAAAGCAACTTTAGTAAGATCACGAAAAATGAGATATGAGAAAACCCCCTCTTATAGGGTAACCCTCTGAATACCCTCGGGTTTTATAAAACTATGCACGGTACATTCATGTGCCACTAACGTTTGTAATTTCAAAGAGCAGGTCATCATTGATTACATTAAATATAGAAAAACACGTTTATAACATGATTGATGGGCATCTCAGGTTAACACATTCTAATTAAATATAGGACACCTGGATGCTGACTCGTCAGGCGGGGGTTGTATCCAAAAGATCCCATCAGCTATCTTACGTGCCCTGAGCTAAGGGACTCACTTATATGGGAGTGCCAGCTACCAAAAGTCGTCCTTAGTTGTGGGAATTTTTGATAAGGCAGGGGGCACATTCCTAAAAGAAGAGTAGTTTTAAACACTTTGCCCTTTAAAGAAGTATTATATTTGGTGAAGTCCTAGATTAGGGAGTGCTCGCCTAACAATTGGGCCGCCTAGGACATATTCAAATGAACCTCCCCAAGGGTCCACCCAATTTAGAAGTTAAATGAGATAAAGTTCTCGCTGACTCCGGAAGTATAGGCGGTAAATACCCTCCCTAATAAGGAGGAACGATTAAGACCACGTTCAAGGGGCCAAAAACACTAGCCCCAGGAAGCCCTATAAATACCTTACTCCTTAATAGAAAAAGACAGATCCTCAAGTGATACACACTTACTACTACTCAGAGAGATCGTCGCTCCTGGTAGCCCTAACACAGTTAAGTTAACTGCCTGCCTGCTACCCAACAGCGTCGACCGCCAATAGGGTATATCACCTCAAGTGAGATAGTCTCTTAAACTACCTAAAAACCACCATATTAGGTTAGTCGTCTCCATGAGTTAGCCCTCACTCCCAAACGTGTAATATACTTACTAAAGCCTCTGAGTCTCCATTCCTTTATAGAGAGAACACACACACACCTATACTTTTTAAATAGTACACATTGTAATGTGTTTTTTCATTATTATTATGGTTTTAAAATTGATACATATGATGGATTTTTTTCAATAAAAATATTTTATACACAATTTTTTATGTAGTAAAATACTATATAATGTTTTTTTAGAAATATTGATAAGCACGAAAAAAGTTAGATATGAAATAAAATAAAAATGATGATTAGTATATGCAAAATAAAATAAATTGTATTTTTATAAGTGTTGCAACGTAATCGATTATCTTTTTATGTGAACGATTTAAGCATTGATAATGTTATCACTTTTATTAAGACTAAAATATGTTTTAATTATTGTTTGGGCTTCAACCCTCTTGTATTACAAAAATTTGTTTTAATTTGGATAGGAATTAAATTAGTTCTCATAATTCTTTTATCCAATTATTTAAAATTGATTAATTTTTTTTTTAAGAGTTGAATCAACTCTCGTAATTTTTTATCGAGTTATTTGAAAATTGATTAATTTAATTTTTATTATAGAAATAAGTGTCTGTAATAGAAAATAGAATAAAATTTCAATAGTTTGATTTTTGATGTATAATGTGGATATATAATTTGTACAATTATGTAACTTATAATAATATGTGTTTTGATGTATCTTGGCACTACGCCAAATAAGGGAAAAGAGGGCGCTTATTTTGGCCTATAACAGCGCTTTTAAGCGTCCTCTAATCTGGCGCTGGCATAGGTAAAGACAGCGCTTTGTTCTCCTGGAGAAAGCGCTGTCTAAAGTGGCCACATTATAGTGCGCTTTAAGAAAAAAGCGCCCTCTGAAGTGGTCCATAAAGGGACACCTTAGAGGGCGCTTTTTCCAGAAAGCGCCCTCTAAGGTGTCAGTGTAAAGTGTTTAGAGGGCGCTTTCTGGAAAAAACGCCCTCTAAAGTTGTCAATGTAAAGTGTTTAGAGGGCGCTTTCAGGAAGAAGCGCCCTCTAAAGTTGTCATTGTAAAGTGTTTAGAGGGCGCTTTCAGGAAAAAGCGCCCTCTAAAGTTGTCAATGTAAAGTGTTTAGAGGGCGCTTTCTGGACAAAGCGCCCTCTAAAGTGTTAGTTATTTTTAAAAAATTTGTTTGAAAAACAGTGGATATATATTTAATTGGTAACCTGTTCGCATGCTGCAAAAGTGTAAAATTCATATTGATTTCATCCTTTAATCCAATGTTATACACCATTAATCCATTGATATATACAACATGAATCCATTTATATACAACATTAATCCTCCATATATACAACATTAATATATGATTCTTTGATCAACAATATACAACAACATATTCTCAAAGTACTACAATTAAGAGAATAAAACATAGCAACCAACACCCAGTGACCACTGTATCCAAAAGCTGTCTAGTAGTTCTAACCAATACTAAACAAAAACGCCCATCCACCCATGGTGGCAAACATGTTCTGTATATCCAAAAGCTGTCTAGTAGTTCTATCGCACATCCATACAAAATAAGGCTCAACCAAAACAACAGATGGCAGCATAAGTAGTCCCCTGCAAAAAGAACACGTCCAAATGCAAATAACACAGAACTGTCAAAAGGCGATTGAGCAACAAATAGTAAACAATGGCATAAAGTTAAATGACATAGCTAATATTACCTGAATTCCTGCATGGCTGTTAAGGTAAAAATCAAATTCCCTAGGGTGACAAATGCTGGTGTCTACCACGGTTCCTTTGACAATTTAGAACAACAAAATCAGCAAAAATTAAAGTGATAAATTCAAATGATAATATATACCAGCTGCGTTGAGAAATATATTGAAAAAACCTGGCATAATATTTCCACTTCTATCGGTCTCTTTGGGGTTGACAGGAAAGAGACGGGTGTGATGTCTCTTTTGGACCACTACAAAAGTAACTTTAGGTAGATACCCATCCTCTATTGAGACACAAGCCTGATGAAAAAATATTAAAAATTAAACGCATAGAATTTAGTGGTGTATTTTATGAACGACAAAGTAACAAGAAATCAACTTTGAGAAGTCCTAAATTCTGCCTACAATACAGGGCTGCAAAGTTGATGCAACAAAAAACATATAACAATATATGGTAAGTACCTGTATCTCCAACCATATTTTTTCTTTGCCAACCTTCAAGTCCGGACTTCTCCAATTATCACATGTAATCGGAATATGTTGTCGAACAAGGAAACCAATGTAACTTGCCAACATTGAACCCTTATCTTTTGACGACAATAGAGCATCTCCATCTAAACAAATATCCAGCATCATCATTTTACCTGTAAAAAAGAAAACAATTAAAATCAGATGACAAATGTAAAAACAATTAAAATAATAAAAGTCATTTTACCTGTAATAAAGAAAACAATTAAAATCATTTGACCTGTACCTTTTTCACTAAGTTCTCTTTCTTTTCTTGGTTGGAATATGTTCTACATGTCTCTTAACAACACGGACGGTTGGATTGATCCAAATACCCTCATTATGATCATTTCTAATATATGAATCATTTGATATAATATTCTCATCTTGATCATTTCTGGTAAACGATTCAATCTCAACATCAATATCACCTTGATCTCCAGTGTTTTCATCAATTACTTTGTTGGAAAAAAGAACTATAGACCATTTCGTACTTTTCGGATCATTGACATAGAACACTTGTCTAGCTTGAGAGGCTAGAATAAAAGACTCATCTTTGTATCCCACCCTATTAAGATCCACTTGCAAAAATCCTGACTTATCCATTCGAATGCCGTTATTATTTTCAACCCACTTGCAACCAAATATAGGAATCTGAAACTTCTCATAATCAAACACCCAAATGCGCTCGATAACACCAAAATACGACAGATTTGCAAATTTGGGGTTTAAGTCCTTCACACTTGATATGTGCATTGCTTCAGCTACCACGGTGACACCACTATTCTGCATAGTACTTTTATCATCTTGTTCTTTGGTATAAAATGTGTATCCATTAATCGCGTATGCGCTATAAGAAAAAACATGGAAACTTGGACCATATGCTAAGCATCTCAACCTTTCTGTTATTGAAGCGGGATCTGAATAATACTTTGAATAAATATGATCCTTAAACCAAGGTATAAAACATCGATTGTGCTCTCGTACTATCCAATTTTCATTTCTATTGGGATTTAAACCTCGGAGAACATCCTTGTGAATTTCAACATACGGCTCAACCTCATTCTCATTGTGCAGAACATACAAATGCACTTGATCCCGTTCGACCCTTGATACTGCCACGATTTTATTTCCAATTAGATTTTTTCCTTCTTTCTTTTCGACAAGCTGAGACTTGGGGAGTCCGATTGACTGAACATTAGACAAATATTCAGTACAAAACTCAATCGCTTCTTCAACAATGTATCTTTCAACCATACAACCTTCTGGTCGACTTCGGTTCTTCACGTACCCTTTTAATATTTTCATATAACGTTCAACAGGGTACATCCATCTCATATAAGCTGGTCCACACAATTGTGTCTCTTTCACAAGATGAACAACTAGATGTACCATTATGTCAAAAAATGATGGAGGAAAAAACATTTCAAGCTCACACAAAGTAATAACGATTTCTTTTTGCAACATTGGTAAGATCGCAGGATTGATCACCTTACTGCAAATTGACTTGAAGAAAGAACACAACTTAGTTATAGAGCTTCTTACTTTTTCTGGAAGAATAGAACGTATACCTATTGGGAGAAAATGTTCCATTATAACATGGCAATCATGGGTCTTTAAACTCTTTAACTTGAGGTCTTTCATAGACACAAGTCTTCTAATATCTGAAGAGTACCCTTCTGGAACTTTAACTTCACTTAGAAACTTACACAATGTTTTTTTCTCCTTTCTAGATAGAGTATAAGCAGCAGGCGGTAGATATGTTCGTTTTCCTTTCTTCAAGGGTCCTAATTCAGTTCTTATTCCCATCGCTATCAAGTCCTTTCTTGCCTTAAGGCCATCCTTAGACTTTCCTTGTATATTGAGTAACGTGCCAATAACACTTTCAAATACATTTTTTTCAATATGCATAACATCAAGAAAATGTCTCACATACAAGGACTTCCAATACGGCAATTCAAAAAAAACTGACCTCTTCTTCCACCCACTTTTGACAAGTGTGTGGGCAAAAGGCTTGCCAAACTGAGTATCCAAATCTTTCACCTTTTCAAAAATTTGATCACCCGTCAATATAGGTGGAGCTCTGCCTTGTTCTGTCTCTCCATTGAACGCCTTTCTCCATCCACGGTAGTGATGATTTGAATTTAAGAATCTCCGATGACCGAGAAAGACATTCTTCTGACCAAACTCCAAGCGCTTCCAATCTGTTTTATCTTCACAAACAGGACACGCACATTGACCTTTTATGCTATACCCTGATAGATTTCCGTATGCTGGAAGATCATTAATTGTGCCAAACAACATCGCCCTCAAGTTGAAACTTTCTTTCCTATATCCATCATAAACCTCCACACCGGTCTCCCACAAAATCTTTAAATCTTCGATTAAGGGCTTCAAGTACACGTCTATGTCATTCCCTGGTTGTTTAGGTCCAGAAATCAACATAGACAACATCATGTACTTACGCTTCATACATAGCCATGGAGGTAGGTTATAAATCATAATAATCACAGGCCATGTACTGTGTGAGATACTCTGGATACCGTGTGGGTTCATTCCATCAGTAGATAATGCCAAGCGAAGGTTTCTTGATTCTTCTCCAAATTCAGGATAATCATTATCAATTTTCAACCACTGTGGTGAATCTGCCGGATGTTGATACTTTCCATCTATAATTCTTTCATCTGCATGCCAGGTCAAGTGTCTTGAATCGGTTTCACTACGAAACATGCGTCTAAATCTCGGAATAACAGGAAAATACCACAAGACCTTTGCTGGAGACAACTTGTTCTTATATCGCGAGACACCGCATTTAGGACACTCATTTAACGATGCATACTCATTTCGAAACAAAACGCAATCGTTTGGACATGCATGTATCTTATCATAGCTCATGCCAATAGAGCACAACATCTTTTTGGTCTCATATGTTCGATTGGGAAGAACATTATCCTCAGGAAGCATATCTTTCAAAAGGGCTAATAACTCTGTGAAACTTTTATCCGACCACCCATTGCCCGCCTTTAAGTTGTACAACTTTAATACCGCAGACAATCTTGTGAATTTAGTGCAACCATCATACAAAGGTTTCTCTGCATCACTTACTAACCTCTCAAACATTTCGGGACAATCCTTAAGATCTCCTTCAAGTGCTTCTGCAATCTCTTCAACTCGATCACAATCGTATGTATCTGCGCCACTATAGTTTGAGGCATAGGTCGTACTATCCCCCGGTTCAACATTCTCGTTACTTTTCTCACCATGCAAATTCCAACATGTATAACTTCGATCAATTCCATGCCTCATTAGATGCGATGTCAACTGAACTGCGTCAACCCGTTTCCCATAACAACAACCCAAGCAAGGACATATCATTCTACTGGGGTCTTCGGCGTGCGCAACGGCAAACTTAACGAATTCTGATACCCCATTCTCGTACTCTCTCGACAATCGATTGGAAGACATCCATGTATTATCCATTACTAATTAGAATAAATAAAAAACAATTTCAGAAGAGTTCAAACACATTTGGACCTAGGTTTCTAATGATACTGGTGTTGACACAAAATCAGATGTTCATAGGTCGTATAACCCATTGCATCCGCAATCATGGTCACTAAAAACCAACCGTCAATTTCCTAGTGCATCCGCTATCATGGTCGAAACAAACGTAGAAGGAGGAAACGCGCAGTAATAAGGTAAAACAGAAATTGGGCAAAGCTAAAACAAAGCAATAACATAAAACAGTAATTGGGAAAAGCGTGTACCTTTGATTGGTAGAAGGAGGAAACGCGCATGTAGATCTAACAGAGGTGGAAGGAAAACGCCTCAGAACCCTAACGTGAAAAAGAACGCTAATAACAGATAGTGAAATAACAAAACGCGCAGTATGTTATAATTTTAATGTTTACTAAAGGGGACATTAGAGGGCGCTTGTGGAAAAAAAGCGCCCTCTAAAGGGGGCCTAAGAGGGCGCTTATGAAAGCGCTCTCTAAGGCTTTCCAGAAGCGCTTTATAAACTGGAAATGTACATGGACTTAGAGAGCGCTTTTTCAAAAGCGCCCTCTAAGGGTAACCTTAGAGGGCGCTTTCACAAAAGCGCCCTCTATTGTTGTCCCTCCATTTTTTTTTTGCTTCACTTTAGAGGGCGCTTTGTTAAAGGGGGCCTAAGAGGGCGCTTTTAAAAGCGCTCTCTAAGGCTTTCCAAAAGCGCTTTATAAACTGGAAATGCACATGGACTTATAGAGCGCTTTTTTAAAAGCGCCCTCTAAGGGACACCTTAGAGGGCGCTTTCTAAAAAGCGCCCTGTATTGTTGTCCCTCTATCTCCTCCTTATTTTTTCGCTTCACCTTAGAGGGCGCTTTATTACAAAAGCGCCCTCTAAAGTGCGCTGTCTATTCCAGTTGTTCGCTCCTTATTTTTTCTCATCACTTTAGAGTGCGCTTTTGTAATAAAGCGCCCTCTAAGTGGCGTTGTCTATTCCAGTTTTTGGCGTAGTGTGGATGTAAAATTTGTATAAATATGTAACCTTATATATGGAATCGAGAATCAAAGAAAATAAATCAATGTGTATATATGACTTTTAGTTAGAGAAATAGAAGAGGATGACTCATGAAATATGAAAAATAGAAGAGTTTTCATTAAATGAAACATTACACATTTTTCTCAAATAAATAATAATCTATTCGTCCCACAATGAGTGACCTATTTGATCATTTCCCATAGATTAAGAAAAATGAATAAATAAAAGACAGAAAATGATATTTTTACTAAAGTATTATTTATTAATATTGAGAATGATGAAAATAATATTAGTTAAATGGTGAAATTGAAAAATATGCATAATTAAAATGAGTATTCATTTTGAAACACTTTTTAATCAAAATGAATCACTCATTGGGGGATATAATAAGGAGTGAAAGTTTTGGAATGATGTGATTTTAGGAGGGCCACGTCATATTTTTAATGATATGACAAGTAAGAGAATGAATTATCAATAAAATAGTTTATGATTTAGATTTTATATATTATAATAGATAATACTACTTTTATTTTTTATTATAAGTTATTTTGCATTTTTCACACGTATTAAGAAAAGTAATGAATGTTGTATGAAAATGAGAAATTATGAATGTTTTTATAAAATTATCATTCATTAATGACACGAGAAAGATAAATTTACATAATTAAAAAGAGAAATAATAATAAACTTTTAAAGGTATAATAAAAAAATAATATTAATTATTAATTGATAATATAAAATGACTTATATTATGGTATAATTTTTTCCCAAAGTAATTTATAATAAAAATCTGTGGGAATAGATTCTAGTATATCATTAACATTTATTTTAAGAGTTTAATTGAAATACACGGACAGTGTAAAGAGATTTTACACCGCCAGTTAATCATAGACGTCGAATATTAAAAGAAATTTGATTTTTATTTCAAAAATCTATAAAATAATACAAACGGATGATGATGATGAATCATGTAAAAATATTTACACTGACAGTGTATAGTAATTAATCTCTTATTTTAAATGAATAAATATTATGAATAATAAATGAAATTGAGATATTTAAATTTTTAATAAATAAAATTTTAAGTGTGGTATTATAAAATATTTTAATATTTTATATCTTAATTATTTATTAAATTATTTTATATCTAATAACAAATTCATAAAGAAAAAATAAATTATTTGATATCTAATAACAATTTTATAAAGTATAATGGATTATATGAGATGTTATTATTTTACCCGTGGAATTTTTATAGTAAAAAAATAAAAAATAATAATTTACTTCTATAAATTTTTATGGAAAGAGAATGAGGGGTTGAGAGAGATTAAGAGAGTCTATATGATTATTTATTGATTCACCTGTATTTAGATTTAATTATAGTTTTTATTTTATATTTTATTTAATTCATAAAATTCATCGTCCTATCTTAAATTTAAACAGTTTTTTTTTTTATATTTTCATATTTAAAAGGTATTTTTATTTTTTAATTAACAAAATTCATATAAAACATAATAAATTATCGTATGTAAATTTATAATAGAATTTATTAGATAAAAATATAAGTTTAAAATTAAATATCTTATTTATTTTTATAAAAAAAATCATTTATTTATTTATAAAAAATTACGAGAGAAAAATCAAAACTGCTTGAATTTAAAATAAGAGAATAAATTTTATAAATAAAATAAAATTATAGGATCAAAATTATAATTTTTAATCTTATATTTATCAAATTATATTTATTTTATAAATTATAAATTTTACAATATTTTATGACTAATAATTATTATTTAATTAATACTATTACTATTTATTATATGTGTTAAATACTATAATATAATATAATTAAATAAAAATAATAATAAAAAGAAAGTGGAAATATAATATAATTAAATAAAATAAAGTGAAAAATGGTAGTAGGAGATTTTAGAAGTAAATAATTCGCTTAATATTGAACTATGTAAAAATACGCGAATGTTCTTTTGAGATACTTATGGTATTTAACATGTGTCTCTCTGAATATGTAGGCCACAAAACACCTGTTACGAACAATCTAGAGAGAACTCTATTTATCATAGATACAACTACACAGCGCGCGAAGCATCTCGAACACAAACATTTTTGTCTCACCTTTTTTCCTCAATTAGGAATAACTTTCCCATATAAATAACCAACATGTTTTCTCACACATTCCATTCCATAAAACACAACAATTTCAATCTTTCTTCGCCTACAACTAAACAAAACAAACAACACTTTTATCTCTTTATTCTCGGGTTTGTGGTTCGCTTTTGCTTCGATAAATTTTCATTTGGATTGTGTGGAACTTGGTGGCTGAGTTTTTCTTTACTTGTTTTGTTTATGTAAGTCTTTCTTTTTCTTGCCTATATGCTGTTTGTTAAATGGCTTCATAGGAAACATTTGTGCTTGTTGTATTGTATATGCATCTTAGTTGTAGCTAAGAAGCATAGTTTTTTTCAATTAAAATTGATATTAATCATGCTCTTAATGGTGTTTTTTTCTTGGAATATGCAGCGTTTGTGATTTAGCAACTTTTGAAGTTTGTAAGCATGATCCCTGCATACAGAAACATGGATTCATACCCATTTTACAGAAATCAAATACCATTTCCTTATTACTATCATCCCTCCATGGAACATGTTACCCCACAAATGACCAAATCACACTTTCCTTATGAACAACCTTGGCCTTATGCTAGCAGTTATGCACCACATTTCTGCTATAGTCACTTACCTTCTTATCCTCATGTTCCCTCTCCATCACCAGTGTTTTATTCTGGTGGCGGTCCTTCACTCTTTGGTCCTTATTCTCCACAATCACATTATGACATGGAGGTTCCGAGATATGAGTATGATAAGTATATGCCGAAGGATCGTCATTGTTGTGGTTGTCCTAATCATTCATGCAACAACCAAAAGGGAGATAGAACTGTGAGTGTTGAAGAGCAAAAACCTAATGTTGGTAAGAAAGAGAATGATGGTATGGAGTTTAGGAATTTTCCGTACCCTTTGGTTTGGATTCCACCAGAGTATTATGGTAACAGACAAATGAAAATTCCTACTGGGGTGGTGGATGAGCAAGATAAAAAACTTACTGGGGCGGAAGATTTCAATGCGGATGTGCAGCGCACAGTTGAGCCGAGATTGCAGAATGGATGGTTACCCTTTGATGTAAAGGGTGTGCCGAACATGTTTCATGTTCGCGATGAAGATGGAATAAGAAGTGTTAAGAAGGAAGCTGACGATAATGTGGGGGAGTATGGAAATGCAAAAATGGATCAGAAATATCAGAGTGAACAACAAAAGAGATCTGAATTTCCATTTCCATTCATTTGGTTTCCCTCTTATAATAATCAACAGGATGGTGGAAGGACAAACAATCAGACAAGCTATTCAGCGCAGGAAGGAGTCGAGGAGGTGCCTCATACATTCAAATCTATTCCTGTGAAGTCTTGTGGTGATGAAGGTGTTGTAAAAAGGACTAGTTCAAATGATGTTGAGTCCAGATATATAAGGGATTTTGATGTTGCAGAGAAAGTGAGTAACCAAAGAAATGTTCCTGTGAAGCAAATTGAGTCGCATCATGTGAAAAACAACTCCATGGATAGTGAATTGAGAAAAGTGAATGTCCCTGAAGACACTGTAGCAAAAGAAGACTCGCACTCTGTCAGCAAACGACGGTCCATTTCTCCAACTAAGGGTTCTAAGTTACCTCCTGTTTGTCTAAGAGTTGATCCATTACCAAGGAAGAAAAATGGCAATGGGAAATCAAGGTCTTTAAGTCCACCTGCTTTAAGGGAACGTTCCAAAGCAATAGATTGTGAAACAAGCAACACTCCTTCGGACAGCATAACAGACAAGACTGAGCTGTGTTCACCTCAGGTATCTCAAAACAAGACTAATGAAAACATGGCCACAAACACAGCAGTTCATGAAGATGGTAAAAAAGAAAGACGAGTTTTATCGGATGCAGATGCTGCTGTTGTGATACAAACTGTTTACCGTGGTTATCTAGTAAGAAAATCAGAGCCCTTAAAGAAACTAAGGCAGATAGATGAAGTCAGTAAAGAGGTGACTTATGTTAAGGATCGTATTGAGGCTTTTGAAGGTTCTTCTAATCTTCAAACTGATGACAAGGAGAAACTTGCCATTGGAGAGACCATAATGAGACTATTGCTGAAGTTGGATACTATACAGGTATGTGATAGCTAACAAATTTCACTTTAGATGGCATAAATTTATCTGGTCTATTATAGATAATGTTTGATATGATTTTATTTTCCTTTTTTCAGTGTTACTCTTAATTTTAATCAACATATATTTTCAGGGTTTGCATCCAAGTTTGAGGGAAATCAGAAAGTCTCTGGCAAGAGAGCTTGTGACTTTGCAGGAAAAGCTTGATTCTATAACGGTGAAGAATCCTCCTCAGCAGCAGATGCAAGAGTTAGATGCTAAGAAACACCTTGAAATATCTCTGCAAAATGTTCAGAATGAAGAACATAACCAAGAGCAACAAGAAGAGAAAGTGGCATCACAAAAAGATTCATATGAAGGTATCAGTGATGGAAAACCTCAGGATCAGTTCTGCATAATGGATGTCCACGGTGAAAGTGAACCTCAGTACCATGTTGGTCCTGGATCAAATGAGGGAACAAAGCCTGCTATACTGCCAAATGGATTACTTAATCTGGATATCAGCCCAGTGGTTTCTGTTAACGCGGTGAATTCCATAAGTAATGTTTCAGATAAAATGGACGTGGAATTGGAATCAAAAGTCACTGACATTCCTATTGAGGTTGATAAACTCAATATAACTGCGCTTAAAGAACTTCCTGTGGGAGTTATTGATGAAGATACCATTGAGGATTATGTAAGTGAAAGGTTAGATTCTGATATGCGTGCAATGAAGGAGCTTCCAGTGGGAGTACTCGAAGAGACTAATACTTCCGAAAATGATGCATTCATCAAAGAACTCCCAGTAGAACTGCTTGATGAGAATGCAGAGAAATCTGAAGCAGAAAGATCTGAATATAAAGAAAAAGATACTGAACTAGAGCAGCCTCTGGTTGAAGAAAAAGAAGGGGTGCAGTCTAGTGAGGAATCAGATGGTTGGGTACAGATTGAGCTCGAGAAACAAGATGAGGTAAAGATTGAGCTCGAGAAACAAGATGATGAAGTCAAAGTGGAAGCACCAATGGAAACAGAATCAGGAGAGGGAGTTGGAAATGATTCTAAGTTACCATCTCTTGCAAATGAGGAAGCAAATGATGTAGCAAACATCCTGTTGAATGAAAAGGAACCAAAAGAGAATCTTGCACAGCAAGAAACACATATTGATGTTCAAGACACTGTTGCTGGAGAAACAAACAGTGGTGATAAAAACACAGAAACTTTGGCCAAGGAGGAAACTGAACCTTCTTTAGATTTATCTGTTACAAAACATAATGCAGAGTTGAATGGTAACATCATGTTATTGGAAGAGAATGAGAAACTAAGGAAGTTGATGAAGGAGTTGCTTGAAGCTGGGAATGAACAGTTAAGTGTAATATCAAATTTGAATGGGAGAGTGAAAGATTTGGAGAAGAAATTAGCCAAAACTAGGAAGAGTAAGAAAGTGAAGACAAAGAGACATAGATCAGTAACTCCCAAAGTGTCATGTGATTACTCTACTGAATAATTAAAAGTCATTAGAAGTGATTCTCAACACTGTAAGTTTTGTATGTTAAGAGTGAGATGTGGTATGAGTCATGTTATATTGATTATGTATAATTGTAATGTTTGTGATATGAATATGAATAATGTTATGTTTCATTTTTTATGTCATGATCTTTATTGATACTTCTTTTCAAACAAATTTTCCTTTTTTAAGAGGATGAATTCACTCTTCTTTTAGCATTGTTATTTAGGGTCAAATTTTTTAAACTACCCCTATGAATACAATGGATACATGCCCCTAAAGTACTTATCTTTGATTCATTAAAAAAGTGACACTAACTTAAAAGAACAACTGTCTGATTCTGTTCAGTTAGAAACTGACAGAAAAATCACTCCTAACAGTTCCTCTCTTTAACTGAGACTGCTCAAGTCTGTCAAGTATTCTTCTCAACCATACACACTGACTACTGACTAGTATGGGAACTCTCATGATTGAATTCAGCCTCTGTTGTTGACATACTCACAATACAACAGGCTGCTTCTTGGAGGAGCAGGAGACTGGTTCAGGTCCAAGCATGAAGAAATATTTATGCTGCTGAAATGTGATTAGTGGCAACAATGTTCCACTTTTATTTTCCATAAGAATTATTTATCTTCAGCTTTGATAAATAATGTGATGTAGAGTGTTACAGTTGCTAACAGTCTTAGAAGGACGACCTTTCTGTAGCAATCGATGATACATAGTTACGGGCATTTTAACAAAAATCAGGGTACAGGTAAGTCAATAGAAAATAAGAATTTGTAAATAAAATGTATTAATAGAAAATTAAATTCTTCAATTTACAATAAAAATATCACAATAAAAGTTTAAATAATAAAAATTGGAAACAAAATAATAATAAAATATAAGTGTTACGAGTATGATACCGTGCGCACCAGTATTGATATGTTACTATTTTAAAAGTTACTATTTTACTATTTTAAAAGTTTTAGTCGCTAATGTTAGCGGTCATGAATCAATTTTGTAAGTAGAATATTTCATAGAACTATTTCATAAAATATTCTTTAACCTACTTAGATAAAATATATCATTTTATATTTCTCTGGTGTACTATATAATACAATTTCCATATAGTTATACAACTATTTCATAGAATATTCTTTAACCTACTTAGATAAAATATATCATCTTATATTTCTTTGGTGTACTATAGAATACAATCTTCATATAGTTATTAAAAAATATGAAGTACTTACATGTGTTTCACTTTCTCTTTAACATGGTATCAAGAGTTAGAGAGGTAATTTTTTTACTGTGTTCTGGTTGACTCATTGTCTTTCGATGATAAAAAATATTCGGCTTCCATATAGTCTCGTGATTCATTTCGGCATCAAATTTTTATAACTTCCTGGTTACCACCGCCGTTACCGTCATTGATTCTGATGACTTTCTGACTACCACCTCTGCATAGAGGAGCATACGCTAATCCGGCCCATCCTCGTAGAATCATCGGAAATCTCCTCAACACGCGCTCCTAAGCGTCGTTGTAACCTCATGCGTCATCATTGGCACCTCGCGTGACAGTGCATTTGACGACTGATTCTGGTAATTTTTTTGTCACCTAGCTCGTCTTCTTGATCCGGTTCCAGATTCAGTCTGAATTTTCAGTTTAAATTCACAGAACCAGTTCAAACAATCCTTATTTTATTCTGATTCTTTGCCTTCTGCCACTATGTCAGATGACGATAAAATGAAAGTTCAAGGTCTTGGTCAGACAAATCCACTTTCAAACTTGTCTTTAGATTCTATGATCTTCTCACAATTTGTCACCTTATCAATCAGATGCCTTCATCGATCCTTCAAGATCAAATTCCATACTCTATCTTGAACCCGCAATATGATTTCTACCCCATTTTTCTATATGTCTTTGGTTGCACATGCTTCGTTCATGACCTCGGTCAAGATAAAGACAAAATTTCTTTCAAATATCTTAAATGTATTTTTCCAGACTACTCATGTATACAAAAATATTGTCGTTCTTTTTGTTCTCAACTTCAACGACACATTATTTCCTCCGATGTCACATTATTTGAAACCTCACCATTTTTCTCTACCTTTGAGTTATCTGATGAGGTACTTTAGATGTCTAAGATATCTCTTCCATCATCCAACGTTCTTTACAGCCTATATACCTCCATTGCAAGTATATCTGCAATAGGCACGCCGTCCATCAGAGGTAAGAGATGATATTGATCACGAACACCATATTCTACTCCAACTATACCTTTTGTTATGTCACCTAAATTTTACCTTCCAAAAGCATTACTGTCATCCGGTGAACTGGACTTTTGTGTTTTTGCTTTAGAAAGCAAATGTCGCGGTTAGCAAGAGTCGCCACCGACCTTTCTTTTATCCAATAAGGAAAGGCGGAAAAGAACAGGAAAGACCTTAATTTAGATTTTGGGTTTGGGAGGTACATTATACAAAGGGAAGGTGTTAGCACCCTTTGTATCCATGGTTATCCATGGGCTCTTAATTGCTTAATCACTTATGTTTTTTTTGTTTGAAAAAGTGTTTAAGAAATGTTTAGAAAATGTTTTGAAAAGGAGAATTTAACTTTGTAATGATTCTTGAATGAATGTATACAAAGTGGTTATCTCGTTTAGTTTTGAAAGTCGTTTAGAAAAATATAACCCGGCAATGATTCTAGTACGAATGTATACCAAGTGGTGATTTTCTAAAAGATGTTTTGAAAGGTGTGAGGTGTGAAAAGTATTTTAAGTTGTGAATAAGCAATTAAGAGTTATACCTACCCAAGGTCTTTATGGGCATTTCCTATCCTTATGAGGGTAAAACTGTCCTTACTATTGAGAAGTAAGTAGTTTTATCCTTTGGATGTAAAAGGGTCATCGTAGGGTCATCGATTGGTCATTGAAGGCAACAGTTGTGAGGATACCTTAGCATTCGAAGGGACCATCATCATTTAACCGTAGGCTACACCGAAGGGTCATCGAGGGACAAAGGCAACATTCGAGGGACTATGATGATTTAACCGAAGGGTCTTTGCTAAGTGTATCCCCATATTCGCGGGACATGACCGTAATACCGTAATCGTAGGGTAACAAAGAGAGGTCCAAGATCACTTATTTAAAGGCAAAGTTTTACAATTAATTAGATAGCCGTAATCAATTAGGTAATTAGGGTGAATTTCCACATTAAAATCGATTAAACAATTAGGATGAATCTCCACATTAAAATCAACTAAATAATTAGGATGAATCTCCACATTAAAATCAATTAAGTAATTAGGATGAATCTCCACAAGGGTATCCCACAAATAAAGTGGAATACCTAGCAAGCTACTTGTTCCTGGGAAGATGTGAACCCTTACAACATTCAGCACACAGGTCAGAATACCAAATGGGAGTGCAATCGAGGATTACACCGCAAAGGAAAACACAGCAGTAGGAATGTCAGGCAAAATAACGCATGATTAACATAGAACAGATCAAATAAGCATAGAACAGAACACCCAAAATATTAGCGACTGTCACGTTCGCCTCTGCCTCGCCTAGCGAAGGCCTAGCGAATACTCGCTACATGCTCGCTTAGCGATGTGCTAGCGAGCGGCTGCGGGTTTTGAATTTCAGAACAGTATGACCTCAGCCTGCTGCACGCCTTATGGCATCCAATACACAAATTACATGGTTCAGCATTCACAATATTCAGGCACGCTTAAATTCACATGCAAAACCTCAAATATGTTTATGAATTCAATTATAATATCACATGCAGATTAAGAACGTAGAGCAGTAATAGTAATACAAACCTGTTGGCAATCGAATTGCAACCTTGAATTGGCAAGTCGGATTGAGTTGGGCGGAGATAGCCTTGGTGCAGATGAATTTCCTTCAGGGTTTCCTTTAGGGTTGCTCTGAACCCTCTGGGTTAGCCTCCAGGGTTTGCTGTGCCTTCTCTCTATCTCCCGTCTTCCTTTTTTTGTCCTCTCTCCTGACTGAAGCTCTGCTATTTATAATGCTCTTTTTGTGACCTAATGGGCTCAGAATGAAGCCCAGAGTTTTCTGATATCCGCAAGCTTCGCTAGGCGAGCGGTATAGCGAGGGGTTCGCTAGGCGAAGGATTTGCTCGCCTAGCGAGCAAGCCAGTTTGGGCCATTTTCTGGATTTGGCCATCTGTGTGCTGGGCCTTTGTTCTTTTGAGATCAATGCTTTGAAAAATAAGTTGGGGTGCCTTAAAAATTCCTTGTAGTATTAACGGGCAAATTTTGGGGTATGACAGCTGCCCCTGTTCAATATTCTTGAACCGAGAGAGTTAGAATGGTATGTACGCCATTCGTGGTCTGGAGGTGGAAGATTATTGAACATTAGAATGCCCCAAAAATTTGCACTTGTTAATCAGAAGTTATTCCTGATGGAGATGGACTTTAAAGATGCCATTCAGGAAGTTTGATGATGGAAGATCAGAATGGATCATACGCTGCTGGGGATGAAGGATCAGAATGGATCGTACGCTAGATCGTATCTGAGGATTTGAAAATCCAAATGGGTTGTACGTTAGACCGTATTGGAGCTGCAGAATGAGCCGTACGCTAGGTTGTATCTGAAGAAGAAAGTAGTCGCACGCTAGACTACACCCCGGAATGTACCTTACGCTAGGCAGCATCTGAGGATTTGAAGATCCAAATGGGTCGTACGCTAGACCGTCTTGGAGTTGCAGAATGAGCCGTACGCTAGGCTGTATCTGAAGAAGAAAGTAGTCGTACGCTAGACTACACCCCGGAATGTACCGTACGCTAGGCAGCATCTGAGGATTTGAAGATCCAAATGGGTCGTATGTTAGACCGTATTGGAGTTGCAGAATGAGCCGTACGCTAGGCTGTATCTGAAGAAGAAAGTAGTCGTACGCTAGACTACACCCCGGAATGTACCGTACGCTAGGCAGCATCTGAGGATTTGAAGATCCAAATGGGTCGTACGTTAGACCGTATTGGAGCTATTGCAGGTCAGAATGGATCGTACGTTAGATCGTATCTGAGTTGAAGGAGTCATATGTTGAGCTGGATCATAATGAACCGTGCGCTAGGCTATATCTGATGGTATTTGTATATGTTGTATTTGCAATGAATATGTGGGGTGGGCTTAGAGATGCCACCATTAGGAGGATGTCAGAACGTTTGTCAGAATGTTTGTCAGAATGGATATTCATCTGGATTCTATCTGAAAAATGTGTCTGAATCTTGGATGTGATCAGGAGGATAATTAACCTGAAAAATAAAGTTAGTTTCATGTAATGTCATGATGCATGAGATGTTTTATGCTTGCGAACATGGTATGCATGTGCATGTTATGAAATGATGTAATGTATAAGATGCGGAATGATGCATGAATGAATTATGTGTCTGAAATGTTTTGCCAGGGGAAAATAAATCCCCATATTCTGGTTGGAGATATTTGTATTGATGACCCTTTCTTAGCTGAGGATACTTGATTTCTGTCTGATGGTAAAAACATTCAACAAGCCTGGCTGGGGATAGAAGAGATGACCAGTCCGTCTGGTGATGCCGACCTCTTCTGGGAAATAGCTGTTTTTTTTTTGTTGGGGAATAGAATTAGCAACCGGATCCCTTGGAACGCATGATTAGACCTTCTCCTCAATCCTGAAGTCTTTTAGTAATTGCTATTGCTATTTTATGCATGTATTTTTGGTAAACATCAATCATGTTCAAATGCATATATTAATTCAAATTAAATCAATGGACGTTTATGCAGACAAAACAGAGAAAGTAAACAAAAGCATCTTTTTGGAAATAAAATTGTATTGATTTCGAAAGAGGGCCTATAAACAGGAAATTTGAGTACAAGGAGACAGAAATCTTAGTAAGAGGAAATTGTCAGGAAAATAAAGAGAAAGCTATGCAGAAAAAGTCCTATTGATTTTAATTCCACTACTGTCATTATGTCTTCAAGCATCTCATCACCTACTGTCGGATAGAAGTGATTGGCTTGTTCAGTCCCTTGAACTTGGGTGAAGCTGACAGAGAACGGGACATAGTCATACGCTTTAATCCCTAATTTTTGCCTGGACCGCCTTTTCAGGTTTTCAGTCCACCAGGATACCCTTTTTTGCCCAAGCCGCCTTTTCAGGTTTTCGACTTGCCGGGTGTACATTTTTATATGTTTATCCCTAATTTTTTCCCGAACCCTTTTGGTTTGTCGGGATGCCCTTACTTTTGCCTAGATACATCGACCTAGCGGGTCTCTTTTATGCGTAGTATTTTTTAACTATGTCCGCGTTCACAGGATGCGGGAAATCTTCGCCATCCATTGTAGCAAGCATCATGGCTCCACCAGAGAATACTTTCTTAACTACAAATGGCCCTTCGTATGTGGGAGTCCATTTGCCTCTGGGATCACCTTGTGGTAGAATGATACGCTTGATCACCAAGTTGCCAATTTGATACACCTGTCTCTTGACTCTTTTGTTAAATGCCTGGGTCATGCGCTTCTGATATATCTGCCCATGACAAACAGCTGCAAGTCTCTTCTCATCAATCAAATTTATTTGATCGAGTCGAGTTTGAATCCATTCATCTTCATCTAAGCCCGCCTCTTTCATGATTCTTAGAGAGGGAATCTGAATTTCCACTGGTAAAACGGCTTCCATTCCGTAGACTAAAGAGAACGGAGTTGCCCCTGTCGAAGTGCGCACTGAAGTGCGATAACCATGAAGAGCAAAGGGTAACATCTCATGCCAGTCTTTGTATGTTACTGTCATTTTTTGTATGATCTTCTTGATATTTTTATTAGCAGCCTCCACGGCGCCGTTCATCTTTGGCCGGTACGGAGAGGAGTTATGGTGTTTTATTTTGAACTGCGTGCAGAGTTCAGTAATCATCTTGTTGTTCAAATTAATACCATTGTCAGTGATAATTCTTTCAGGGATGCCATATCGACAAATAAGACTATTCTTGATGAACCGTGCCACCACATTCTTGGTAACAGAAGCAAATGAGGCTGCCTCTACCCACTTTGTAAAGTAATCAATAGCAACAAGAATGAAACGATGTCCATTAGAAGCAGTAGGTTTAATCTCCCCAATCATATCAATGCCCCACATTGCAAAGGGCCAAGGGGCTGTCAACACGTTTAAAGGAGCAGGAGGCACATGTACTTTATCCGCATAGATCTGGCACTTGTGACAGGTTCTGGAGTGATGGTGGCAATCAGTTTCCATGGTAGACCAATAATACCCCGATCTCAGAATCTTCTTGGCCATTGTATGTCCACTAGAATGGGTCCCGAAAATACCGTCATGCATGTCTTCCATAATCCTTTCTGCTTCCTTTCTATCCACACAGCGAAGCAGAGTCGAATCATGATTACGTTTGTATAATACTCCATTACTCAGAAAGAATTTAGCGGAGAACTTCCTCAGGAATTTTCTGTCATTGATGGATGCCCCTTCAGGGTATTCCTGAGCTTCTAAATATCTTTTTACTTCGTGGAACCAAGGTTTCTCCTGTACTCCCTCAGTATTAAGTTCATAACAATATGCTGGTTCATCTAATCGTTCAATAGTGATCCTGGGAGCTTCACTGTCCCATCTGACTCTGAACATAGATGACATGGTAGCCAATGCGTCTGCCAATTGATTCTCTTCTCGTGGAATATGTTCAAATGTAATCCCTTCAAAGTATGGGATTAACGTCATCACCCGCTCTCGATAAGGGATGAGATTCGGATGTTTAGTGTCCCATTCTCCTTTGATCTGACTGATTACTAAGGCTGAGTCTCCGTATACGCTTAAAAACTTGATTCTTAGGTCTATAGCAGCTCTGAGTCCCAGAATACAGGCTTCATACTCAGCCATGTTATTGGTACAATCAAAGCATAGTCTAGCAGTGAAAGGAGTATGGCAACCCTTGGGGGAAATGATTACAACACCAACACCATTGCCCAATGCATTAGAAGCTCCATCAAAAACCATAGTCCATCGGGATCCCAGTTCGGGTCCTTCATCCGGTCCAGGTTTTTCATCATCAGTAACAAGCATGACATCCTCATCTGGAAACTCAAAATTCATAGATTGGTAATCGTCCACCGCTTGATGAGCCAAATGATCAGCTAGCACGCTTCCTTTGATTGCTTTTTGGGTAGTATACTGGATATCATATTCTGTTAAAATCATCTGCCATCTTGCTATTCTCCCGGAGAGAGCAGGTTTCTCAAATATATATTTGATAGGATCCATCTTAGAAATCAATAAAGTGGTATGATTCAACATATACTGTCTTAGTCGGCGAGCAACCCAGGCCAAAGCACATCAAGTTTTCTCGAGCAGTGAGTATCTTGTTTCACAGTCGGTAAACTTTTTGCTAAGGTAGTATATGGCATGCTCTTTTCGACCAGACTCGTCATGTTGCCCCAACACACACCCCATTGAATTTTCTAACACGGTCAAATACATGATTAGAGGTTTTCCTTCAACTGGTGGTATCAGAATTGGAGGTTCCTGGAGATATTTCTTGATTTTGTCAAAAGCTTCTTGGCATTCATCATTCCATATCATCTCTTGATTTTTCCTCAGTAATTTGAAGATGGGTTTGCAGGTAGCGGTCAAATGGGAGATAAATCGGGCAATGTAATTCAACCGTCCCAAGAAACCTCTGACTTCTTTATCCGTACGAGGAACTGGCATTTCTTGAATAGCTCTCACCTTCGCCGGGTCAACCTCAATTCCTTTATCACTGACAATAAAGCCCAAGAGTTTACCGGATCTTACTCCAAAGGTGCATTTGTTCGGGTTCAATCTCAACTTGTATTTCTTCAACCTCTCAAACAGTTTGTATAAATGATCGAGATGTTCTTCTTCAATATGAGATCTGGCTATCATGTCATCCACATATACTTCTATCTCATGATGGATCATATCATGGAACAAAACTACCATAGCACGCTGGTATGTTGCTCCTGCATTCTTCAAACCGAATGGCATTACTTTGTAACAGAAAGTGCCCCATTGCGTCACAAACGTAGTTTTCTCCATGTCCTCAGGTGCCATTTTAATCTGGTTATAACCCGAGAATCCATCCATGAAGGAGAATACTTTGTGTTGAGCGGTGTTATCTACCAGAACATCGATGTGCGGGAGTGGAAAGTCATCTTTGGGACTTGCTTTATTCAAATCTCTGTAATCTACGCACATTCGCACCTTACCATCCTTCTTCGGCACTGGTACCACATTAGCAACCCATTGAGGATAAGAAGTAACGGCTAGAAAACCAGCATTGAATTGTTTCATAACTTCGGCTTTGATTTTCTCAGACATATCAGGACGCATGCGGCGAACCTTTTGCTTAACAGGACAACAATCTTCCTTCATTGGCAAACGATGCACTACTATATCAGTATCCAATCCGGGCATGTCTTCATAAGACCAAGCAAAAATCTCTACGTAGTCATGTAACATCTGGATCAATCTTCCTTTGATACTGTTTTCCAAGCCTGCTCCAATTTTGACTTCTTTCCTGTCTACTTCAGTACCCAGATTTACAATTTCAATTGATTCCTCATGCGACTGTATGGTCTTTTCTTCTTCCAGTAACAGTCTGGAAAGTTCACCAGGGACTTCACAATCTTCCTCACTTCCATCCTCGGCTTGGTAGATCGGGTTTTCAAAGTCATAATGAACAGTAGTAGAACTATTATCAACAGGATCCAGAGTGGGTATGGATCTGCAATTTATTACGTGAGTGTGTGTAAGAGAGCATAGCTTGTTTAAAAGATGACAGGAAAGATAAAGAGCGCAATATTTGAATGCAAAAAGGTCCATTGATTTATTGAATATGAATATGCTTATGAAATGACAAACCCTTAACAAATTAGCTATTGTGCCCCGGGCATAGACACAATGCTTTAAGAAGTTCAATTGTAAACATTAAAAAAAATTGCAACACTAAAATAGACAATAACAATTACTCCTGACTAAAGGAAATCGGGATAGTGTCTTCAGCCTTCCAATTATTGAGTCCGTCACCAATTGTTGGGTAGATCCAGCTATCCAGGTCGCAATCGCTGTCAGCATCCTCTACAACATTAATCTGGTCTTTGACTGTCTTTTCAGAGTTAAATCCCAGGCCAGATTTATCAGACTTGTACGGTACATCGATCAGTTGACCCCAGCCAGTACGACCACCATCTTCAACCACGGCTTGAGCATCTTTCAGAGAAATCATAGCAGGAGGAGCACGAACAACCTTGGGCACACGGGGAGTTGGCTTAAGGACAGACCTGGTCGGAGGAACCACTTCAAATGACTGAGAGGGAGTCTCAAAGAATTCACCATCCATCTCGATGTATCTGAAGGTATGCACACTACTGACCATATACTCTTCTTCTCCACACACAGTGACAATCTTACCCTCTATTGGATACCTCAGCTTTTGGTGGAGAGACGAAGCTACAGCACTTGCCCCATGAATCCAAGGGCGCCCCAGCAAGCAGGAATAGGCAGGACGAATGTTCATTACGTGAAAGATAGTGTTGAAAACCTGAGGTCCTATCTTGATAGGGAGAACCACTTCACCATGGACGACACTCTTAGCACCATCGTAAGCACGTACCACAACATCACTAGGTTTCAGTTCAATGCCTTTACAGTCAAGTTTATCGAGCACAGCTTTCGGCAGCACGTTCAACGAAGAGCCATTATCGATCAATACATGAGACAAAGTGATCCCTTTACACTCAATGGAGATATGCAGAGCTTTATTGTGATTCTTTCCTGCTGGTGTCAGGTCAGCATCAGAAAAGCCTAGGCCATTGTCGATAGCCAAGTGAGCAACATAATTTTCAAACTGATCGACAGATGTCTCCTGAGGTACATGAGCAGTCTTCAAGAATTTTATCAAGGCATGGGCATGAGATTCAGAAGATAACAACAAGGATAACATCGAGATCTTAGACGGGGTATGCCCCAACTGTTCTACCACATCAAAATCACTCTTGCGGATGATTTTCAGCATTTCTTCCATTTCCTGTTTGGCAGCAACTTCAGTAGTAACTTCGACCGATGTCTCTGACTGAGAAGGGTTGACTGCTGGTTCCTTTCCTCGAGTTTCAGGGGCGGGAGGTGAGATTTCTGGAGAGAAGATCCTTCTGCTTCGAGTAACTTTACTAGTCCCAACAATGTCATTAGGATTAGCAGAATTACCAACTTGCTTTACGCCATGGATGTAAACATCACCTCCATAATTCCACGGAATGGCTTTGCTTGAGGAATATGGTACTGGGCCAGGTCCAGTAATGATTAGGGGAGCTACCTTGGGCTCAGCGGTAATCTTCACAGGTACTCTGGGAGCAGTAATCTTCACTGGAACTTTGGACCTTGCAATCACAGATATTTCTTCAACAGTGTTTTCCACCTTAGGAATCCTTTCAAAGAGAATTGTACGATCATCTATCAGCCGTTGAATACCATTCCTCAATTTCAGGCAATCATTGGGTCGGAGTATACAGAGATCGCAATTTTCCGCACAACCTGGAAATAAACCAGCTTGCAATAAGTTCTTCTTGATGATCAGGAGAGAAGATGTTAAGTCTGCTACAGTAGTGATGTGGGAATTGTCATCGACAGCATTAATAGCCTTGTCATGATTAGGCATAGGTGAAGTGACGACATTAGGAGTCTCCGGAGGCTCAAATTCAATTTCCCCAGCGTCGATCATATCCTGAATCTTATTCTTCAACAACCAACAATCGTTTGTATCATGCCCGGGGCTATCGGAGTGATATGCACACCTGGCATTGGGATTATAACGAGGAGAAGTAGTGTTGACATTTGCAGGAGGACCTCTGAGAGTGATTAAATTTGCCTTAGCATACTTTGCAATGCTTGTGCTAAAGTCATATTGATCTTGGTAAACTGCCTTCTCGGCCTGTCCTGTCTATGCTGGAAGTTTTGAGCTGGCGGGGCTGCAATCGTAACTGCTCCAACGACATGGTCACTATTTTTCTTGTTATGACTCCTTTGACCGTACACCGCATTTGATTCATTCTTCCCCTGATAGGACTTTTTGCTGCTTGCAGAGGTAGCCGCCTGTATCTTTCCACTTCGAATGCCTCTCTCCACCCGTTCACCTGTCAATATAAGTTCAGTGAAACCCGATGAAGAACTTCCCAATAGATGGCTGTAGAATGGGCCAGTCAGTGTACCCATGAACATGTCTACTAATTCGCGATCAGTCATAGGGGGTTTGACTCTGCCAGCCAAATCTCTCCATTTTTGAGCGTATTCTTTGAAGCTTTCTTTAGAGCCCATAGTCATATTCTGCAACTGTAGCCGAGTAGGCGCTAGTTCAGAATTATACTGGTAGTGCTTGTAGAAAGCTGTCGCTAAATCAGTCCAGGTGCAAATGTTAGAGCTCTCGAGCTGATAATACCACTCTAACTGTGTGCCAGACAGACTCTCTTGGAAGAAATGGATCCATAGCTTCCTATCAGTGGTATGTGGATGAATCTTTCTCACGTAAGCTCTCAGATGCATCTGAGGACAAGACGCACCATCATACTTAGTGAAAACAGGGACCTTGAATTTGCGGGGAATGACCACATCAGATACCAGACCTAAGCTTTCGAAATCCAGACCGGGCGTCTTCTGGCCCTCCATAGCTATCATGCGTTCTTCCAGCAGTTTATACTTATCATCTTTTGGAGAGTACTGTTCATTTTCATAATCTTCATCGTCGTCCTCAGGGTTGAAGGGATCAGCATTCTCCTCTTCTGAATCATTTTCTGTCTCATCTTCTTTATCTTTCGGAATTCCGAATTTGACTCCTGGAGCCTGCCCTTTAAGCCTTCTTCCCGGGTTAATGTAACTCCCAACCTTCTTGTCCTTCTTCTTCTCGAGCAACAGAGCCTTCAGCTCCTCCTGTCCCTTGGATAAGCTCAAGATCATCTCCTGGAATTGAGCATTCTGAGCCTGGAGATCTTTGACAGTTTGTTCGAGAGCCATTTTTCTGTTTAAGAGGAAGACCGTGAGAATATGGTCCTTTAGAGTACCTGTTATGCAATGTTATGTTATGCTATGCAATGTATGAAATGTTTTCAAGGACTTTTGGAATTTAACTTTGCGTAAACTACCAAAAAGAGAGGAACTTTTATTACTAATTTCTTAATCGATGTCCATTACAAAAAATAATAATAAAAATACAACGAAAGCTTAAGTCTCCCAGGGGCGGCTTCTTTTTGGGCGAAGATACGCATTGAGTCTTCGTTCCTCATTAAGCTGGCTGGTGAGCTCTAGTACTTTCTTCCTTTATGCACCGAACTGAGCTTCGAAAGTATCCCTTTCCTCTCTCAACTGGGTCCAGGATCTCTTCAATTCCTCAACATCGGTAGGCATATCTGGATAAGGAATGATCTGAGGAGTACCTCCTTCAACCCCTGGTTCAACAATCAATGGTCCGACCGCGAGATATGGCATGAAAAGTTCGCGAGCTCTTTCGCGTACCCATCTGAGTTAAGGTTCCATAGGAATGGAGTTTTTCTGTCCTAAAGTACTTCTTTTCACCATGCCCCAAGCTCGTACAAACCTTTGACGGAGACTTTGAGAATCGTTGTCATAGTCAAACACAGTGCCTTGAATAATTACTTCATGTGGACCATCTCTTCGAGCATACCCAAATTGACGTAGGGCTAAAGCTGGGTTATAAGTAATACCTCCTCTTATCCCCAGGAGTGGTACGTTAGAGAATTCTCCACAACGGTCAATGATGATAACATTTTCTTTGAGATGAGGACACCAACGGATGTCTGAATGGGAGAGCGACATTATCCTTTGAGACCATTTCAAATTTTGATCATTCTTCAAGACTGATTGAGGGAGGTGCGAAATAAACCACCTAGACAACAAAGGTACGCAGCACATGAGAGTCCCTTGCCTTTTCATAGTACGAGTGTGAAGGGAATGCAAGATGTCTCCAAGCAAGGTAGGCACAGGGTTATGAGTGAGAAATATCTTAATAGCATTCATGTCTATGAATTGGTCTGGATTAGGGAATAGCACCAAACCATAGATTAGCAATGCTAGAACATCTTCAAAAGCATGGACATTCATAACTTTTAGGAATTCTCGGGCCTTATTTATTAGAAATTCGGCAAGTAAACCCTTAACTCCACTTCTTGTTACCCAATTAGTTTCAATGTCAGACTTTGTCATGTGTAAAGCTGCGGCAACTTCTTCAGACTTCGGAATCTTTTCTAAACCACTGAAAGGTGTTTGATCAAGAATAGGTATCCCAAGCAACTTGGAGAATTCTTCTAATGTGGGTACCAACTGATAATCTGGGAAGGTGAAGCAATGATGTTTAGGATCGAAGAACTGGGATAGAACTCTCATCATATCTTCTCTGAAACCAGTGGTAACCAAATTGAGGAGAGAACCATGTTTCTTGATGAACTGAGCATGATCGGGAAGTTCTGACACTAAATCCTTGAGTTGAGGAGAGATCGTTACAAGATTGATCCGGATGGTCTTCCTGGAAGCCATAACCTGTTTAACAGAGCAAAGCTAAATCCCTAAGTCCTTGAAATGGTTAGTATAATGCCATGATGTTATGATGTTATGATGTTATGTAAATAGCAAGCACAAGCAAGTCACACAACAATCATTCCTAGGTTTTAAGGCTTGCATGAGTTCCATAGGTAAGTACCCTCCCCACTGAAGTTTGGTTGGTTCAACCTGTCCTAGAATAGTAACCGGGTTCTAGAAGGATCTCAAATCATTGACCTTCCCTTAAGTCCACTTCAGTGCAACACCAAGCGGTTGACCAAAATTTCCTTAAAGTCCAATCTCAAAGAGTGTAGTATCGAGTATCAACCAACCCCAGTCGGAACCGAAGCCAGTTATCTCACTACTTTCTAATGGCTAGGATGAGTCAATTAGGGTTCTAAAGGTCTGGTTAATGCTTTGATGACACCACGCGAATGCCAAATTTTTCCTCAAGTAAACATGAGGAACATCAGGACATCCAAAGTGTCACATTAACCGTAGCCATCATTTTAACCATTCCAGTATACGCCGGATAGTCGCGATGATCTATTGCTACTTACCTAAGGTACACTAGATCCGGGTGTAGGATCTTTCACTCAAAAATTCCCTTAAAAGAAGGAACAATTTGAAAACATAAATGATTTTTTAAGGTGACCTCTCTTTGTAAATCCCCAGCAGAGTCGCCAGTTCTGTCATCCGGTGAACTGGACTTTTGTGTTTTTGCTTTAGAAAGCAAATGTCGCGGTTAGCAAGAGTCGCCACCGACTTTTCTTTTATCCAATAAGGAAAGGCGGAAAAGAACAGGAAAAACCTTAATTTAGATTTTGGGTTCGGGAGGTACATTATACAAAGGGAAGGTGTTAGCACCCTTTGTATCCATGGTTATCCATGGGCTCTTAATTACTTAATCACTTATGTTTTTCTTGTTTGAAAAAGTGTTTGAGAAATGTTTAGAAAATGTTTTGAAAAGGAGAATTTAACTTTGTAATGATTCTTGAATGAATGTATACAAAGTGGTTATCTCGTTTAGTTTTGAAAGTCGTTTAGAAAAATATAACCCGGCAATGATTCTAGTACGAATGTATACCAAGTGGTAATTTTCTAAAAGATGTTTTGAAAGGTGTGAGGTGTGAAAAGTATTTTAAGTTGTGAATAAGCAATTAAGAGTTATACCTACCCAAGGTCTTTATGGGCATTTCCTATCCTTATGAGGGTAAAACTGTCCTTACTATTGAGAAGTAAGTAGTTTTATCCTTTGGATGTAAAAGGGTCATCGTAGGGTCATCGATTGGTCATTGAAGGCAACAGTTGTGAGGATACATTAGCATTCGAAGGGACCATCATCATTTAACCGTAGGCTACACCGAAGGGTCATCGAGGGACAAAGGCAACATTCGAGGGACTATGATGATTTAACCGAAGGGTCTTTGCTAAGTGTATCCCCATATTCGCGGGACATGACCGTAATACCGTAATCGTAGGGTAACAAAGAGAGGTCCAAGATCACTTATTTAAAGACAAAGTTTTACAATTAATTAGATAACCGTAATCAATTAGGTAATTAGGGTGAATTTCCACATTAAAATCGATTAAACAATTAGGATGAATCTCCACATTAAAATCAACTAAATAATTAGGATGAATCTCCACATTAAAATCAATTAAGTAATTAGGATGAATCTCCACAAGGGTATCCCACAAATAAAGTGGAATACCTAGCAAGCTACTTGTTCCTGGGAAGATGTGAACCCTTACAACATTCAACACACAGGTCAGAATACCAAATGGGAGTGCAATCGAGGATTACACCGCAAAGGAAAACACAGCAGTAGGAATGTCAGGCAAAATAACACATGATTAACATAGAACAGATCAAATAAGCATAGAACAGAACACCCAAAATATTAGCGACTGTCACATTCGCCTCTGCCTCGCCTAGCGAAGGCCTAGCGAATACTCGCTACATGCTCGCTTAGCGATGTGCTAGCGAGCGGTTGCGGGTTTTGAATTTCAGAACAGTATGACCTCAGCCTGCTGCACGCCTTATGGCATCCAATACACAAATTACATGGTTCAACATTCACAATATTCAGGCACGCTTAAATTCACATGCAAAACCTCAAATATGTTTATGAATTCAATTATAATATCACATGCAGATTAAGAACGTAGAGCAGTAATAGTAATACAAACCTGTTGGCAATTGAATTGCAACCTTGAATTGGCAAGTCGGATTGAGTTGGGCGGAGATAGCCTTGGTGCAGATGAATTTCCTTCAGGGTTTCCTTTAGGGTTGCTCTGAACCCTCTGGGTTAGCCTCCAGGGTTTGCTGTGCCTTCTCTCTATCTCCCGTCTTCCTTTTTTTGTCCTCTCTCCTGACTGAAGCTCTGCTATTTATAATGCTCTTTTTGTGACCTAATGGGCTCAGAATGAAGCCCAGAGTTTTCTGATATCCGCAAGCTTCGCTAGGCGAGCGGTATAGCGAGGGGTTCGCTAGGCGAAGGATTTGCTCGCCTAGCGAGCAAGCCAGTTTGGGCCATTTTCTGGATTTGGCCATCTGTGTGCTGGGCCTTTGTTCTTTTGAGATCAATGCTTTGAAAAATAAGTCGGGGTGCCTTAAAAATGCCTTGTAGTATTAACGGGCAAATTTTGGGGTATGACAATTACGAATAAGTATTTGGCCTCATCATCCTAATCCTAATTGTGTTTTAAATTATGATCGTCTATATACTTCCTATGTTTATTTTGTTTTTGCTCTGAGCCTACAAGTGAAGTTATGACTGATCACAATTGGCGTCAAAGAGTAGTGGAAGAAAATGTTTTATTGCATTCAAATAACACTTGAGACATTGTTACTATACCTTCCGACAAAACTACATTGGGATGTCAATGGGTTTATACAGTGAATTTTTTTTGACACTATCATGCTTATTTGATATTAGATATTTGTGATTAAAATTTTATTACGTTGAAATGTGATAGAAAATAGAATAAAAATTTAAAAAAATATTACAAAAACAAAAATAATAATTTAGATAAAAAAATATTATAAATAAAAAAAAATTATATATACGTTATCCCCTCCAATGTCAGGGGATATCGGTTTATCCCATATAATATTTTTTTTAAATCCCTCTTTGTAATGTTTTGATTTTTTTGTGTGGCCCCTTTAGTGAACTGGTAACATCAGAATCTTCCTAGTCATTTACTTCGTATGTCATTTGATTTTCTTAAATCCATATATATATATATATATATATATATATATATATATATATATATATATATATATATATATATATATATATATATATATATATATATATATATATATATATATATATATATATATTTTAATTTTTTTTTAAAATTTTTTAAGTATAGTAGTTGTTAATTATTTTTTGAAGTGCATGAATGTTGCTGTTTATTTATTTTAAATTTAAATGTATTTGTATATTTTATTTTAAAGTTATATTTTTAAATTAATTTTTAACATTTATTTTAAATTTATACTTTTAAATTAATTTATACATTTTCTTAATCACTGTTTTTTTAGATAATTGCCTTTATTTATTTTCTTTCAATATTGTGTATGCATTTTCTAATATTCGTTGTCAACATCATTTATTTTCTTAATAACTTTTTTACTTTGTATAATTACCTTTATTTTAATCTTGTTACAAATTTTCTGTCAATATTATTTTCGCAGGTACTATTGTATGGACATATGGAGAGACAAGCAGAAGAAATAAAGAAAGGGATAGATTTGGAATGATGGATGCTCAGGTTAAAGCCTTTCTAGATGCAACAGGAGGTCTTTGGAAAACACAAAAACTTGTCGACAAACTTGCTGAAATCTTCGTTAGCATCGGCTTTTAAGATGGTTGATAAGATGATGGATCATCATGAGGGGGAATCATACACATTTGATCAAACATCCATTTAAAGGTCAACTACACACTCAAACAAGTGAGAGAGACACCACATATTCACCATAAATCTTAAGGTAATAGGTGTATGGATTCTCTTACTTATAGAGTGTTCAACCTCCACTTTTCTAATCAATGTAGGACTTAGAACTCACACTTGTTTCTCAACACAACTCGTACTTGTTTCTTAATAATCTCTCCCTCTTACTTATAGAGTGTTCAACCTCCACTATGTCCCCCAAGCGAAATTTATTTTATCTACATGCTTGTACTTCTGTTCAGAGACATTTTTATCTAAAATTTATTTTATCCACATGCTTGTACTTCTGTTGAGAGACACTTTTATCTCGTCACAACACTTCAACGAAACACGACGCATGACCATCATATGTCAGGAATACTTTTGACACAAGGAGTCGGTCCTTTACTCGAACCATAGTCTCTGATACCAGAGATGAGTGATCATTTGGGGAAATGATACACATTTGGTCAAACACTTATTTATAGGTCAAAGACTCAGCCAACCAAGTGAGAGATACACCACATATTCATCAAAAACCTTAAGATGATAGGTGTGTGAGTCATCTTACTTATAAAGTGTTTAACCTCCAATTTTCTAAGGAATGTGGGACTTAGAACTCACACTTATTTCTCAATACAACTCATACTTGTTTCTCAACACAAGAGACTACAACGTAAGAAGAGCCCTTTACTCCAATATATTATATAATGATTATGTGATGGAAATTCACTCACATTATCTGAGATAACATATATTTGTAAATCAAATTAATAATGATTTAAACAAACACATTAAATAATTTAAACCAAAATTAATAATGGTTTAAACCAAAATTCGCTCACATTTAGATGTTAATAATTTAGATAAAAAAATAATATAGTTCAATAATGGTTTAAATTGTTGCTAAAAGTAAAAATTAAATCATTAGCAGCACTGTAAATCGATAGCAAATAAATTATATTAAGAAATTGTAAATCAAATTATGACGGTTTGAACCTTCAGGATTTCATACTCACAAGGGTTTGAAAATGTCACAACAAGCATTGAAAACAAAATTCAAGCTGAAATTCACGACGGATTGTAACCGTCGCAACTTGCAATTTAAATCAGTTGCATACCCGTCGCAATTTAGAACGACGGTTAGAGTGACAATTTTAGCAATCGTCGTAGTAAAGCCTGACGACACACATTTTTGTGACAGAATCACAATCGTCACGACTTGTCATTTGAGGCGGTTCAAACTGCCGTAGTCTTCCAAAAGTAACTGTCGCAACTTGCTAATTTTCTTGTAGTGATTGGTGATTTCCTATTCATAATTAAATTAAATGAAGCTTTAAGAAGAAATCTTGCAATATTAATTTGTGGTGACATATATAGAGATAATTTAGAAACATCCTTGAGAGCTTTCTTATATAAGATGATAATTTGCACCTCCTTTCGAGTTGAATTGCATGGAATCATGCTTGCTATCGCATATTCTAACAAGATGAATTGAAGAAATCTTTGTGTTGAAACTGACTCAATGTTGGTCATTCATGCATTTTCTAATGTAAATATTGTCCTTTGACATCTTTTAATTAAATGGAAGAATACTTTACGCTATATATTCCTTTAGATTCAAGATATCTCACATTTTTAGACAGAGAAAGACTTGTGCAGATAGATTAACTAATACATGTTTTTTTGTTGATTATGACACTTGATGAAATTTACTTTCTAATTTGTGATTTTTGAAAGTTTTTTTAGGGATAGGTTGAAAATGTCCAACTATCATTTTTTTTATAGTTGTTTGATGAGTTAAGTTTTATGTCTCCATCCTTTTTGTTTTTTTCTTTTATAAATAATAATTTGTCTTTATTAAAAAAAATATAAATAACATAATTTAAATATACTGTAAATTAGTTCTTTTAACTAACTTACCCAGGAGGACTGAAATCATGCCATAGTCCAACGACATAAAAGAGAGTCATGTCACACATAACCATACTAAATAGAATCATATAAATTACAAAAATTGAAACAAAGAAAGACATGCCTAGGATTTTGAAAAGCTTGAGTCTGTTTTTGGTAAAATAATATTCCCCATATCTCACAGTGAGTTATTCAATTGACTATTTTACACAGATTAAAAAAGGAATAAACGAAAGAGAGAGAATGATATTTTTTATTAAAGTACCATTTATTAAATATTGAGAATGGTAAAAATAATATTAATTAGAGGGTATAATTGAAAAAGGTGCATTGAAAATTGAAATGGATCATTCATTTGGGACACATTTTTATTTAAAATAGGTCACTTGTTGTGGGACGGAGGGAATAGTTTTCACAATGTTAATATTCTACCTAAATTCTAACGTCTAAAATAGTATTTATAGGGAAATGAAATTAGATAACTACATATTGTGTGGACCCATGTTTGTGGTCGTAATTCTTTGAGTTGCGATGTTTTTGGGCATTGGCACGCCAAAGATTGTCAGACACTTGCTAGTTTTAGCCTATTAATGTTATTGGCATCACTTGAATTTTGATTTTCATGTGTCAACTTTGCCTCTTCTTTGACGATTTTTTGCTTCTAAACTTATACAAAAACTCGCTAGATGATTTATCGATCATTATTATTGGAACACTTGAAATGATGAAAACTTTGAGTGAGGATTTAGACGAAGTTAATAGCATTAAGTTGACAATAAATGAGCACAATTATGAGCTAGTGTGTTTGTTAGTGAATTTGAAAAGGTTCATTAAAGTCCCACATAGGAGAGAGAACACACTTTAGTAATGTTTATATATTCCAAGTTGACAAATTTGATTGGGCCCCAAGGGATACCCAATTTTGTGGTTGGGTGAGAATGCACTACCATGAAACATAACACACGCTCGCCCGTCGCTGCCACCGTCCAACTGACTCGGTTCGATTCCGTTCGGGCTTGAGGTTGGGCTTTGATCCAATATCTTTTTTGGTACCCGAAATGATGAAAAATGATTTAATATTATTATTTAATATTAATTAATTTATTAATCGTATGAAATGTAAATTAATTAATTATTATTAATTAATAATGTTGTGTTGTAACTCAATTACAAATTAATTAATTATTAATTAACTAACTAACGGTAAACCTGATTATTGACCAAAACCTCCACGTTTTTCCTTGCCGATTTAGTCTCCTTGCTTCCTTGCTGACCAAGTGAATAACAACTAGTCTTGATTGGGCCGATTCCACTCTCTCCCAATTTTCCTCCCACAATTTTTTCTCTATTCGAGTCAGATCCTTGGCTATAAATAGCTACCTTCCCATCACTTGCAACTCACTCTAGAATTAAGCATTCTTAATTCTCTCTTCTCTCTTTCGACTTTGCTTTTTCTTAAATTTTATTTTCTGTTTTGAGTGGCTGCTTGCACCATCTGCAACTGGTTTGTCCAGACATTACGAGTGGTTTCACACAATTATCGAGTGATTCAACACCATCAGAAGGTGTATTTCTATAACGATAACGTTTCGTACAAGTAGTGATTGTATAATTGAACGAGGTTGTTTTATCTTGGAGGTGGCGCGATAGTTAGACTACTTTGCATAATTTTGGACAGTGTCACGAAACGTCTTAAAGAGAGCGACCTAGTCCGCGACTCGACCCGATAATTTCTTCTATGGATGATTTTCAAAACCATGAAACAAAAATTTTAAGACGTTTCAAAAAACTGTCATGGCTATTGAAGAAATTATTGGCAATACTATGGTTGTTGTCTCTGACAAACCATTCAAGTTTGAGGGTCTTCAGTTTAAAGGTTGGCAAGATAAAATGAAAAATTTCCCAACCTTAAAGAACTTTGCCAACGTTCTAACTGAAGAAATTCTCGTTGCTCCTTCTAGATCAACCGAACAAACTAAATGGTAAGAACTTTATGGATTCAGATGGAAATAATAAAATTGTTGAATTTACTGTGAGTGATTTACAACTCAGGAAAGAAATCTCCATATGGCATGAGAATATCTCTGCAAAAATCATATTTTGAACGGTCTTGTTGATGATCTGTATGATTATTGCAGCAACTGCAAGACTGCTAAACAAGTATGGGAAGCTCTGTAAAAGAAGTATGATACCTTGGAAGTTGGAACAAAGAAGTATGATGTAAGTCGCTACTTAAAGTATCAGATGGTAGATGAAAGGTCCGTGAAAGCACAATGCCACGAACTTAGAGAAAATGTCCCTTGACGTACAATTTCAAATTTCTGTTATCATTGACAAACTCCCCCCTGATTGGAAAGATTTCAAAAACTTGCTTCGGCATAAAATAAAAGAGTTTTCAATCGAGAGTCTGATCATTCACCTCTGGATTGAAGAGGAAGCTCAGAGAAAATATCAGAAAGATGAAGTCTTAGTTATTTCTAACAACAAAAAGAAATTTGGTGCAGTTCTGAAGCCTACGGGAAAACCATTAAAGAATCAGAATCACAATGTTGTGAACCAAATTAAGAATGAGAATCCCTCTAGGGCCCTATGTGCTCCGATTACTAGGCATCAACCACCACCTCAAATAAATGATGCTTCGGTTTTCACTTGTTTTAATTATGGAAAATTGGGTCATATGGTTAAGATATGTAAGAGCATACCTAAACATGTTGTTGGCTCTAATGCACAAGTTAAATTGACAAATGAGCAATTCATTGATATGATCACCGAAATCAACATGGTTGGTAGAAATGATGGTTGGTGGATAGACAATGGAGCCTATCGTCATGTCTGTTATGATATATGTTCATGACATACACGGATGTTGAAGATAAGAAAGTGTTGTTGGAGATGCTCACACCAATAATGTTGTTGGAATTCGAGATGTTGAGTTGAATTTCACGTTAGGAAAAACTTTAATCTTGAAGGACGTCATGCATATTCCTGAAATTAGGAAGAATCTTTTTTCTGGTTTTCTTTTAAATAAGGAAGGGTTTAGTCAATCTATTGGGGAAGATTTGTACACCATCACTAAGAATGGTATTTTTTTGGGGAAAGGGCACGCCACTGATGGCATGTTTAAGTTGAGTGTTGATTTGAATAAAATTTCTCCTTCTATTTACTCTTTGTGTGATTTTAATATTTGACAAGCCAGACTTTGCCACGTTAATAAACAAATTATTTTTAATTTAAGCAACTTAGGCCTAATCCTGAAATTGAATGTCAATGATTTATAAAAATGTGAATATTGTAGTCAAGCTAAAATAACTAAGACTTCACATGAATCAGTAATTAAAGAATCTGATCCCCTAGATCTTATGCACTATAATACATATGAATTAGATGGATCTTTAACTAGAAATAGAAAACGCTATTTTATCACTTTAATTGATGATTGTTATTAATATACTTATGTATACTTAACAAAGAATAAAAGTGAACCGCTTGACATGTTTAAGATGTATGTGAAAGAGATTGAAAATCAATTTAGTAAGAAGATTAAGAGACTTCGTAGTGATAGGGGAATTGAGTACAATTCTGGGTTATTTAATGAATTTTATAAACAACATGAAATTGTACATGAAACGACTGCATCATACTCTCCTAAAATGAATGGTAAACTAGAAAGAAAGAATAAAACTCTTATTGAACTTTTTATTGCAATTATGTTAAATTTTGGTGTTGCACCTCACTAGTGGGGGAAATTTTGTTAACTATTTTTTATGTCCTGAATCGAGTTGCCAAGTCAAATGTAATATCTATCCTTATGAAATATTAAAGCAAATACAACCAAACTTTCCTTATATAAGAACTTGGGGGTTGTCTGTCATATGTCAGAATTTCGGATCCGAAGCGAGTTAAACTCGCTAGTAGAGCCTATGAATGTGTATTCATTGCGTATGCAGCAAACAATAAGGGATATAAATGTTATGACCTAAATTCTAAAGTGATAACCGAATCGGATTATGTTGAATTCTATGAAGACAAATATTCCTTTCAAATCGAGATATAGTGGGGCATGGAATTGAATCACATTCATGTGATAAGAAGCATTGAAAGCAACAACGAAGTAGAAACAGAACTTCGAAGAAGTAAAAGCGTACGAGTAGCTAAAGACTATGGGCCCAATTATACGCACTATGCAGTAGAGGAAGATCCATCAAATTTTCAAGAAGCCTTATCATCTATGGATGCAGATTAATGGCAATAAGCTATTAAGAATGCGATGGATTCTCTAGAATTTAACATGACCTGACACTTAGTAGACTTGCCTCCTGGTTGCAAACCAATCGGTTGTTGATCGGGAAAATAGCAAGTGTACTATTTTGTCTTTTATAGTAATAATGGGGGAATTCCCCGAATGTCGATCTCAAGGACTGCAAGTTAATATTGAGTTTAAATTATCATTCAATTAAACAAAAAGTATTAATTTGGTTTTTAGGAGTAAAAATGTAATAATAAAAGTAAAGGTAAAGAAGGATGAAAATAAGGGTTTATAAAGAAAAAGGAACAATGCCAGGGAAGGTGTATATTTATCCCTGTAACAACTCTGAGTCACTATTGCATCAATAAATATCAATTACTACCAGTTCTTAAGGGTATTTTCTCCCAAGTCCTTGGTGAGAAAACCTTTAATCAATCTACCCTAATTTCCATGTCCATAGCCAATTAGGGTGAAGTTAAGCTGTATAATATCAAGAATACTCTGGTTCATACTTGGTATCCCTAGTCCTAGGTGATATATACTGTAGAGTAACCTTATGAAAACCTTATCAATGGCGGTCCAGCCTAATTGATAACCACAAATCAATCTCGATTGGTCCTAAAGAGAAAGCAATAAACCCATCAAAAGGTTACCGTAAAAATAATATTATAAATGCAAATGTAAACTCAAATTCGTTCCAATTCTAAATCAGGGACACCCCCTAGCATTGGGGGGTTTAGCTACTCATATTATTTAAAACAAATTCAAGATAAAATTACACATTACAAGTAATTGGATGACTTTGATCTTCAATCGCTCCCACTCATGAACACCTTCAGCTCTTCGAATGCCTTGATCTCTATAATCCTTGATTGCTTCACAATACTGTGTTTTGCCGTATTCCAAGATGATTTTTCCTTTGGCAGAAGACCCTCTTTTATAGTGAAAATTCCCAGCAGCAGTTGGACAGGTCCAAAAATATCTCTAAGAAGCTCGACGAACAAAAGCCCGAGAAAAACTGAATTTTTGGGCTTGGGCTGACATGGCCCGTGTCAGCTGACACTGTTGGGGATGATGCCTGACACGGCCCGTGTCAGCTGACACGGGTGGCAGTGTCAGGCTACTGTTTTCTTCAACATGTCCTCCCTTGCCTGACACGGCCCATGTCAGGTGACACGGGTGGCCGTGTCAGGCCTCCTGTACCGGCGTTTTCTGCTCCTTTGCTTGCCGGAATCTTGCACTGTCTCGTTTTGAGTTCTCTGGTTCTTCTACCTGGACTTGTTGGACAAAAACACAGCTATCCCACGCATAAAATCACGAAATAAAAAGTAAAACATAACAATGATTAAAATTGCTTAACTAAAATGACGGAAGTAAAACTAACTCGAAACGTATCATAAATGCTTGCACAGTGTGTCAAAAGCCTCTGTTTCGAGTCAGATCAGTAACGAAAACTCAATGCAAATGGTGACTGATCACAACCCCAAACTTAGCTCATTGCTTGTCCCAAGTAATGTTTTAGACACATTGTCACTCCCCAGAATTCTTTATGTTTTCCACCACTGCTGAGATCATTCGCTAACGTCTTCCCTTTTCCTTCCACAAGTCCTACTTTTCTTTGTAATTCTTTCTTCGCACTTCCACTTTAAAGCACCGTTTCACCTGTCAGTTTACATCACATTCTCACCATTTCTCTCGGGGTAAACTGTTTACACTCATAATTCAAAGTATGCAATATCACTCACAAGTTTGAATAGTCTCTCTTTTCTTATCACCTACACACAACACACACACTTTTGAGGTCTTTCGGGTTGTAACTTGGCTTGGGTTAGGGTATGGATCATTAAAAAAAAGGAAAACAAGTGGCTTTTGGTTCAGAGTCGATGTTACATCCTGTGTTTGTTTCTTTTATTTCCTCGGTTTTCTTTTCTTATTATTTTTTTCTTCACCGAATGCCCTTTTCTGTGCTTCTTTTTGAATCTTCGAGTTATCATTTTTCTCTTTTTATTTTTCTTTCTTTCTCTCGATTCATCAATTTTTTATTTTTCTTTTGTTCTTGCATTCTCTTCGGCTTTGGGAGCTTTTGGGGTTTTTACCCCAAACTTAGCTTTTCAACACAGTTTAAATGTATTATCATGACTCTGAACAGGGTGAGGAAGTGTTTTTGGCCAAGGGGTACATTTATGGGGTTTAAACAAACAAATGGGTATAGGCTCAAATGGGGTTAACGAGGGATATAATTATTCGGGATGGCTAGAAAGGCTCGGGGTTAATTTAAAACAACGTGCCTCAGTGTGTATATCATGCAGTGACAGTCCCAGAGAGTCTACGCAAATTTAGAGTGATAAAGACAAACCTGAATGTCGCTCATGATGATCAATGTGTTTGGCTTTTTATGACTCACTTTGTTTGGTTCAGCTTTGACAGGATCCACAGTACTCATTAGTTTGGTGCGATTTCTTCCTTACTTCGGAATGTACAAGATACTCATGTCGGTTAAGCTGTATACGTTGCGTCCGATCTTTACTTTCAACAGTGTCAACTTCCTGGGGAGATCCTTCACAACAAGCCATGGTGAGTGGCGTGATCCTTTCATCCACTCTCAATCGTGATCATTACTATTTCCAACCTATCAACACAAACTTGACACACTCGCAGCATAATGTACCTTCAACCAGAAAAATCAAATCTAGAATGCACAAAAGTAAAATAACACAATAACAAAATACTGAGAATAAAATACTAATAAAAGACATAAAATCTCCCCCAAACTTGAACTTAACATTGTCCACAGTGTTTTCGAACAAGAGCGAAGGAGGGAACTCACAGTATCCTACTGAGGAGGTGGTTACGGGAAATGCAACATCAACTGTCGCATCATGCTGCTCATCTCATCCAACATAGCCCCATGACGGGCTTGCTCGATGCTTTTCCGTTGTTGTTCCGTCCTCAAGTCACCTATCTCGGTTTGTACCCAGCTCCATTGGTCAGTTGACCAAGATGATGAACCCGCCGCCTGTTGGGTGGGTTCCTGATGCGGTGGTACAAACTACTCAGAAGGTGCTTGAGGATCTTCTTCTTCTACTTCCGTTCCTTCCACCTGGTCATCCATAAATTGCTCACCTGCAGTAAAATGGTCAGTTTCGTGTCCTTCATCCGCGTCGGGGTCAGCGCTCACATACAAC
Organism: Lathyrus oleraceus; assembly: GCF_024323335.1. Classification (NCBI taxonomy): domain Eukaryota; kingdom Viridiplantae; phylum Streptophyta; class Magnoliopsida; order Fabales; family Fabaceae; genus Lathyrus; species Lathyrus oleraceus. The sequence continues at coordinate 447,287,873 of NC_066582.1, read as the reverse complement.
CAATTAGCACAGTCAATGATAGCAACTCTGTCCGGATCCGGCAGAGTGATGATAAACTTCTTATGGATAAGAACATAATAGTAAGTAAGGGCAACAACAATCATACCTTGTGAAATTAGAGCAGACATGTCAATTTTGGTGTTACCTGTAATTGGCGTGTCTTCGAGTAAAACAGCTTGATACCCGAAATGCTCAGCAATTTAGGTGATCATTCCCCCTACGGATATGCCTCTGGAGTTTGCTCGGCCGACTCTGCCCAGATAGTCTGCTGCAAAGGCATCTACATTGATGGTTTTGTTTTGAGCCATCGAGTACATAAAGAATAGCTCTCTTTGAGTAGCTACCCTTGTGCTATCGCCTTTTCCAAACAGGGTATAGGTTAAACCCTTCTGAGCATACCTGGAACATGGATTCTGGATGCCCGAGGCTTTCGCACCTTTGGAGAAGTAATTCGTCCTCCCGGTGATGGCAATTCAGAAATCATTAGGTGAGAACCCGTCTGGGACCGCTCCTGGTCCGTTTAGTGGGAGTCAGAGTATTGCTGCTAACTCCTCAACAGACAGCTCATGATAATTATTAAACAACCGGAAACGTAAAGTGCCGAAATAATACCTGGTCGTGTCTATCCACCGTTTTTCCAGTTGGAATTCCGACGTGCTGAGGAATTCGAGAGTAATGAGCTCGTATGTCGGCGCTTCCAAACTCATGAACTCGAGCATTCCCAAAACATGGAACATCTGGTATACCTCCATCTTCAGCCCCAGAGCGTTTAGAGTATGCTTACACATATACCTCGTCGGCGCGAGTTTGCGCTTCCTGTGAATTTGGTATCTCCGTTCTTGTTCCGGATTGTCAAACACGATGTTGTGTGGATTTGGATTCCGACTCGGGCACTTCCGTGACTTTGCCATTTTTGCGAGTTGTTGCTTTCCGGTGAGAATTCTTCGCGGGGGCATTTTGGACCTGCAAAAAATAGAAATGATTTGAACTTTTGAGTTAGGAAATTCCAAAACCGTGGTTAGGACCGGAACAGCGAGTGGATTAATATTAGTGAAGTGTGTTTTGGCGATAGGTGAGTGGAAATGGGGGTTATGGAAGGTTTTAGGTAGTGGGGTTTTGAGTTTTAATGGAGGTTGGAAGGTTTTTGAGAGAAAGAGAGTAAGAGTGACGAGAGAGAATAATGAGTGGGTAATGAAAATCTGATAATGCTAAGGTAAATGGGAAAAAAAATTATGGTTAATGATGGAGTGAGTGGGTGGGTCCCACAAAAATTCAAAATTTTAAAAAAAAATTCAAATTTTCCGCCTACCTGACACGGCCGTGTCAGCTGACACGGGTGGCCGTGTCAGGCTACTGGTTTCCTCATGGTTTGGAATTAATCTTTAGTGCTCCTGACACGGCCGCCCGTGTCAGGCTACTCTTGATAAAACAAAAAATTATGTTTCTTTCAGTGTTCCTGACACGGCCCGTGTCAGGCCACTGTTTTCCATCTTTCTTGTTTGCTTTTCCCTCTCCTGACACGGCTCGTGTCAGCTGACACGGATGGCAGTGGCAGGCTGTCCTTTTTGGTCGTTTTTAGGTTTTCTCTCCGGTTCAACTGCTGGTACCTCTGGCCATGTTGATCGTTCTTTTTCATAACTTGGACATTTGTTGATGTGATGTTCCCTCCTTGTAGAGCTCATGTATAAACCTACAAACACACAAAACTGATTAGATATAAAAAGTGTGGGTTGCCTCCCACGAAGCACTTTGTTTAACGTCGAACGACTCGACGGTCCTTCGTCTGCTTAGGTGAGACGGATTTTATCGATTGGACCACCCTCCTGGTCTTGTATGTATGGTTTAACTCTCTGCCCATTCACCTTCAACGTGTCTCCGTTTGCTGGATTTCTTAGTTCAACGGCTCCATGCGCAAATACTTTCTGTATCTCAAAGGGTCCCGACCATCGTGACCTTAGTTTCCCTGGGAATAGCTTCAACCTTGAGTTAAATAATAACACCAGTTGTCCTTCCTAAAGGTATTTCTTCTGAATGCGCCTGTCATGCCAGGTTTTGGTTTGCTCTTTGTATATCTTGGCATTCTCATATGCTCGATTTCTGAATTCTTCCAGCTCTTGTAATTGGAGGATCCGAGATTTACCCGCTTTGGAAAGATCATAGTTGAAGAATTTGGTAGCCCAGAACGCCCTATGCTCAAGTTCGAGTGGTAGATGACAAGATTTACGATAGACTAATTGATACGGGGACATACCTATCGGTGTTTTGAATGTTGTTAGATATGCCCAGAGTGCGTCATCGAGCTTGATTGACCAATCTTTTCGTGAGGCATTGACGGTCTTTTCTAGGATTTGCTTGATTTGTCGATTGGATACCTCAACCTGTCCACTAGTCTGGGGGTGGTATGGTGTGGCGATTCTATGCTTGACATTGTATTTCTGCAGTAGGTTCTCCATCAACTTATTTAGGAAGTGGGTACCTTCATCACTAATCAGTGCTCTTAGTACCCCAAACCGCGCAAAGATACAATTCTTGAGGAAATTTATTACCACTTTTGCATCATTCGTGGGCAGTACAACTGCTTCCACCCATTTCCACACATAGTTAACCACAACCAGAATGTATTGCTTTCCAAAGGACGGTGGGAAGGGTCCCATAAAATCTATCCCCCACACATAGAACAGTTCGACCTCTAACATGGCATTCTGAGGCATCTGATTTCTTTTGGATATGTTGCCTGTTCTCTGACATCTGTCGCACTCTTTTACCACTACTTGTGCATCTTTGAACAGTGTAGGCCAGTACAATCCTGACTGGAGGACTTTTGCTGCAGTTCTGTCTCCGCTAAAATGTCCTCCATATTCTGAGTTATGACAGGCTTTTAAGATGTCCCTCTGCTCTTCCTCTGGAACATATCTCCTGACCAGGCCATCTAATCCCTTTTTGTAAAGGAATGGATCGTCCCACACATAGAACCTGCAATCATGCAAAAAAAATCTTCTGTTAGAGTCAAAGTCATCAGGTATCAGTCCACCTACCACAAAGTTCACGTAATCGGCGAACCATGGGATATGCGTAACGGCTAGAATACGTTCATCTGCGAACTCATCTCTGATGGGGTGCGTTTCTTATGTTTCTTGAATCGGAGTCATCTGAGACAAGTGATCAGCAACAGTGTTTTCACTACCCTTTTTGTCTCTGATTTCCAGGTTGAATTCCTGTCGTAGTAGGATCCATCGCAGCAGCCTTGGCTTTGATTCATGTTTGGAAAAAAGATATTTTAAAGCAGCCTGGTCAGTATACACAATTACCTTTGATCCTAGCAGATAGGATCTGAACTTGTCAAACGCGTATACCACCGCCAGGAGTTCTTTTTCTGTGGTTGCATAGTTCATTTGAGTAGGGTTCAGTACGTAGCTTGCGTAATAGATCACATGCAAGAGCTTCTCCTTGCGTTGCCCTAGTACTGCCCCCACTGCATTATCACTCGCATCGCACATTATCTCAAAAGGAAGAGACCAACCGGGGGCAATAACTATGGGGGCTGACACCAGCTCCTTGTTCAAGGCCTCAAAGGCTTGCCTACGCTCCTTGTCAAATAAGAACGGGGTATCTTTTACCAGCAGACTGGTCAGTGGTTTGGCAATCTTGGAGAAATCTTTTATGAACCTGCGGTAGAAACCCGCATGTCCTAAGAAGCTTCAGATGCCTTTTTCATTTACCGGTGGTGGTAAATTTGCTATTACCTCCACTTTTTCTATGTACACTTCGATACCTTAGTTGGAGATCTTGTGTCCCAAGACTATTCCTTCCCGTACCATGAAATGACATTTTTCCCAATTCAGGATCAAATTTGTTTGCTGGCATCTTTCTAACACAAGTGACAAGTTAGTCAAACCATTATCAAATGAAGAACCGAATACTGAAAAGTCATCCATAAATACTTCCATATGCTTTTCGAGCATGTCAGCAGAGATTGAAGTCATACACCTTTGAAAGGTGGCTGGTGCGTTGCACAATCCAAATGGCACTCTTCTATAAGCAAAAATACCATAGGGGCATGTGAATGCAGTCTTCTCTTGGTCTTTAGGGGCAACAACAATCTGGTTGTACCCCTAGTAACCGTCTAGGAAACAATAGTAATCGTGTCCGACTAACCTTTCCAGCATTTGATCAATGAATGGTAACGGGAAGTGATCCTTCCTTGTTGCCACGTTTAGTCTTCTGTAATCGATGCACACTCTCCCACCTGTAATAGTGCGGGTTAGGATCAACTCATTCTTTTCATTTTTTATTACTGTCGTGCCCCCTTTTTTTGGTACCACGTGGACTGGACTTACTCACGAGCTATCGGAGATAGGGTAGATTAGGCCTGCATCCAAGAGTTTTACAACTTCTTTGCGTACCACTTCTTTCATGGCTGGGTTAAGTCTTCGTTGTAGTTGCACTACGGGTTTGTGATCATCTTCCATTAAGATCTTGTGCATGCACATGGCCGGGCTTATACCTTTTAAGTCCTCAATTGCCCATCCAATTGCACCCTTGTATTTTTTTAGCACTTGAATGAGTTCTGCTTCTTGGACATTCTGTAAACTAGCAGTAATGATAGTTGGGCATTTTTTTTCAGTGTCTAGAAATACATACTTCAGATTTGTTGGTAATTGCTTCAGATTCACCCTTGTTTTTGGTTCTTCAGTGACATCTGATGGTGGTGGTCTTAGATCTTCCCACCGGTGTGGTCTAGATCTAATCCATTCAGGTTGTTTTTCCATCATAGCAAGCACCTAAGACTCTCCTTCATCTTCATTCCTTTCAAAAATGGATAAGCTTAAGACCCGGTTTAGTGGTGACTGGGGTATATGTTGTTCATTTTCTTGAGCAATTACTTGGTCTATTATCTCTATAGTGTTGCTTGTGCCGATATCATCTTTATATTGCATTGTGTTCCTCACATCTATTTTTAACTCTTCATAATAGACCTTGAGGGTCACAGTTCCTTCCTCAATGTCTATCATGCACCGTCCTGTTTCCAAGAAAGGTCTGCCCAATATGAGAGGAATCTCCTCATCTTCCGGCATTTCCAGAATGACGAAGTCAATTGGGAAGACAAACTTGTCAATTTTTACAAGAACATCTTCCACAATACCATAGGGTCGCCTCACAGAGCGATCCGCAAACTGAAGTGTCATTCGAGTATCTTGAACAGAGCCGATGCCTAATTTCTTATAGATGGACAGTGGCATCAAGCTTACACTTGCTCATAAGTCAATCAGAGCCTTCTTGAATTTTCTATCACCAATAGTGCATGGAATAGTAACCGATCCCCTGTCTTTCTTTTTTACTGGGATTTTCATGCCTTGGAGAATGGCACTGCATGTTTCAGTTAGGATGATCGGTTCCGTATCAGTGGAACGCTTCTTGGAAATTATGTCTTTCATGAACTTGGCATATATTGGCATTTGTTCCAATGCTTCAGAAAAGGGGATGTTGATTTCGAGTTTTTTGAACATTTCCAGGAGCTTCTCAAAATTCTTTTCATGTTGATTTTTCTTTTTCTGTCTTGGAGGGTAAGGGAGTTTGATCACTGGTTTAGGAACCTTCTCTTTCTCCTTGACAGGAGGTGGTATTGCTTCTTCATCTTGGTTTTTTGTTTCCTTGATTTCTAAATCCACCTCTATCAATCCATCTTTTTCTATATCATTTTCCTATGTTGACTTTCCACTTCGGGTTGTGACAGCGTTAACAGTGTTATGTTCCTGCAGATTTGTCACCGTACCACTAGGTAGGGTACCCGAGGCTTGAGAGTTTGAAGCTAACTGTTGTGCTATCTGTCCCATTTGTACTTCAAGATTTTTAATGGAGGCCGTGGTGTTTTTCTTATTAGTCCTTGTTTCTTCTTGAAACTGTATGTTGTGGGCTGCTAACTTTTCAATGGCAATTTCCTATTCAGGCTTTTTAGGTGCCTGTTGTTGATGCTGTTGTTGATATTGAGTCTGATATTGCCTTGTACCTTGTTGCGGAACATTCCCTCTCTGATCTTTCTAAGAGAAGTTTGGATGATTCTTCCAACCTGGGTTTAAGTGTTAGAATAAGGATTATTCTGCTTCAAGAATTTTATCTCTTCAATTTGTTGGGGAGTAGCAAAGCAATAGACCGTGTGATGAGGTCCATTACAGATTTCACAAGTGCTCTCCTGAGCTGGCTGAACCTGCGCTATCTGTTGAGTACCTATATTCATAACTTTCATCTTTTTGTCTACTTCGGCAGCAACTGTGTCTTCCAGACGGACTTTATTTGTCTCTAATTTTAGATCAATCACCCCATCTTGATGACTGGTACACCTGTCGTATAGCTCTAGATGCTCATTGGCAGCTATTGCTTCAATAATCCTCTTGATACCAGTGGCTGTTGAGAAATTTGTTGAGCCACCGGCTACTGTATCAATCAACTGTTTTGTTTTTATTTTCAGCCCATTAACGAACATATGCATTTGTTCGGTCTGATCCATATTATGAGTTGGACACGCTACTAAGATCCTTTTGAATATTTTGTAAGTGTCTCCCAATGATTCACCATCCTTCTGTTTGAAATTAAGAATTTCATACCTTTTTCTCAGAAATACTGATGCTGGAAAGTACTCATTTAAGAATGCAGTTTCCATCTCCTTCCAGGATGTGATACTGCCAGCAGGAAGAGAATAGAACCATTCTTCCGTGTCTTCAGCTAAAGTCAATGGGAACATTCTTAATTTTTTTTGCTTCATTAGTATGAACATCAATTTTCAGGGTGGTGCTCATTGTCAGAAATCTTTGTAGGTGTTTTTTGGCATCTTCATTAACCTTTCCGGTGAAAGGTTTTCTTTCCAATTGATTGATCGTGCTAAGATGTAGTTAAAAATTTGTCACATTCACCGGTTGGTTGACAATGGTCAGTCGACCACCCGATGCATTTGCACCTCCATAGTCACCCAAGAGTCTTTCCGGAGGTGGAGGAGGTGAACTTGGAGGAACTTCAGCCATTGGTTCCTTGACTTCTGAGGTATCAAAGGTACTTTCTTCTATAGAATCCACTCTTTGTTCTCTGCGTCTTCGGTGAAGGGTTCTCACGATCTCTGTGTCAAAAAGAAATTCAACTGAGGGTTCTCCTCGCATACACAAATTAGTAAATTATAAATGACAGAAAAATAATTTTATTACAGAGCAACAAGATTTTAATTGAAATTAAAATTAAACTCTATATTTTGGCAGTCCCCGGCAACGGCGCCAAAAACTTGATCGGGAAAGTAGCAAGTGTACTATTTTTCCCTTTATAGTAATAATGGGGGAATTCTCCGAATGTTGATCTCAAGGCAAAATAGTTCACTTGCTATTTTCCCGATCAAGTTTTTGGCGCCGTTGCTGGGGATGATGTCTGACACGGCCCGTGTCAGCTGACACGGGTGGCCGTGTCAGGCTACTGTTTTCTTCAACATGTCCTCCCTTGCCTGACACGGACCGTGTCAGGTGACACGGGTGGCCGTGTCAGGCCTCCTGTACCTGGGTTTTCTGCTCCTTTGCTTGCCGGAATCTTGCATTGTCTCGTTCTAAGTTCTCTAGTTCTTCTACCTGGACCTGTTGGACAAAAACACAGCTATCCCATGCATAAAATCACGAAATAAAAAGTAAAACATAACAATGATTAAAATTGCTTAACTAAAATGACGGAAGTAAAACTAACTCGAAACGTATCATAAATGCTTGCACAGTGTGTCAAAAGCCTCTATTTCGAGTCGAATCAGTAACGAAAACTCAATGCAAATGGTGACTGATCAGTTGTGAATGAATTTTGAAAAATAAACTAAAACTTGTTGGAATTGTTGATAAGTACAAGGCTCACCCTGTAGTCAAAGGTTTTAGACAAAGAGAAAATATAAATTTCTCCGACACTTTTTCTGAAGTCACTAGAATTACATCCATTAGGGTACTAATTTCAATTTCTTGTATTTATAACTTAATAGTACACCGAATGGATTTCAAGACTACTTTTTAAATGGCGACTTACAAGAAGAAGTCTATATGGACCAACTAGAAGGGTTTTTGATTCATGGGAAAGAAAATAAGGTTTGTAAGTTAGATAAGTCTATGTATGGTCTAAAACAAGATCCTAAGAAATGACATGAAAAGTTTGATAACTTAAGGATATTAAATGAGTAAAAAGTGAATGGAAGTGACAAATGTGTTTATTACAAACATAAAGCGAGTGTGATTCTTGGAATCAGGATCACTATATCCAAAAAAGGATTTTATTTGGATCAATCTCATTATATAGAGAAGATCTTAAAGAAATATAACTACTTTTATTGTAAACACGCTTGTACACCATATGATCCAAGTGAAAAACTGTTTAAGAACACTGGTGATAGTGCCAGACAAACAGAATATACGAGCATCATTGGCAGTCTCAAGTATGCCACTGATTGTACTAGAATCGACATTGCATATGCCATATGATTGTTGCGCAGGTTTACTAATAGACTGAGTAATAAGCATTGACAAGCTATTGAGCGAGTCATGTTGTACCTTAAAAGGACCAGTAATATCAGTTTGCATTGTCAGTAATTTCCTGCTATACTTGAAGGATATAATGATGCAGATTGGAATATCTTATTAGATGATTCTAAAGCAACTAGTGGCTATATATTTAGTATAGCTAGAGGAGTTGTATCTTGGAAATCAAAGAAACAAACTATCTTGACTGATTCCATGATGGAGTCTGAGATGATAACATTAACGATTCTAGTGAGGAAGCAAGTTGGTTAAGATGTTTGTTAGTTGAGATCCCTTTGTGGGAAAAACCTATGCCAACTGTGTTGATCCGTTGCGATAGTACCACAACTATTATTGCAAAAATTAAGAACTATTATTATAATGGTAAAAGACATCAAATTAGAAGAAAGAATAATACTGTTAGAGATTCTATCTTTAAAGGAGCTGTAAGAGTGGATCATGTACGCACTGATGAAAATTTGGCAGATCCTTTGACGAAAGGATTAGCTAGAGAGGAAATCCAGAATACATAAAATAAGATGGAACTAATGCTTATAGAGAAATGAGTTTCTCATGATGGTAACCCGACCTAAATGATTGGATATCCATAGAAATAGTTTCAATGGGTAATAACAAGTTTTTGGTAATATGAGGTGATCGTGCAAGTATAAATAAGTAAATCATGAACACTGAAGCAATAAGAGGATGAGATAATAGAAACTATTAATGAGATCTATACTTTGTGCGAGGGAGTACTTAAGCTACATGAGTACTATTGATAGACTCACCTATGTGATTTTGGAACTTAGGTCGGTTCTTAGGGAATTTCGAGGAAGAATTCCTAGAGCCTTCACTAAACTGGGATACACGTGCATGAACACTAAAGCACGAGCTATTAGAATACACCTTAAGAAACAGTTGTGTGTGGGTTTGATGTATGAGATAGAGTTCAAGACAATAGTGTCACTCTTGTTGAATCTAAATTCTACCTGCTACGTAGAGGTTCAATTCGTAGACACCTTTGATTATGCACAACATCTTATAAAAGTTTGACGTTCATTCTAAAATCACCTTATAAATTCAAGTGGAGGGTTGTTGGAATACTTGGAATGATGAAAACTTAGAGTGGGGACTTAGAAGAAGTTAATGGCATTAAATTGACAATAAATGAGTACAAGTATGAGCTACTATGTTTATTAGTGAATTTGAAAAAGTTCATTAAAGTCCCACATAGGAGGGAGAACACAGTTTAGTAGTGTTTATATATTCCATGTAGGAAAATTGGATTGGGCCTCAAGAGGCACCAGATTTTGTGGTTGGGTGGGAACACACTACCATAAAACATAACACACGCGTCCATCGTCACCGTCTGGACGATTGACCCAGCTTGGCTCGATTCAGTCTGATCTTAGGCTTGGGCTTGGGCTTTGATCCAATATGGTACCTGAAATGATGAAATATTATTATTTATTATTAATTAATTTATTAATTGTGTGTAATGTAAATTAATTAATTATTATTAATTATTAATGGTGTGTTGTAATTTAATTACAAAATAATTAATTATTAATTAATTAAAAGTAACTCTGATTATTGACCAAGACCTCCACGTTTGGCCTTGTCGACCAAGTCTCCTCGCTTCCTTGTTGACTAAGTGAATAACGACTAGTCTTGATTTGGTCGGTTCCACTCTCTCCCATGATTTTTTCTTCATTCGGGTAAGATCCTTGGCTATAAATAGCTATCTTCCCATCACTTGCAACTCACTCCAGAATTATGTATTATGTATTCTGAATTCTCTATTCTCTCTCTCTCTCTCGACTCTGCTTCTTCTTAAATTTTCTTTTCTATCTTCGAGTGGCTTGCTTGCACCATCAACAACTAGTTTATCCAGACGACACCATCATCGAGTGGTTCAACACCATTAGAAAATGTATTTTTAGAACGATCACACACCATCAAGTAGTGATCGTATAATTGAACTGAGTTGTTTTATTCTAGAGGCGGTGCAGTAGTTCGACTATGTAGCGGGGTTTTCGTTACCTTTAGGTTTATTGACTAAACCAAAAGTAAACATATAATTCGAGTCGCCACCGAACTTTTATTTGTCCAAAGGAAAGGCTAAAAAGCGAACAAAAGCCAAGTAAGAAGTTTTATCAAATCAAAAACTAATAAAAATGTCAGAGATCTGGGTAAGGGGGTTGGTTATGAAATGGGAAGGATTTACGCACCCAAAACATCCTTAGTACTCTAAGGGAACCCTTTTTGCAAATGTCTGTTATAGGTTGGTATTTGTGAAAATATGTGCAAAAGATTGGAGGGGTGAGAAGAGAATAGATTATATTTACAACTTTTGTTGTTTGAATGCATGAACCCATTGCCTACGTACCATCACAAAGGTAGGATCATAACCTCGTAGTTCGGGGTAAAAATCTCAAAGATTGGTGAATTGAATTGATCAAAAGCCTTAAGGTCTTTTATTATCAAAGGGAGAAAACTCAATCTAAACCAACAATCCACCATGTGAGGAAGGCTTCAACATACTAGTGAGGGGTTAACCCTATAATAAGTATGGAAGACTTATAATCCAATCACTAAGGATGAGGTGAGATTTACATCAACCATTATGATAACTCAAACCTATGACTAATGTTTATGAAAAGTTTTAACAAAGGTGGCCATTGGAACCACAAAAACAACTTGAAGTGAGTTATATTTACAAGTTAGATGTATTCACAAAAATGAAGTCAAAGTTTAGATTAAGGTTTATTCACAATGAGTATTAATGAAAAGATTTTTGAAAAGTCAAAGGCATAATGCCTAAGTTTCTAGTTTGAAACAAAGTCAAAGTTTAGAAAAAGATTTTTGGCTTGGGTTAGAGTGGAGAGAAGAAGAGAAGGGCTAGTTCTAAAGCATACAAAGATAAGAGAGAAGATAAAACCCTTGGAGTTCCTTTTCTTGAAATCATAGAGATGATTCAAGATGCTCATTTCCTTTGGACTTAGCACACAATCAAGCAATCAAACAATTTAGATTCAAGCTCCTAGGATCTCCATTTGGCTTGTGTCTCTTAACTTGTCTACTCATGACAATGGTCCTCTTTACTATCTCAAGATGGAATCCCTATCACACAAGAGCAAACATCAAAAAGTTCACAACACAATAAGAGGAATGGACAAAGAATAAGTTTTGGAGAGGAAGTCCTTTGAAGTCAACTTTGAAATTTAGCATTCTAAAGGCATGAGGCCTAGTTGCTCTTCAACAAATTTAGCATTCTAAAGGCATGAGGTCTAGTTGCTCTTGAACTCCTTTAAGCATGGGTATGTCCTAATTCTAAGTCCTTTCTCCTTTGCATTAGGTTCACACAAATAGACACAAAACAAACACAAGGCAACAATATATTTATATACAATAATGAGCTCAAATGAGCAAAATAAAAATGACATAAACATAAAATATGTGCTCAAGTGATCAAAATGAAAAGGCAATATGAATAAATGAGCGAGAAATAAATGGCATTAAAGTAAAGGGCAAGAAATTAAATGCTCAAATTAAAGTTAGTAATTAGTATGGTTATGTTAGTTTGTCATAAGATAATGTAGCGCTATGTTAAGCAATCGTAAGTGGACTAATATAGTAGTCACACCTATCTGAGGCCGGTCAATAAAACTATAGGCAAATAAACATAAGTTAGAGATCATGACTAGTAAGCCAAGCTCCATAAACTTGCCATGCCAAGACAAAAGGGGAAGGGCCTTGTATGGACTTTAGGTTTTTTGCTTGACCAAGAAGCAACCTATCTTGGACAAAAAACAACTCACTTGATCTTGGATCAAGTTAAGTTTGGTTTGGATCAAAGAAGGTTAAACCTCTCATTTGTCAAGACCAACCATAAGACATTAACTCATTGGTCAAATGATGGAAAGAATGGGATGAAGATGAAATGGATGGAAAGAGAATTCAAGTATCAAGCTCAATTGGTCAAAAGTGAACCAAAACATCATCAATCAATGTCAAACAGAAGAGAAATGAAGATTACAAGTCAACAGGTCAATCATGATTTTTTGGTATTTTTTGAATTAAAAATAAATGCAAAATAAAATAAACAAAATATGGTCAAACCTCCAACTTAATTCAAATCAACTTCAACAAGTCCAATTAAATTCTCATAGGTCTAACATGGTCAAACAAACTTTGACAAATTTTCTCAACAATTTTTTATATCAGAAACTATTTAAAAACAATTAAAAATAATGAAAAATAAGACAATATGAATTAAAATCTCAAATAAATCTCAAATCAAATAAGAAATTGATGAGACTATTTTTCATTGACTTATCGTGATCCATAGGTGTTAGGAAAATATTTTTGGATTTTTCAAATATCAGAAAGTATTTAAAATTGAATTAAAAGTATTAAAAATCAAATAATTCACAAAAACTATTAAATGAAGTCACAAAAATAATTAAAAATCAAAATATGAAACTAGATTTTTCAAGAATTTTTTTGGCATTGGTCTCATATTTTTGTGACTTCAAATGAAATATTTATGAATTTTTGAAAATAAAAGGAATTAACTAGAATTAAAAGAAAAATAAGAAAAATAGGAAAGTCCAGCGCCATCAGATCATTTCATTAATTGACGTGGCAAGGCATCAACAACTCAGAGGCGCAGATGCATGATACACTTGAGTCAAGTGCGCAACACATGGTATTAAAATAGGTAATCACAATGGATGGCCACGATTAGAACGTTTAGGCATGATCCAAAGGCTGGTAAGCTAACACGTGGGGATGGTGGTGGAAACCACCATCTTCTCCGGTGATCCAACCATTTCCGGCCACCACGCGCAGGAAAATAAATTGCAATGAAAATGAAAAATGAAGGCATCAAAATGAAGCTGAGGTGATGTACATCACCACTGTAACCATGGATCATCCTCACCATTCCTATTTAGAGAGAAATGTGAGCTTGAAAATCATGGTGTGTAAACTGGAATGGCACGATTTGCACAATTAAGACCACCAGTGGCCTGCCTCAAGTGAGAGGACTTCAGAAAACAACACAAACCAAAGAAAATCACATTGTATTGCAAGATCTAGATCAAAAACGTTTGAGGTTCTACCTCTGAAATGAAGCTTCAAACATCACGAATCCTTCAAGATCTTGATCTGCTTTTGCTCTGGAGGTGTGATGGAGATGATAGGTTAAGGAATTGAGCTTTGAAAATCAACTAATGATGTTGAATTTCAAGCTTGAAAGAGAAAGAGAAAACTGAAAATTCCTTTAGTGAGGGTTGGGATTTCAATTCAGCAGCAATTCAGATCTCCACTTGGTTGCCAATTGAATGAGAATGCACACTTATTTATAGCTGAAATGGATTGCAAGGCATGGTTCCCTCGTGTGCATGGGATTTGAATTCTCCTTGCATGGGCCTGTACAGGCGCATGTAAGGCCCAATAATGGGTGATACACAATGCTGAGGTCAACTGGAAATGAATTGGACGTGCATAATGAACTACACAAGCTTGCACATCAAGTTATATCATGAAATGTCAAAATGGACATAAAAAGAAAGCTCTTCGAAACTCACACATGGAAAGTCCAAAAACTTAATGTGAGTAATGGTTGGAAAGCTCTTGAAATAAGGAACAAAAGTCATGTTGGACAAAAATTCATTTGGAGTCTGGAAATTAATGAAAATTGGCTGTGAAAGTTTGGGTACAAAACATGTCTAAGTCACCTTTGAATTTTTTTACCAAAAGCAAGCCTCTTCAAGCCCTTCTGTTTCAATGATGCAAGCCTCAAATGAAATAACTTCCAACATCAAAGTTATAGATCCTTTTAAGATGATCAATTTATACTCAAATTGTGCATCATTTGGATTTTTCATGAGAAAGTTATGGGCATTTTAAGTTGGGAATTTTTCAAATTCAATGACTTAGGTCCAAAGTGACCTATAATGTTTTGTATTATCACATGTATTTATTTTAGGATTATGAAATTTTGTCCAACATAAAATTTGAATTAGATATCTTAAGATTTCTAATACATTTGGTCTCACCTCAAAATCATAAACATTAAGGAAGTTAGATCCTTGGGAAGTTGACCCACAATTAGGGTTTCAGTCAAAATGACCTATAATGTTTTGAAATGAATGATGACCTTCCAAGTTTCAAATGTATTTTTGATGAACATAAAAGTTGTTCATATGGTTCTTAAGAACATGTTTTCTATTGGGGTCATCTTCATTTGACAAACACATCAAAAATTACATCTCATTGGACCTCAGCTTAGTTAGATGATTTTGACTGGTCAACTTCTCAAGGCCAAACCTCCAATCTTGATGAATGAATGATTGAGGATCCTCAAATAGGTGCACATATGCATAAAATGATGAATGAAAGAACTTCCCTTGATTAAATTTGATCATAGGTTGAGGTTGCTTCATGAGCAAGGCACAGTCAAAGCACAATTGAATTAGGGTTTCCTTGGGAAGCAATCCTCAAGCCCTTTGGGTTATCTTGATAAAATTGGAAAATTGAGATACTTGGGAGACATATATGATTATTAGGAGCTTTGTGGACCATTGTCATGCTTTTTCTCATCTTCATCTAGCCATTATCATTGAGCTTAGGAGTCTCCTAGGAGCATTGGAGCACATGATCACTTGAGCTTCAAAACAAAAAATAATTAGTGACATATTTTTGTGATTTTGGTTAGTAATCAAAATAAGAAAAGAAATAATATACAATACAAGCATGCTTGGTGGTCTCAAACCACTCACACAAGTCCCAACCCTAGGATTAAGGAGCCAAACATGCTATGATCCTTGAGGCAATGCATTGAGCAATGATATGATGCCATGAGGGATCATAGGGTCAAAATTAGGGTCTTACAGATGCCCCTATTTAAGGTCATTCTAGCCGGAGATATGAAGGTTAAAATCTTCGTCTCGACGAGGTATAATGGGCTTAAATAATAACAGAGAGACGGATTTTGGTCCCTAAGAGACCTCATGATGCAAATGTATGTATGCAAAAATAAAATCTTCATGGTGAATACTTGCCACGAAGGAAAAGAAATCAGGAGAAACTGAAAAAATCCACAAGAGTAACACACTCACTAGGGAGACAGAGACTCTAAGGGAAATAAGGTAAAAATGCGTGAGCAGGTCACGACTTGAAGACTTGCTGGGAGACACGAAGGGATTCCATGAAAATAAATCCATGGAAAGACTCGAGCTGACGCAAAGATGCATGTATTGGGGAATATGCCAATACAACAAAGCTATCCACAAAGGATACATCAGATAAAAATCCAGACTCAGATGGGGATGTCCACAAAGGACTCAGCTGAGGAAGAAACAACGAGATATTATCGGTTACTGGGTAATAAACTCAAAGAGAGACATGTTATCAAAACACCGGTTACTGGGTGAGAGAACAGCATGCTCAGGGAGAAAGAATATCTAAGACCGGTATAAAGGTGAGAGATATCAATCATCCGAAACATCTGAGGAGGACCCAAAAGGCACATCTCAACTCAGGAAAATCTGACTCCACAGGGGACAAAAGTCATAATAGGGACCAGAAGGAAGGAACACCAGGGATACCAGTTACTAGGCATATAATAGGTGACCAACCAGGCGTGAATTGGGAACATATCCAAGACATTCATCATCCGAAAGGAGGGCTGAAAAATCAAACTCGACTTACAGGATGGACATTTGATCCCACAAGGAAATACTAATCTTACTCAACTGGGGAAGAAAAAGACTTGGACTGAAGAGCGCATGAGATATGTTATCTATTACCGTCATAACATAGGTAACATACTCGCATGGAAGATTATCCACAACCGGTTACTGGGTTAATAAAGGATAAATCGACCAAAAAGAAAGGACATCGGGATACCGATTACTGGGTATAAAATGATGACCAATCAGAAGGAGAAACAATCATTACCAAACAAGGGTAAATGAAAGATGACTCGCTAGGGATAAATTGCCTAACAAAAGCAATTATCCAAGAGATATATCACCGGTTACTGGGTGGTATACTCAAAACGAAGGAATATCAACACCAGTTACTGGGTAAAGATAACCAATAAAGAGGGGATTACATCTACCGGTTACTGGGTAGAAAACCACAGTAAAAGGACTTACAACTACCGATTACTGGGTAGAAGGCCATGAGATCCAATGGGGAAGAGATGGATAATTACTGGTTACTGAGCAATTGAACAACTAAACCACAGGGAACTGCAGGGGATAACAAGACAGGAAAATCAATCTAGGAACAAACTAGAAAGACACAACCAACAAGACTCAACCCGATGAGGATATAACTCAGGGGAGTAATTCCATCCCGATACACAACTGGGGAGGAAGCTGAAACAATGATCATCCACGAGAACATAACTCAATGGGGGAGAAAGAAGGAAAGATAGACACTTTCTGCCTATGGGGGCTGACTCTATATGGAGAAATCAGACACAAACATCTGCTTGGGGAGGAACATTTCACCGATAGCAGGAGATAACAAGCAAAGATATATGACAAAGAATGAAATCACGAATATATGAATGCTATGATTATGTATGTATATGCATGATTTATGTATGATTGATGCTGACTGACAGACAGACATATCTAACACAAACAGGCCCAAGCGTCACGAACGAACATCCGGCATAACATCTCAAAAAGAGGGCGAAGCCTACATGAGAAATCGGCTCTGGTGAGGATGCATCAAATACTGAAAGACACCAATCACCACTGAGGACAGGCAAAGTCGCAAACTTCCAACTGCCAGGGACTTCCAACAATTCTCGGGAACAGGCGGCTGGATATCAATAAGATCTGTCGTAGAAGAAGCTCTATTGGGGAACTAACGTCAAACAGATACCCATCAATCGAAGCAATTCCTTCTAACTGCTAGAGAGACATCTCTGCTAAGGGGAGAAAGAACAATTTGATCCACTGGGGAAGGAAACAACACATCTTCCTCATCCTCATTCAATACTGGAAGAGATCTTCAGACTCGGAGGGGATACAAATAATCAAGCTCGGATCAGGCAACCCTACTGGGGATAAACTGCAAGTACTCCTGAAGGAACTGTCATGGCTGAGGGAATCGGAAATGAATCCTTCGTCAATACGTGACACGCTGGGGATGAAAAGGGAAACAAGCCCTTCACCAACTGCTCTAGACAACTTCTCGCTAAGGAAACAACTAAAAGTTGATGAAGAGGATGTAAACATGCCAGAAAATGAACAAATGTCTTACCCTTTTGGAAACCGTACTATCCTTGGGAGAGCACTGAAGACATTCCATTTATCCTCTTAGTCTTTGTGAATGTTTAATTTGTTTAAAACAGTTTATAAAAACTTTATTCGTTTTAAAACAATGGTATTCATCAGTTAAAAAACATGCAAACATTTGTTAAACAGAAACAAATAAGAGTGCAAAGAATTGGATAAAGGCTCAAATTTATTTAATGGAATGGTAATCCGCAAATGGCGAGATTCCATGGATCTTTACAAATTTGAAATTGGTGATATACATGGAAAAGGGCTATATTGAACATAATGACCGTTTCTCCACCAACTCTGAATCCAATGTATTTGACGCTTCAGTTGACGATGATCGAGCGAGATTCTTTGACAGATGACAGCTGTAAAACAAAGTCTCGTCAGGATGCAGTTCCTTGCCAAATCCCTAATTTTTGCCTAGATTGCCCTAGGGTGAGGTACTCAATCTAGCGGGATATATATCTATTATTTTTTCATGTCTCTAACTTTTGACTGGACCGCCCTTTAGGGTTTTCAATCCACCGAGATGCTCATTTCTGCCTAAGCCTCCCTTTTAGGTTTTCAACTTAGCGAGCTATTCTGTTTTTATTTTTAGGCGAAGTATTTCTTAACTGCATCTGAATTCACAAGACGAGTGAAATCCTCCCCATCCATAGTTGTAAGCAACAAAGCACCGCCTGAAAAGGCTCTCTTAACAACATATGGACCTTCATAGTTCGGAGTCCACTTGCCCCTGGAATCGGGCGCGAAAGACAAGACTTTCTTGAGCACGAGGTCACCTTCTCGGAACACACGAGGTTTGACCTTCTTATCAAAGGCTTTCTTCATCCTTTGTTAATATAACTGACCATGGCACATGGAAGTCAATCTCTTCTCTTTAATCAAGTTCAACTGGTCATAACGACTCTGAACCCATTCAGCCTCAGTCGACTTGGCTTCCATCAAGACTCTCATTGATGGGATCTCTACCTCTACGGGGAGCACAGCCTCCATGCCATATACAAGAGAGAAAGAGATTGCCCCTGTTGAAGTGCGAACAGATGTACGATAACCATGTAAAGAAAATGGCAGCATCTCATGCCAATCTTTGTACCTAAAAACCATCTTCTGAATAATCTTCTTGATGTTCTTGTTAGAAACTTCAACAGCCCCATTCATCTTGGGTCTATAGGGAGAAGAATTATGATGTGCAATCTTGAACTTGCTACATAGCTCTTTCATCATCTTGTTGTTCAAGCTAGATCCATTATCAGTAATGATCTTGTCTGGCACACCATATCGGCATATGAGTTGGTTCTTGATAAACCTCACAACCACCTGCCTGGTTACATTTGCATACGATGCCGCTTCAACCCACTTGGTGAAGTAATCAATAGCTACGAGAATAAAACGGTGACCGTTAGACGCCTTTGGCTCAATCATGCCAATCATGTCAATTCCCCACATGGAGAAAGGCCATGGTGAAGCAATAACATTCATAAGTGTCGGGGGAATATGAATCTTGTCCGCATAAATCTGACACTTATGGCATTTCTTCATATATTTACAGCAGTCAGACTCCATTGTCAGCCAATAGTAGCCTGCTCTCAACATCTTCTTTGCCATAGCATGTCAATTGGAATGAGTACCAAATGAACCCTCATGGACTTCAGTCATTAACAGGGTCTGCTTCGTGTCTATCCACGCATCTGAGCAGAACCATGTCAAAATTCCTTTTGTAAAGCACATCACCATTAAGGTAGAAACTGTCAGATAATCTCCTCAAAGTCTTCTTATCTTTAACAGATGCCCCAGGCGGGTAAGTATGACTCTGAAGAAAACACTTGATATCATAATACCATGGCTTATCATCTTTCACTTCTTCAACTGCAAACACATGAGCTGGTCTATCCAGGCGCATCATAGTAATATTGGGGACTTCATTCCAATATTTCACTACAATCATTGAAGCAAGCGTAGCAAGAGCATCTTCCATCCGATTCTCATCTCGAGGAATATGATGGAAGTCAACCTCAGTAAAGAAAGTTGAAATCCTCCTCGCATAATCTCTGTATGGGATGAGGCTGGGCTGATTCGTCTCCCATTCACCCTTAATCTGGTTAACAACAAGGGCCAAATCACCATAAACATCAAGATGTTTGATCCTAAGATCAATACACTCTTCCAAACCCATAATACAGGCCTCATACTCCGCCATATTATTCGTGCATTTGAAAGTTAGCCTTGCTGTAAAGGGAAAATGTGTGCCTTGAGGAGTAATAATCACTGCCCCAATACCATTTCCATACTGATGATAACAGGCTCAGGAATTTTAAACACAGGAGTGATAACATCAACTTCATCCTCATTACGATTCTAAAGTATTTCAATCATCCCTTGATCAATCATCTATTGGATGTCCTTTCTCACTTGACTGCATCCTCTCTCATTGATAGTGCACACCTGGCACCTATCATGGTCATGCTCGTAATGGTTGTGTTCACACAACAACTTATGCATCTCGACCAAAGACTGCCTTATGTCATTCACATAAAGGACTTTGTATTTGCCAGGGCATCCCTGGACCATGTTAACGACCGCCTTCCCATGCTCGAGCAATGGGTTCTTCTTCACGTTTGGACCTACGTCCTCAAAAAACAATATCCCACTTCTCACAAGGTCTTGCACCTTGGTCTTTAATGGGTAACAGTTCTCCACATCATGTCCGGGAGCACCAGAATGACACACACAATGAAACTCGGGCTTATACCAGCACTGAGGGTTGGTTGGTACAACAGGAGGGTCTCCTGGAGTTATCAACTTCCTATCAATCAAGGAAGGATAAGGCTCAGCATATGTCATCGGATTTGGGTCAAAAGTTACCCTCTTCCTCTCGTAGTTGCTGGTGCTGGTGTTATTATTGTTGCGAGGCTGGTAGGCCTGTTGTTGTTGACGATGTTGTTGTTGTTGTTGTTGTTGATGAACTTCTCGGAAAGCAGGTGCTATATGAGCCACCTGGTGTTGGTTGACGACTGGACGCACATCCTTCCTCCTTACCGAGGGCCTTCTTTTGATATGAGAGGACACATCATGAGTCTCTCCCTCTTTCTTCTTAGCAAACCCTCCATACTTCTTTGCTGAAGAACCATCATCTCTAGATAAACGTCCTTCACGGACGCCTTCTTCTAAACTCATCCCCATATTCACCATTTCGGTGAAGTCTGAGGGAGCACTGGCAATCATTCTTTCATAATAGAAAGAGCTCAAAGTCTTCAAGAAGATCTTTGACATCTCCTTCTCTTCCAGGGGTGGCACTATTTGAGCTGTCAGTTCTCGCCATCTCTGGGCGTACTCCTTGAAGGTCTCCTTGTCCTTCTACGACATTGCCCTCAACTGGTCCCTGTCTGGAGCCATATCCACATTATGTTTATACTGCTTAACGAAGGTCTCGCCTAGATCGTTGAAAGAGCAGATGCTTGCACTCTCCAGCCCCATATACCACCGGAGCGCAGCACCTGTCAGGCTATCCTGAAAGTAGTGGATCAACAATTGGTCGTTTTCGGTTTGTGTTGACATCTTGCGAGCATATATCACAAGATGGCTGAGTGGGCATCTGTTTCCCTTATACTTCTCAAAGTCAGGTACTTTGAATTTAATAGGGATCTTCACGTTGGGCACTAGGCACAACTCAGCAACACTTTTCCCAAAGTGGTCCTTACCCCTTAAAGTCTTCAGTTCCTTGCGCAGCTCAAGGAATTGATCTTTCATCTCATCCATCTTCTCATAAACATCCGGACCCTCAGACGGTTCAAAATGATAGATGGTGTCTTCAACACGGGGAAGGGTGTGCACAACGGGAGGTAGCATAGACAGGACCGGGCTAGATGCCGACATAGAAGCGAGAGTAGGAGCAAAACCTTCTGGCATGAAATTAGATGGCATTCCCCAAGGGAACCCAGCTAGCATAGTCGGAGCAAAGTGGGTTGCTGCAGCAGGCACAATTGACGTTGCTACCTCAGATATGACAGTCCTTGCGGGAGGAGTTGCAGCATTTGGTGAAGCCTGGCTTTGGGCGGCCAGGACTGACTCCATCATGGCAGTCAGCCTAACGATCTCTTCCTTCAAGTCCCTGCTTTCTTGCTCTAGATGCTCCATTATCTTCGGAGGATTGGCTCTGGTATTATACTGGTGCGTCAACTTGTCTTCAAAATAAATGAAGAGCAAAGAGTTAGACCGCTGATCAAGAGCTCATAACAAAACCTGCTTATGCATATGATGCATGAAATGTTTGTGTATATGATTTGTTTTTATTAGAGGAACTTTATAGAGATCTATTTGCAAATATTTGAAAATATTTAACTTCATAGCAATAATATTTGGAAACTTTTTCTCCAAAGAAGTAATACAGTTTTGGTAACCGAATACAATATAAGAGAAAAGGAGAATGAACATCCTATGGAGCCCTAGAAACAATCGTCCAAAGCCTTCGAGATCGGAAGATAAGCTGCACGAAGCCTCTTCACCTCTCTCTCGTAAGCTGCTTCCATATCGGCATTCTCCTTGGCGAGCTGATCATACTTCCTCTTCTAAAACCTAGATGAATGAGGAAGAAGAGAAGTAACCACATCATCAGGCTCATCAATAACCTGGTGCTCTAGAAACTCTATCACTGCATCCTTATCTTTGAGCTGCTGAAGTAGTTCCTCACGCTCACGAACCCATGCACGCGATCGGTCTTCATCTCTCAACTCCTTTACTCCTTGATTAGGGAGGGTTGAAGGCCCAACCATAACCATAGGAGTAGGTCTCGGATAATCGTATGGCATGCGGTACTCAAGAGCTCTCTTCCTCACCCAAGAGGTGTAGGGTTCCAAAGCAATGCAATTCTTCGGACTAAGCTCATTCCTCCCTTTCCTATGAACCTTGCGCCAGGCGCGAACCATCTTATCCTTCAAGTTCTGGGGATCTTTACCCTCTTGAAAGAATAAGCCTTCCAACACAATGTTGTTAGGTTTATCCTTTAAGGGGAACCCAAGCTGACGGCGAGCCAAAGCAGGGTTGTAGTTAATTCCACCACATGTACCAAGAAGAGGCACATTGGAGAACTCACCACAAGAATCAATAATATGAACGCCATCATAAACACGGTTATACCAAGAGATATCATCATTGTAGCGGGGTATTCGTTACCATTAGAGATATTGACTAAATCTAAGGTAAACCATACAAGTCGAGTCGCCACCGCACTTCTATTTATCCAAAGGAATGGTTAGAAAGCGAATAAAAACCTAAGAGTTTTATCGAATCAAAAACTAGTAAAAATGTCAGAGATCGGGGTAAGGGGGTTGGTTATGCAATGGAAAGGTTTTAAGCACCCAAAACATCCTAGGTACTCCTAGGGAGCCCTTTTCACATTTGTTGTAAGGTTGGTATTTTGTGAAAATTTGTTTGTGCAAACATGATTGAAGAGATGAGAAGAGAATATACAAGTTATTTATATTTTGTGTTTGGATGGATAAACCCATTGCCTACGTACCATCTTAAAAAAGATTAGGATCAAAACCTCGTAGTTCAGGGTAAAAATCTCAAAAATGAGTTGGTGAATTGATTGGTCCAAAAGCCTTAAGGTCTTTTGTTATCCAAGGGAGAAAACTCAACCTAAAACCACAAATCCACCATGTGAGGATAGCTTCAACATGCTAGTGAGGGGTTAACCCTATAATAAGCATGGAAGACTCATTGTCCATCACTAAGGATATAGGTGAGTATTACATCTACCTCAAGGATAACTCAAACTGTAATAGCTAAAGGTTATGAAAAAAAAGTTTGATTAAAAGAAGTGGCCATTGAAACCACAAAAGTATTTGAATGAGTTATATTTACCAATGAAAAGTATTTACAAAATATGGTCAAAGTTGATTTAAAAGTTCAATTCAAAATAAGTATTATGAAAAGAAGGTTTGAAAATCAAAAGCATAAGGCTTAGGTTTCTAATGTTTGTAAAGAAGTGTTAATGTTTGCACAAAAAGTTTTGGCTTGGGTTAGAGTGGAGGGAAGAAGAAGAATGGCTAAAGTCCTAATCATACAAGAGATGAGGGATAAGAAACAAGACCACAAATGGAGTTCCTCTCTTGAGATCATATTGATGATCCAAGTAGCTCCCATCCTTTGGAATATGCTCAAGCAATCAACATAATCAAACAAGCTCTTAGAAGATCCCCAATGGCTCTTGTATCTTTCACTTTGGATGAACATGGCAATGGTTCTTCAATTTGATCTCTCATAGGATCCCCTAGCATAAAGGCACACACACATCAAAGAGTTTTATGAAGCAAATCAAGAATGGACAAGAGTGAGTTTAGAGGCTTGGTCCTTCTAATCCATCTTCAACATTAAGATCCTTTTACTCCAATTTGCATAGGGAAAGTCCTAGAAACTAAGTCCATTTGTCCATTTCTTGCATTTGGTCCACAACAAACAAAACAAAGCACAAGCACAATAATATATACACAATTATGTGCTCAAGTGAGCAAAAGGCAAATTGCATTAACATAAACATGTGCTCAAGTGAGCAAAGAGAAAAACAAATGAATAATATGTACAAGAATAGTAAATTGCATAAATGTAAAGAGCAAGAATTAAATGTTAATGGTTAATGGTTAGTGTTAATAGTTAGTGTGCCATAAGGCAAATTTAGCGCTATGTTAAGCAATCATAATTGGACTTATGTAGAAGTCACAACTATCTGAGGCCGGTCAATAATAATGTAGGAAATAACACAAGTTAGAGGTCTTGATTAGTGAATCAAACTCCAACAACTTGCCATGCCAAAAAGAAGATGAGAAATGATCTTGTATTGATTTAGGTTCTTTGCATGATTAAGGAAGCAATTTATCCTTAATGCAAAACCATTCACTTGATCCATGATCAAGATGAATTAGATTTGAATCAAGGAGGATTAAACCTCCATGTATCAATGCTAACCACCAATCTTTAACTCATTGATCAAAAAAGAAAAAGAAGAAGAAGAAGATGAAGAATTAAAGTGCATTAATAGAAATGGTATGTACTAATCAACAAGTGTTGACCAAAGATATAGAAGATCAAGGTCAAACAATAGAAAACAGAAGCAAAATGAGAATTAGAAGTCAAGAAACAAATAAAATATTTTTGGCATTTTTAATATTTAAAATAAAACTTGAATTAAAATAATAAAGAAAGGTCAAACTTCAAACTCACTTCAAATCAACTTTGGAAAGTCCAAGTGAATTATCCCAAGTTCAACAAGGTCAAACAAAGTTTGACAAAAATCTTCAGCATTTTTGAAAGTCAGAAACTATTTTAAATCAATTAAAAATGCATAAAAATAACCTAATTGAACTAAAATCTCAAATAAATCTCAAATCAATTAATAAATTGATGAGAATATTTTTCATAGATCTATCATCATTCGAAGAGGTTGGAAAAATATTTTTTGTATTTTTTGAATATCAAAAACTATTTTAAATGGATTAAAAATAATCAGAAAAGAGAAAATTACTAAAAAATATCTAATGATAAAATAAAAAATATTAAAAACCATTTTTAGAAAGTAGAAATTAAAAGGAGAAGAATGAAATTGGTCCCATAATTTTTGGACCAATAATGAGAGAGATATGAATTTTAGAAATAAAATGGAATTAAAAGAAATAAAAGAAATTAAAATCAGAAATTAGAAAAAGAGAAAAAGCGTGAGCCATTGGATCTGAGCTCATTAATTGAGCTGGCAGATCAAAGAGCCCATACGCGCGCGCCTACCATGCTCCTTGGTCAATGCATCACATGTGGCATTATGGAAAGTCATAACATGGCACGACTGAGATTGCATCTGGAAAATATAATGGACGATCCTGATAGCATCTGGAGACCAGACGGTGGCCAGCACCACCGTCTTCTCCGGCCAGCTCCGGCGAGATTCAAAAATTGCAGAGGAAAAAATGGCAACCAAAATGCACGATCCATGCATCATTTGAAAGCTGGGGTGATGTGCATCACCCATGTACCACTCAATTCCATTCTAGATCTCTAGATTGAGAGAAATCAAAAGTGGAAATTCTGTGGTGTTCAAGTGAACTTAATGATTTTCAAAAATTGAAAGCATAACAATGTTGCCTCTATGCAGAGGACTTCAGATCAAACAATAACAAAGCAAATGGAACACTATACAAGCTGATTCGAAGCAAATAACAGTTGAAGTAAACCTTTGAATTGCAAGGATTTGAGTCAAGATCTTTGGATTCTTTTGCAAACAGTTAGCACTATGGATCAAGTAGAGAAGGTTTAGGAACTTTGAGATCTGAAGATTGATCAAGGAAATCAAAATTCAGATCTGAAAAATTGGAAGAGAAATGAGATAGTTCCTTTAGTGATGGCTAGGATTTCAATTCAGCGGCAATTGGGGCGCCTTCAGGTTGCTAAAATGAGAGGCCAATGCATTGTATTTATAGCTGAAGCAATGCTGAATGCATGAATCAAAACTTGCATGAATGGAAAGGGCCTCCATGCATGGGCCTGTACAGGCGCATGGAGGGCCCAATTCCCACTGGAAATGAAAGCCTATGCATGATGTAAGTAGAATGGACGTGCAGATTGGATTGTATGAGCTCATGCATGGCAATTGAAATGATTTTCACAAAATGCACCATTACATTCAAGTCTTCGAAAATTCCATGTCCAAAATTGAAATGCAACCTTATGAGTAATGGTTGGAAAACTTGTTGCATAAGGAACAAATGTCATGTTGATCAAAACTCCATTTGGGCCTTGGAAATTAGTGAAAATTGAACTTGAAGTGTAGGGTGCAAAACATGCATATGTGAAATTTTCAAAATTTGCCAAAGTTCAAACCCTTCTGTTTCAATGATACAAGCTCCAAATGACAAAATTTGCAACATGAAAGTTGTATATCTTTTCAAGGCAATCAATTTGGACTTATATGTTGCATCATTTGGATTTTTGATGAAGAAGTTATGGGCACTTGAAGTTGGACTTTTTCACATTTCAATGCATTTGGTCCAAAGTGACCTATAATGTTTTGCATTATCACATGTATTTATTTTGAGACTTTGCAATTTTTCTCAACATAACATTTGAAGTAGACATCTTAAGCTTTCCACTTAACTTGGTCTCACCTCCAAATCAATTAAAATGAATGAGTTATGTCCCTGGGAAGTTGACCCAAAATTAGGGTTTCAGTCAAAATGACCTATAATGTCTTGGAATGGATGATGACCTTCCAAGCTTCAAATCAATTTTTTATGAACATGAAAGTTGTTCATATGGTCCTTAAGAACATTTTTTCTCTTGGGGTCATCTCCATTTGACCAACACATAAAACGTTAGGTCTCAGTGCATTTCTAAATAGCCAGATGAATTGACTGATCAAATTCTCAAGTCCAAACCCCATATCTTGATGAATTGATGATTGAGGACACTCAAATAAGTTCAAATATGCATGAAATTATGAATTAAAGAACTTCCCTTGATTGTATTTGACCATGGGTTGAGGTTGCTTCAAGAGCAAGGCACAGTTGATGAACAAATGAATTAGGGTTTCCTTGGGAAACAAACCTCAAACCCCTTTGATTTGCTTTGATCAAAATGATGAATTAAGATACTTGGGAGGCATACTTGATGGATGAGAGCTTTGAGAACCATAGCCATGCTTGCCTTCATCTTCTCTTAGCCATATCAATGCACATAGGATCTCCTAGAAGCTTTAGACCTTGTGACTGCTCTAGCTACAAACAAAAGATGTTAGTGACATATTTTTGTGCTTTTGTTTAGTGAAAAAAATGAGAAAAGCAATAATATACAATTCAAGCATACTTGGTGATCTCAAACCAACTCACAAGAGGTCCCACCCAAAGGTTAGGAGCCAAGATGCTTATGATCCTTGAGGCAAATGCAATGTGCAATGATATGATTCCATGAGGGATCTTAGGGTCAAAATTAGGGTCTTACAATCATTAGTGAGAGACATGAGTCTCGCAGACCACCGTAGACATCCCTTGTTCTCCTTGAAGGCGAGCGTCTGAGGCAAGTGCAAAATAAACCACTTGTACAACAGAGGCAAATAACACACAATGGAACCACCACCCTTTGCATTCCTCATGTGCAAAGAGAAATAAGTGTCACCTTTACAGAGTCGGAACGGGATTAAGAGAAGAGAAAATCCTAATAGCGTTCACGTCCACAAAATTGTCGATGTTGGGAAATAACACTAGCCCATAGATGAGTAGTACAAATATGGCTTCAAAAGCGTCCACACTCATGGCCTTCCCAAACAAAGTAGCTTGAGCAATGAGAAAATCAGATGGGAGACCTTGAGTTCCACCTTTGGTAGTCATATGAGCAACAATGTCAGATACATCTATGTGAAGCATGTCAGCAATCTCTTGAGAAGACGGAATCTTCTCTAAACCACTGAACGACAACTGGTCAAGAATAGGTATGCCCACATGATAGGCATACTCCTCAAGTTTAGGCAAAAGCTAGAAATCCGGAAAAGTGAAGCACTAATATAGAGGATCGTAGAACTGCACCAACATGCTCATCAGACCTTCATCCACCTTGGTAGAAAGAATAGACAGAAGCTTCCCATGGAGAGCTTTGAACTCCAAGGGCTCTAATACATAAGATGGCAAACTCCTTAACTCTTCCAAGTCGGGTTGTCTGAAACTGTACTTCTTCGTATTCCTTCTTTGCTTATCCATGTCTGAAAATTTGCAAATAGACCTCTTAAGTTCCTTGAAAACTTTTATTGTTGATGATATGGATGCAAATGAATGCATGAATGCATGGATGCAACAATCACACTCAAGTATCAAGCAAGTCACACCACACAAAGGTCACGGGATGGCTCAAGTCATCATCAATATCAATCATCCATTTTGGTGGATTATGGTTTACACCTTATCAACACCCAAGTTCCATTGATATTGAGAATATACGAGAACAGATCAACCGCGAATCAAGGGTTTGTTATAAGTCTCGAGCATGGAGTCTCGGTTAAGAACCACCCAGTGGGAGTGTACTATGGTTAAACTTGACGATCATGTTCTAAAAAGGTCCCCATAGTCATCATCTCATCTTTCGGATATTATTGGATAAAACGAATACTCGTCCTCCAAAAATATTCTCAAGAGAGACTCTTATGAGTGTAGTATCGCGTAACAATCGTATCAAATCTTACATTTGAACGACCTTCGCACTACATCCTAAAATAGGCCAAGACGGGCTAGGTATCTAAGGTCCTTGGCTTCTAAGGTTTATATTGGAAAGAGTAATGCCTAACCACGACTACTGGTGGGACATTATTGATCCCAACAAGACCTCCACCAAGTGAATGGGCTTGCAAGTTAACTTGCTA
This sequence comes from Lathyrus oleraceus, assembly GCF_024323335.1. NCBI lineage: Eukaryota > Viridiplantae > Streptophyta > Magnoliopsida > Fabales > Fabaceae > Lathyrus > Lathyrus oleraceus. The sequence continues at coordinate 447,258,645 of NC_066582.1, read as the reverse complement.
AGGAATAACTCCACACAAGTCAACAAGACTATGCCATTCTCCTATCATAAGTGCACTCGAGTTCGGGTATAAAACTCATCTCACAAGAAACCACCAAGCATACAAGTAATTAATATATCAAGCAATTCATACATTACAAACAATACATTCATCCCAAATTTGCACAAAAATATGTCACCAAATAAATATAATCATACAACACACATAAGCAAAAAGTAGGCTAAACCCACTAGGAAGTTAAATCCCCAGCAGAGTCGCCACTTTTCTGTAGCGGGGTTTTCGTTACCTTTAGGTTTATTGACTAAACCAAAAGTAAACATACAATTCGAGTCGCCACCGCACTTTTATTTGTCCAAAGGAAAGGCTAAAAAGCGAACAAAAGCCAAGTAAGAAGTTTTGTCAAATCAAAAACTAATAAAAATGTCAGAGATCTGGGTAAGGGGGTTGGTTATGAAATGGTAAGGTTTTACGCACCCAAAACATCCTTAGTACTCTAAGGGAACCCTTTTTTCAAATGTGTGTTATAGGTTGGTATTTGTGAAAATATGTGCAAAAGATTGGAGGGATGAGAAGAGAATAGATTATATTTACAAATTTTGTTGTTTGAATGGATGAACCTATTGCCTACGTACCATCATAAAGGTAGGATCAAAACATCGTAGTTCGGGGTAAAAATCTCAAAGATTGGTGAATTGATTTGATCAAAAGCCTTAAGGTCTTTTGTTATCAAAGGGAGAAAACTCAACCTAAACCAACAATCCACCATGTGAGGAAGGCTTCAACATACTAGTGAGGGGTTAACCCTATAATAAGTATGGAAGACTTATAATCCAATCACTAAGGATGAGGTGAGATTTACATCAACCACTATGATAACTCAAACCTATGACTAATGTTTATGAAAAGTTTTAACAAAGGTGGCCATTGGAACCACAAAAACAACTTGAAGTGAGTTATATTTACAAGTTAGATGTATTCACAAAAATGAAGTCAAAGTTTAGATTAAGGTTTATTCACAATGAGTATTAATGAAAAGATTTTTGAAAAGTCAAAGGCATAAGGCCTAAGTTTCTAGTGTGAAACAAAGTCAAAGTTTAGAAAAAGATTTTTGGCTTGGGTTAGAGTGGAGAGAAGAAAAGAAGGGATAGTCCTAAAGCATACAAAGATAAGAGAGAAGATAAAACCCTTGGAGTTCCTTTTCTTGAAATCATAGAGATGATTCAAGATGCTCATTTCTTTTGGACTTAGCACACAATCAAGCAATCAAACAATTTAGGTTCAAGCTCCTAGGATCTCCATTTGGCTTATCTCTCTTAACTTGGCTACTCATGACAATGGTCCTCTTTACTATCTCAAGATGAAGTTGGACCAGTCTGGTGGAGGTCTCCGGAGAAGATGACTGGAGCCCTAGCTCCGGTGGTGTGTTGGCACACTTCCTGGCCATCTGATCATGTTTGGATGTTCTAATCTGAGCCATTGCCTTTGATTACCACACATACATCATGTTGACTCAAGACTACAATGGAACGCACGCGTGTGGCCATCAGATCTGCCACCTCAATTAATGAGGGAGATCTGATGGCCCTTGTTTTTTCTTATTTTATTTTAATTCTGATTTTATGTTTAATCATTTTATTTTGTTTAATCCATAGAAATTTCATTTTTAATCCAAAAAAATATGATACTTTCACCAAAAATCTTTAAATATTTTTCTCTTTCATATTCTGAATTAAAATTATTTTTTGGATTAATTTTGATATTTTTCATGAATTAAATGTTTTTGTGCATATTTTTAATTGTTTAAAATAACTTCTGACTTTTCAAAAATCATGAAATTTTTTGTTTAAGGTCCTTTGACCTTGTTTGACCAGGGATAAATCCCTTGGCCATTTATTTGGTGTTTTGAAGGGATTTTAGGTTTTGACCAAATTAAAATGTATTTTAATTCATTTTTAAATTGATTTTTAATTGATTAAATATTTAAAAATGTTGTTGAGCCATTTTTATGGTCTTGTGATGTTTGACTTTCTGTTTGGGCCTTGGTTAAGGTTGATTTGACTTTTGTTGGATCAAAACCATTGGATTTAGGGGATTGAAGAAATGTACATTTCATCTCCCAAAATGAATGAATGGTTTTCCTTTTATGAAACTCCTCCCATGACCAATTTATGTTTTTATCTTCCCCCCCCCCCCCCCCCCCCCCCCCCCCCCTCTTCATCTTCATCCCTATTCTTTCCTATTCCCCCATTTGACCAATGAAATCTCTAATGTCTTAAGGCTAATTGGTTCATCAATGACCTTGTGTCAGATGAACCAATACAAGTATGACTGAGATAGGTCTCTCCCTCTTGATCTTTTCTTTTAGTGTATGGTATGTTTTAGGTGTTTGGTTCTTCATACCAAATCTCTAACATGCATTAACACCTAAATTTCTATTGTCCGTCCTCAGATAGTTGTGATTTCTACATAAGTCCAATTACGATTGCTTAACATAGAGCTAAATTTGACCCTAATGGCATAGCATTCTAGTAAGTGAGATTGCAAGTCTCCTATTATTCATGTATTGTGTGGAGACTTGACCTTTTTTCCTTTCATGAGAACTAGTGGCATACTTGTTGAATTATCCAAGTTGGAGCCCTTCTCATGGAAGATGTCTTGGTTTAAGGATTCATACTTGGGAATGAATGGTTGAGTCTTCTCCAAAGAATGAATTAATAAATTAAAAACCACCACTAACACTTAACTAACTTTTGACTAATATTTGACTAATTCTTGTTAATATTTCTTTACTTTCAAGTCATTTACTTTATGCAATTTAAATTTCAGTCATTTATCATTCATTGCCATTTACATTTCATTTAATTTGTTTATGTTTATGTCATTTTCACTTTGCTCATTTGAGCCATATTTTGTGATTGTATGTATTGTTTGTGTACTTTGATTTTTGTTTGTGGTGTTAGGACCTTAAGACATCTAATAACAACAAAAACCCTAAAAAACATCAGGTGGACTATTGATCTTGATCTGAGCTTTTAGACTTAGAATTAGGCAACATTCCCTATGCAAAAAGGACCTGGCCAATGCCAATATATAGAGACTAAGCTATCTTGAACTGAGCCTTCATTTGATACAAGCCTTGGGATTTGTTTGAATTCATATGCTACTATGTATTTATACTTAATTGTTATTTTGATCCTGTGTTTGATGCTTTCCTCTGAGTTGATCAAGGAATATTTCATCTGATACATTGGAAGACAAAGAAGACTGCCATCTATGGGGATTGCTTGCTTGGATGTGGCTATCTTTATTTGATGCCTTGATCTTCACAATGTCTGATATTGTTCATTGCTTATTGATGATTGTTTTCTTAAAGTCCAAAGGGAAAATGAGTTTTCTATATGACATTCTTGTCTGTTGGATTGCATCCCATTTGTCAGATCTTTTCAACTCTTAACTTTTAATTTGTGCTTGGAATAGCCTCTTCATCTCCTCCCACTTCTTAAATTTCAAAATCTCTCTCTCTTTTCAAAAACCTTCTTTGCTTGTGATTTCAAACTTAGACTTTGTTTTAATGATTACAAACTTTGACCTTATGCCAATGAATTTTTAAACTTTTTTTTTCTTAAATCAAATTTGTAAATAAACTTAATCATATTGACTTAACATTTCAAAAAGACAAAAACAACTAACAACTTCACTCAATTTTTGGTCCTTTGTGCCTTTTCTTATTAAATCTTTATTAAAAGCAATTCACCAACTTCTTTGAAAATTTTACCACGAACTATGAGGTTTTGATCCCTCATTTTTATGTTGGTACGTAGGCACAAGTCTGAAGGTCTTGTCAAACACAAAAATCTAATAAATGAATTCTCTTCTCATCCTCACACTCTATTTTTTACCAAACATCATTTATACCAAAAACACATGCACACATAAAAAAAGGGCTCCCTAGGAGTACCTAGGACACTTTGGGTGCTAACACCTTCCCTCTGTGTAACCAACCCCCTTACCTGTAATCTCTGGCATTATATTAGTTTTGATTTGAAAACTTCTTATCTTTGAGTTTTGTTCGTACCTTTCCCTTTTCCTTTGAAAACAATAAAAGCGCGGTGACGACTCTGGTTTTATTGACGTCAAACTTATCCATAGCTTGATCATCATGAATTTACCGCTACACCAAACAACACCTTCATTTGCATGCACCATTTGTCATGGTTCTTCGCATCAAGCATGGGTAGGTTTGCACGGATTCTTTCATTGGAAACAAAATTCATGTTGAACACTAGGTGTTTGTGGATCAGAACCAGACTCTTGATGGCAAATGTTGGAACTTTGAACCACAAGATTGGTGAACAATGGTGGAAAAAATTGGAATTTGGAGAGAGAGAGAGAGAGAGAGAGAGAGAGAGAGAGAGAGAGAGAGAGAGAGAGAGAGAGAGAGAGAGAGAGAATTGGGGGTGAGAAGTGATTGTTGCATTAGTCTAGGATGAGAATGCATCTTATACATTTATACAAAGATTACATTATGATTGGAAACCAAAACAACCAAATGAAATAACAGCAAAGTACAAAATTCGGACTCGTAACCAAAGCAAACGCGCTCAGAAACGAGACCACAAAAACCAGCCATAAGAAAGAAGAAAAGGCTCTAAACCAACCCAGGAACCAAGCTCAACCAACACATCACTAACATCAAACCATGCAACAGAGGAAAACACACATCAAGCTACTAATGACTCATACGCATAATGTGATCATTCTGTTACTCATAATAGGAATAAGAGTACGTAGATTACTTGACAAGATACCACTATCGAAAATAGAAAGATTGGTTTATCTAGGATTCACAATATATGAATTATGAATAAAACCTCGTATTAATTCAGTACGGTAGAAGTGGAGGCATCACCCTTCTCCTCATATGTTCCGGATACAAAGTTCTGATGATGAAAGCAACGACATGACCAAGAAACCATAATATTTTGTTCTGCCATGTTATATATATAAAATTAATCTAAAATAATATATTTAATTAAAATAGTATATTTTAAATCAATTGAAATAATATTATTGTTATGAATATATTATTAAAAATTAGGTGAAATTCATAAAATATATAAATAATAGTATTGTTATGAATATATTATTAAAAGTTAGATAATAATCATAAAGTCTATAAATATTTTTTTAGGATATTGTTCGAAATTTTTAGGGTACTGTTCGAAATTAATATGAGTTTTTTATTTTCAATATCAATAATTAAATCAAAATATATTAGATTAAAATATAGTTGAATTTTTTTTTTATAATTCTAAAATAGTTTTTCCCTAAACCTTTTAAATTTATAGAATTTTATATTAATATTATGATCTCATAAAAAAATCATACAACTAATCATAATTATATATTTATATATATATATATATATATATATATATATATATATATATATATATATATATATATATATATATATATATATATATATATATATATATATAAATAAATTTAAAAAAGTATTAAATATTTTTTTTTTGAGATAAATTTCATTAAAACATAAATATAATATATATTTATGCTTTAAAAATAAATTAATATATTAATATATTGTCCTCACATTTCAAAATCTCTGCCTCCGTCTCTGGTATTGTCCTAGTTCTTTGTAACTTCTTGGAATGATTAGCACTAAACTTGATACAATACTGTTCCTTTTATGATTAAAAAATAAAATAAAATATATATAATTTATTTTTCATAACACTTTTATTAATTCATTCATCCTAAAATATATATTATGAATTACTTATTTTATAATTATGTAAATTTTTATTGTGTTGTCTAATAAGTAGTGAAAATAGTTAATAAATTATAATTAAAATAAATACGACAGCCTAATCAATTCGAAAAGCCAATTCAAATTTAAAAATTAATTTAAATTTAACAATTAGAATTTTAATAATAAAAAATAAAACAATAAAAATATTATTATATAATAACAAAAATTGAAATAAATTATAATTATTTTAATTTTTTTATCTTTATTAGAAAAAAAAGACAATAAGAAAAGTTTTGGACTCCTCTAAAATTTTAGATAATTGAGTTGATTGCTTCTACACATAATCGGTCTTGAAAATAAATGGTTAATAACACAGAATATAAAAAAAAATGATTGGTTGATAAATTAATTTCTTAATGACATAATATTTTACTTATGTTATAATATTTTTTATTTTTTATTTAAATATTTTTTATTATAGTAAAATAGTTTGAAAAAAACAGTTTTTTTGTATAAATACAATAGTATATTTAACTTTGTGGTCCACCTAAACTATTTAAAAATTGTATTTTTATGATTTATTTTTTTAATAAATTAATAGTTTTCAACTAAATTGACTTCACATTTTTATTAACTTAATTTTTTCCTTTGATTTGTAACATGACTTTTTAAGACATTCGTACACAATTGTTTTTTGTTTCATATTTTATTTTACTTACCGATTCAAATTATATTTTGTTAATAAATCACATGTGTAGTTGATGTGCACTTTTCTCGTCAGCTAGGGTTTCTGATTTTGCAAGGATTATGTGCTCCGTCGGGACGACGTTCCTTTTTGGTGGATTAAATTCCTAATCCTAAGATTAGGGACCATCATGTAAGGTCACTGAGGTTGAGGGGTTGTCTTTTCCCTAAGAGTCGCTTTCTTATGATGCGATAAACTTTGTGGCCGAAATTTGGGATCTTTCCCTTAGATTTAGGGTTTCATGGCACAACAAGAGGACGACTTTGAGATCGCAAATCCAAGAAAGGCTCTCGATCCTAAAGAGAGTCGCGCTCGTAAAGTTATGGGCCTTAAGATTCAATATGTGATCAAAGACCTTGAAAATTCTCATTCTCAAACAGATTCTGAAAGAAAAACAGAAGTGTTAAGAGATCAGTTTCAGCTACAAATACAAAAGAGATAATAAGATTTCATACAAGAATATGGTCACTGGAGAATCTTGCAAAGCTCCAGGTATCTTGATTCAGGAAAAGGAAGTGATGAAAGAAATTGATGAGGAAGAGAATATGATTTGAATAGAGCATAAAGTAGGAGGCTATGAATCTCCGGAATTTATTTTATTCGTGTTAGAAGAAAAACGAATAGAAAAACCTTGGGAAAAAGGAATCGTTAACATAATGCTTGGACGAAAAATAAGTTCCAAGGCTCTTAAAATCGTCTTCAGTATCTGTGGGCGAGAAAGGGAGTGTTGAGCATTGTTGATCTTGGTCAGGACTACTATCTTGTCACCTTTTCTTGTGAATAGCATCACCAAACGACGTTAATGAAAGGCATGTGGCTCATATATGACCACTATCTCACACTGCGCGAATGGAGTCCCAACTTATGTCCTTCAAATGATATTGTTGAACAGCTGGTTGTGTGGGTTCGCATTTTAGGTCTACCTATTGAGTATTATGATCAAACAGTTCTTACCTTCATTGGCAATTTTATTGCCAAGGCTATCAAGGTGGACAAGAAAAACCTCCCAATGGAAGGGGGAAGTATGTGAGACTCTGTATTCAAGTTGATCTTTCCAGACCCCTCCTTGCTATTTTTGCTATTAAAGATCATCATTACACAATGGAGTATAAATGCCTCAATTTCTTGTGTCTTAGTTGTGGGAAATATGGACATTATGTCAAGAATTATCAGGATAGCATTCACGTTGAACATGACAAGGCAAATAATAAGGATATAAGACATAATGAAGCTGAAGGTGGTATTCTAAACCTAAGTCTCAGGCTATCAAAAAAGGTATGTGGATGTTCGTGCAAAAAAACGAGAAGAAGGAAAATAAATAACACAGTGGCCATCCTAAATACGGGTTTAAAGAAAGGCATGAAAGAGACTAGCAAGAGTAAAGGATCTCGTTCTTCAGCCTTGCTGGAGGAATGGGAAGATGGAAATATGGATACAACAGTGAGACAGGAAAGAAAGGAAGATCCTTCTGACAAAGATAATATTTCATCTTGCAAGGATAAGTAAAGTATGGAAGAAGCTAAGGAAATTCATTAGGAAGTCCAGCAGTAGACATAAGGATCCCAATAGAAGAAGCAAGGCAAGACATGAAGAAAGAAAGGTGTTAATATATCTAAAAGTTTGGATATGTTATCAAAAGGAATAAACAGGGAGAAAAGTAAAAGGGGAACTTGGAAAAAAATCAGGAAGAATTTGGGCAAATTCAAGTCTACTATAGAGGTGAGGGAGTTTCTAAGTGTCTGTCAGGTGGATTTGAGCAGAGACTCTGATAAAGGTGCATATACTGGTGTGCAACCTTGATTACAAAATAACCTAGATAAATTAGGACCTAAATTGCTAAGGGCCCATGAAGCCTTTTTTGAGATCTTTCCTCCTTATTTTCTAGGATCTTCTATCACAAGTGACCCTGGCATAGAGTCCCCTCAAGTCAGTTTTGACTCTGAAGGTGGTGACAAGGTTCAGAAGGCTAATGAAGATGCTGAGATGGTGGCTGAAACACCAGTGAATAAACAAGGCATTTAGGAATTTTCATTAACTTCTAGTGATGATTGATCAACTATCTTGTATGTTTTGGAACTATAAGGGAGATGACAACAAAGTTTTCTTTTGTATGTGCAACGTATACGTAAAAGATAATCTTTTTGATATTCTTGTTATCATGGAGATCTATGTCCTAGCAAACTCCAAGATTCATTTGGTAGTATGGATTTTAATGGCTTTTCCAGCATTGAAGTTAGAGGTTATGATGGTGGCATTGCGATGGGGATGGAAAGAGGATATGGTGCATTTTCCCATCCTGAAGCTTCATTTCCAATATATTCACGTTGTTGTCCGAACTAAGGATGAGCTTAACTGGAATTTAACAGCGGTTTATGCCATCCCTAGGGAGGATAATAAAAAATGCTTATGGAAAGATCTTGCTAATATTGTCCATAACATGTCTAATGGGTGCCTTGTGGCACGTGATTTCAACGATATTTTGCACATATCAAAGAAGCGCGGAGGGGGGGGGGGGGTGTTGGAGGTGGGGGGATGTTGATGCTACTAGATGCAATTATAGAAATTTCCAAGATAGAGTTAACGCTTGCTCTCATATGGATCTTGGGTCCATAAGTTAAAAATATACTTGGCGTGGCCCGATTGATTGGGGAGGTAGAATAGTTTTGGATAAGCTTGATAGATGTCTTACAACGACATTTGTAAAAACCATGTTTCTTAATTCTCATATTAAAGGGCTTCACCGGCTTGATTACTCTGGTCACTATCTCATCTTCATTCATCTTCTAGATAAAGATCTTAGCAGGAAGAATAGAGACTTCAGGTTTGAAAGTGTCTAGATGGTGGACAAGTCCTTTGATATTTTGCTCAAGGGGGCTTGGAATAATAGTGTTAATCTTAGTGAAAATCTGAAGACCCTCAAGGAGCAAGATACTTAGTGGAATTCGCACAATTTTAAAATCATTAACAATGAGAGAATAGGCTTTTGGGGCAAACCAAAGGGACTAAAAAAATATCAAGGAGGAAGTGACCATGATGAGCTGAGGAAATTAGAGAGGATTATCCAAAATAAGCTTGACAAGTTGTTGTACCAAGAAGAGCTTATATAGTTCTAACACGCCAAAGTGCAATGGATGGTTGATGGTTATAACAACACTAAAATTTTACCATACTAAAGCTTTTCAGAGGCGCAAAAAAAAGGTGGTCAACATGATTAAGGATGATGATGACAGGTGGATTAAGAATAGGGAAAGAATAATAGAATTTTTCAAAACCAATTTTCGAAATCTCTATACCACCTTAAGATCTTGAATGGGGAAACATAGAAAGCTCCTTGAGGCAGACCTCTAGAATTTGGAGATCAAGCAAGCTCTTTTTAGTATAGTGGCTTGGAAATTCCCTGGGCCCCAACGGCTTCCTAGAAAGGTTCTATTAAAGTACATGGAATATAACTGAGGATAGTATATGTTGTTTCCTCAAGAGTTATGGTTGAAAGAATCTAGTATTACTAAGATTAATTTTACACATATTTGTCTGATTCCAAAAACTTATTGTCCCCAAATGGTTAATCACTTTAGGCCTATTGCTATGTGTAACTCTGCCTACAAGTTTTTTACAATAGTGATTGTGAATAGGATGAAGGCTATTATAGACAGTGTGATTACTCCTAATCAAACTGGTTTATTCATAAGAGAAAATTTTATGAAAACCTGGTGGTGGTGCAAGAGATTCTTCATAACATGTGTAGAATCAAAGGAAAAAAAGGTTACTTCGCCATAAAGATTGACCTCGCTAAAGCCTATGATAACCTCAACTGGTTCTTTGTGGAGCATATTTTAATTGAAGCTAGTATCCATGAGATTTTGAGAGATCACATCATGGAAGTTATCTCTACTAACAAAATGCGTGCCCAGTGGAAAGGGGAGAAATGTGAGTATTTTGATGCTAAAAAAGGGCTTAGACGAGGAAATCCCTTGTCTCCTTATCTTTTTGTTATATGCATTGACAAACTTTCTCACCTGATTTTGGATTCCGTTGAGGCCAACCAATGGGATTATTTGAAGATTGTCAAGGGAGATCCTAAAGTTTTCCATCTCATTTTCCTGAAGAATTAATTCTCTTTGGAACGGAAACGGAAAAGAAAAATTATATTTTGTTTGTAAGACCCCAATTTTGACACTAAGATCCCTCATTCCATCTCATCATTTGCATTTGCTTTGGGGTCACACCTTTGCATCCTCCTCACCCTTAATTCATTGGGTTTGAATTGTGAGAGATCGCCAAGAATTTGCGATTGTATCATACTTTATTTTTTATTTATTTACTAACCAAAATACCCAAAATATGTCTAGTGTAGTGTTATTTCTTTTGTAGGTAGTGTGTGCATCCACCCATGCCTCATCAAACTCACATCTAGGGTTTGAGACCCTCAGTGAAAGATATCAATCAAAGAAAGGTTCAAATTGGTTCAAAGCATAATATATGGATCACATTGTTCTTTATTTGTCACTTTGATCAATAATTCATCAAGAATGTGAAACTTGTTTGTCATGGAAGCCCTAATTCATCTGGGTATCTTGTGTGCCTTCCTCAGCAAGTTTTTTCAATAATTGGTCAAATACATCAAGGGATACTACATTTTACTCCATAATAAGAATATATGATCCTCCATGAGACCCAAAGATCAAAATAACTTCAAGTTTGCAAGTTGGTTCAAGGAAGGTTGGCCAGAGAAGTCAACTGGTCAAATATAGGGTTCCCTAGACCCTATCTTCTACAATATTTGTCATATGAAAATGATTACAAGATAAACATTACCTTTTATGACATCCCAAACAACTTTCATGTTGGCATCAAGAGCTAATTTTTCTTGGAAAGTCATTTTTTATGGGGAAAGATTATATGTTATTTTGTTTGTGCCCTAGATAGAAGGTTAACTTCCAAGAACCATACCTTTCTCAATTTGTATGATATGAAGATCATACAAGTTTCATGATTAATTTAAAGATGTATTCTTCAACTTTTCTTATTTGATAAAGGTCAAATTCCACTTGAAAAGGCATGTACTAAGAGGAAACATTTATAGGTCCATTTGGGTCCTTATCATTGAACAAACAATTTTCCTCAACTTCTAAAATCCATAAATCCATCACGCTAGCTCCAAATGGTGTCAAATTTGTTACTAAATTGAAGAGTATTGAAAGAGATATAAGTTTGAAGAAGGAACCAAAGTCATTTAAAACTCATATCAAAAGTTATTCAAGGTGGGAAAAGGGGTCATTTGACTTTTAACTTAGAAAATTTTCAAATATGTTTGATTCCTCCAACTTCCACACCAAAATTCATCATGATCCAAGCTCCAAATGGAAAATGTTACAACATAAAAGTCTTCATGCTAGCTTTCCAAAGTGTCTAAGATCATGACATTTGGATTACAATTGAGGGGCTTGCGCATGGTTCCTTTGCATGACCCTATTTGGTAACTTTTGAACTCAATGTTCAAACAACTTTGCATGGCTTCATGAAGTGATATCCACATCAATTATGCACGAATTTGGACCTATTCCAATCATCATTTGGGCCTAAATGCATGCTCATATACCCATGCACATGACTTGCTATTTTTGGATTAAATTTGCAATGGTGTGATTATCACTTTGCATTGCCTATATAATGAGTTCATTGGCCTCAGAATGAAGGAGGGCCCTTGCCCAAGCTTTGATCAACAATCCCAAACCTCCATTGAAAGAATACCTTGAAGGTTTCACTTGAAATCGAGCTTCTAGTTCTCTTTCTGTTTTTGAACTAGAACTCCAAGGATTCAAAGTCATTTGTGTTCTAATCATCTCCTACAAGCAAAAGGAAGCAAAGCCAGTTCAATTTACATCGAGATCTAACTTATAATTCATCACCAAAAAGTGAAATTTCTCAAACTTCAAGTCTCTGTTTCTTTCTCATTTCTCCATAATTTTGCTTGATTTGTGGTTGGCTGAAGTCCTACCAATGTAGACAACAAGATTGAGTTGTTTTGAGGTCAAATCGAAGCAACTCAGTTTGCATACCTCGTTTTTCAATTCCACATATCTTTTTATATAGTGAGAATAGGAATAAATAGAGGTCAGATTCGAGTTCCCCTTGATTTTCTCTTCAAAACCATATATGATCCATCCATTTTGGTGATGCTTTGGTCCTGACAGTCCAACGAGGTTGACCGAAGAAGATGATCGCAGCTAGGGCTCTAGTGATGCGTTGGCTTTTCCCAAGCCATCTGATCTGGTCCCCAACTTCTAACCTTAGCCATCCAATCGGATTACCTTGTTTGCTACGCATTGACTCCTGACCAGGGTGGACTTGATGCGCGTGGCCATCAGATCTGCCACCTCAATTAATGAGGGAGATTTGATGGCCCTCCTTTTTTCTGATTATTTGATTTTTCATTTTAATATTTTAAATAGCTTTTTCTTATTAAATTCATATTAATTTCAATTTTAATCCAAAAAATATGGGACTTTCACCAAAAATCTTTAAATAATGTCTTCTTTCATATTTTGAATTAAAATAATTTTTTGGGTTGGATTTGATATTCTGAATTAAAATAATCCGATGGTGTTTTTCGTCGATGTGTCCCCGAATCGGAAGTAAATGATATTATATCTCACTGCCACTCTGCATCCTATAGAGGGAATGCAAGCACCTCGAAGACTTGTGCGAAGATCTTACAATTTGGCCTCTTTTGGCTTAATCTATGGAAAAATGTCTACATCGCGATTAAAAATTGCGACCGGTGCCAATGCATTGGAAATATCTCTAGATGCGATGAGATGCCACTAAAAGGTATCTTAGAATTACAAGCCTTTGATGTATGGGGTATAGATTTCATGGGTCTTTTCCCATCTTCTTTTGGTAACAAATATATACTCGTTGCAGTTGATTACGTATCGAAAAGGATCGGGGCAATAGCCTCTCCCACTAATGATGCACGAGTAGTGATTAAACTTTTCAAGAATCAAATCTTCCCTAGATTCGGTGTACCAAGACTCATGATTAGAGACAGAGGGTCTCACTTCATTTCCAAAATCATCAAAAGATTGTTGCTGAAATATGGAGTCCGACACTGTGTAGTAATACCATATCACCCTCAAATAAGTGGGCAAGTTGAGGTTTCCAATAGAGAAATAAAACAAATTTTAGAGAAAACCGTTGCAACCTCTAGAAAAGACTGGTCTACAAAACTTCATGAAGCTCTGTAGGCTTATAGGACAGCTTACAAAACCCCGATAGGAACAACACGACTCAAACTAGTTTACGCTAAATCGTGTCACCTGTCTGTGGAACTCGAGCATAAATCTTATTGGGACATTAAGACCCTTAACATGAATTACACAACTGCAGGCGAGAGAAGAATTTTGGATATCCATGAACTAGAAGAACTTAGACTAAATGCCTATGAGAATGCCTGTATTTATAAGGAAAGAACAAAACAGTGGCATGACAAATAAATTACAAGGCGAGAATTCAATGAGGGTGACATAGTCCTTCTCTTTAATTCTCGACTCAAATTATTTCCAGTCAAACTTCGTTCTGGATAGTCTGGCCCTTTTGAGGTCACGAGAGTTTTCCGAAGTGGAGTTATGGAAATAAGGGGTAAAACCAATGAACCACTTGTTGTAAATGGGCAGCGACTTAAGCATTACCATAATATAGAGAGTAAGGATTTCTGCACGAGCTACAAATTGGAAGAGTTGCCCGCTCTTTCAAAAGATTAGGACTATTCCAATCGATGTCGAGCTCCAGACATTAAACGAAGCGCTACGTGGAAGGAAATCCACGACCTTTAATCTTTATCTTTTCTTTTTAGTTGTTTTCATTTTCATTTTTATTTTTATTCTATGTTAGTATTTTAATTGTCATCGGTATTTTTCCCTTTGTTGTTAATTTTCAGTTTGTGTTTACTTTAGAGTCGATATATCGACGTGAACATGTGTTACTCCTACCTTTAATTAATGTACTTTCCATTTTAGTCAATTATTTTATTTAATCGCTTATTATGTTCATTCTTGCAAATTTCATTCTTCATAATTATAGCTATTAATTTTATTTAACTATTTTATAGCCTTAATAGGACTTACCTGCTTTAATCTTTAGAAAATACCAAATTGCGAATTTTAGGTTAATGGCGTTCGCCATTAGCTTCAATTTTTAAAAGAATAAGCAATTTTGGCTGATGGCATTCGCCATATGCCTAATAGCGATCGCAATATCAGGAAAACATATCGTTTTACTCTCTTTTCTTCTCCCTCCTGTGCGTTTTTCAAAACCCTTCATTCAAATCCCTTGAACTTCCTACTCTAAACATTATTAACTCAAACCATTCAACTCCCAACCATTCCACTTCTTCCCAATCATTATAAATTCACAACCATCCACTTTCTAACTTCACAATCCTTTCTATCCACTATTCTCTTCTCAAAACACCATAACCTTTTCTTCCCATTCCTTTTTTCTTCATTCAAAATGCCTCATAGAGCAGTTAGACCAAGAAGAGAGATGGACTATATGGGAATTGCATTCGCCGAGGGAATCGATGGAGAGAATCAGAGGAGCAGATACCACAAACTCTTCAAGAGGGACGTCTTAGCAACATGGTACCCCGATGATAATGCTTTTTCGTGATTTGGGTTTATCTGACAGTGTCCATTGGATGCTTAATAACTTAGGTATGTCTCACTTTCTTACTTTAACTAGTCCTACATATATTCGGCTTACCTACGAGTTCTTAAGCTCTTTTCAGTACACCACCCCTATAGGAGGATCCCGTACCACTGGCACCGCACACTTTAGGATGTTCAATAGAAGTTACGCTATTAACCAAGACCAACTGGCCGATTTACTTTCGTTCCCTCATGGAGACAAGTTTGCATGCTAACACCCTTTAGAGAGCGAATGGGAATCCACTCTCGACTTTTGGCAGCAACTAACGGGAAAAACCACCACCGACTGGGAAGGCCTTAAAGCAACCGCTATTCAAAACCTGACCATTCGGTATTTGCACCGTATTTTTACCAGCATTATTTTTTGTCGAGAGAATACCGGAAACGTAAACTCTAGAGACCTTTTTCTTATTTATTGTGCCTTGTCTGAAACAAAAGTTAACCTGACACCATTCTTACTAGCACATTTCCAGTCCACCAGTGTTCGGACTAGGGGTCCTATTTGTGTTGGAGGGCTGATTAAATCCATAGTCCTTACTTTAAACTTAGGCACGGAGTTGGCTACGCTTGAGCCGTTAGAGACTCCTTTTGCCGACCTTGATTATTGTTGTAGCATGCACCTTATTAAGAATAAACCTGATGACAAATATTTTTTGATGATTAGTAACCGAGAGGTTAGAGGAGTTACTTTACCTTGTGCCACACACATTGACGTGCGAATAAGCTCTAATTGGATTTTTGATCTTAACGCCCCCGAGCCCCATCATATGGAGCAAGATTCTCTAAACATTGGCACCCATGCACACACCACATATGCTTTTCCTGACTCTTTTGCATGTACCTCATCCGGATATAAGCCCCATGAGGAGTACGACTGCACCTCCATAAGGACAGCTCTTGATGACGTCCTAAGTGAGATTAGACATCGAAATGATGCTGATGTGGACCGTGATGTGGTACTTAGGCATATTCAGAGGCAACAGGAGGAGATGAGGGTCACCATTGATCAGATCAGAGAGACTTAACTTTATTTTGTTGAGCGGACCGAGCTCAACATAGGTGACCTCATCGAGAATATGAATGGAGTGCATATAGAAGTCGTAGGTATGAGAGAGTACATGCAACGTGTGCCCAATCCTACATTCGGTAGATGAGGTTGTGTGTGACACAGAGTCCGCGACCGACATCACTGAGCCCCCTACCAGGTTTCACTACTCTTTTCTCCGCCTTGCACTGAAACATTAAGGATAATGTTTAGTTCAAGTATGGGGGAGGAGCTTTACCGCTTTTCTATTATTTAGTATTTTATTTTCATTAGTTTCCTACTTAGTTATTTTTAGATTTTGGTCGAGGCATACATGTGTTGTTGATTCCTATTGCGTGATATTTTTCTTTTGTTTGAAAATTCCCTTAGATTTGACCCCCAATGATAAAAAAAATTATTCTGATTCGATGGTATGACACACCTTTAGTATAGTTTGTTCCTCATTTTTAAGCTTTGTTAGATAAACTTGGGAAAGTGTCCATAATATCGGTACCGTCCTAACACCCTAAATTCCCTAAGTATGCGACATTGATTTGAATAACCATTATGCCAAGACCTTAATTCTAAGTTTGTTTAAGTAACCCCTTAAGTAGTTTATACTAGCAGTCAGCACCATCCTAAAACACACATGAGTAAGGAAGTTGATGCAAATAAGTGTATGATCTCAAGCAAATACATATATATATATATATATATATATATATATATATATATATATATATATATATATATATATATATATATATATAATGAATAAAATCTGTGAAAAGATTTGTCCCTTCAAAGTTAGATGATCCTCACCCGATCATTTAGTCCAACGACACAAACTCTTAAAAATTCAATTGATACTTAAGCAAAATTTGCTAAGTAAGTGCGAAAAAGTTGAAAATGAGATCATAGTCACTAACATGTTCACCTGTCTTGAATGTGTATGGATAACGGGCTTAATGTGATTATGCTAGAATGAAAAAGAGGTTGAAAAAGAACAAAGAATGTAGGTCGAGTTATAATGGTATGATTCAAATTGGTTTTGCATATGGGGAGTTCTTGTCCGTGAAATGGGGATGTGTTTCACTATGATATCCTTGTTATTGGTATCTAGTACCTATTTATCTAGCATTAGCCTAGAAGTCTCGTACTATTTAGAGTGTCGTCATGCATGTGTTTTAGACATTGTACTTAACCGTTTATCATGTGCGTTGGGTGATTGCTTGAGAATAAGCAATGGTCTATGTGTGGAGGAATTTGATAACGAGAAATCATATCGTGTTTTTAGGCTCATTTCACATGTTATTCGTCTATGTTTTTATGAATTTTATCACCTTTTACTTCCATTTTATTTGTTTTGTAGTTGCTAGCTGATTTCATTGGAGATTTGGAAGCCTCGCGGAAAAGGAGCGAAAAAGAAGCTAAAAAGGAGCAAAAGAGTTGGTTTTGATCATTCTGAACAGATGGCGTTCGCCATCCCCATTTCCTACCAAGTCACTTAAGTATGGAAGGAATGGCGTTCGCCATTCCCCTAATGGCGTTCGCCATTATCATGCAGTAACAGAACAGCGCTAGTGGGCGGTTCTGGACCAGTTTTCTCTACCTATTTTCCTTCCACTCTCCTTGCACGATCAAAGGAAGTTAGAACGACACAAAACCTCTATAAATAGGACTGTGGGAGGTGTTTCGAGGTATCCAAGATGTGCTGAAGCTCTGCCGAATCGAATTTTAGTATTAAGCATAAATTTACTTGTAAAAATGACAACAACTCGCATCGAGAGATTGTCACACTTGTTTTTCTTTGTTTTCATTATACTCTTGAATCAAGAACAAGCCTGCTGGCATTTTCAATTCAATTCAAGTTCCCGTTTTCTTTAATTTCAGGTTTTCTTTTTACCGCTTTTAATATTTGTATGTTTTACTGTTTTTATTACTTGCATGTCATATTGTTCTTAATTTTGAATGCTTTAATCATGTTATTTTCAAATAATATCATGCCTTGCTAAACTATTCTGAGTCTGGCGTATGAGGACCTTCGTTACCGACGAGACTCGGTAGAAATAATAGGCGCGGATATATGATTTAATTATGTTTTGGCTTTAGTCGGCTCAACTCGTCTCGATTTAGTCCAATTTTAAGCTTGTGCTTTGATCCAATATGGTACCCAAAATGATGAAATATTATCATTTATTATTAATTAATTTATTAATCGTGTGCAATATAAATTAATTAATTATTATTAATTATTAATAGTGTGTTGTAACTTAATTACAAAATAATTAATTAACGATAACCCTGATTATTGACCAAGACCTCCACATATGGCCTTACTGATCAAGTCTCCTCGCTTCCTTGCTGACCAAGTGAATAACGACTAGTCTTGATTACGCCGGTTCCACTATCTCCCATGTTTTTCTCCCATTATTTTTTCTTCACTCGGGTGATCCTTGGCTATAAATAGCTATTTTTCTATCACTTACAACTCTCCAGAATTCCATATTCCATATTCCGAATTCTCTATTTTGTCTCTCTCGACTCCACTTCTTCTTAAATTTTCTTTTCTATTTTCGAGTGGCTTGCTTGCACCATCTGCAACTAGTTTATCCAAACAACACCATCATCGAGTGGTTCAACACCATTAAAAAGTGTATTCTTAGAACGATCACACACCATCAAGTAGTGATTGTATAATTGAACTGTACTGTTTTATCCAAGAGGCAGTACGGTAGTTCGACTATTTTGCATAATTTTAGACAGTTTCGTAAAACGTCTTAAAAAGAACGACCTAGTCCGCGACTCGACCTGATAATTTTTTATTTCGCTAATTTTCAAATCCGTGAAATAACAATGACTCTATTATTTTCTTTGTTGATATTTCTCTAACCTCATTCTTGTAAAAATATTCTGGAATTTCCGTATAATTGTTTTGTTTATGCGTGAATATAATCCTTTCAAATGATTATGGAGTAAGTTTGAAAACAGAATACAACCATGTGGAAGGTATCAAAGGCATGGTTTTAAATTGCGGACCAATGCGGCTGCAATATTGCGGTTGCGGTCAACAACGCATTGGCAACAGACCGCAATCGCGGTGTGAACGGAAATCACACGCAACAACCGCATCACCACCACAACAGAACAGTAAATAATGCATTATAACATTGTTTCAACCGCAACGGACCGCATTGAACCGTAATAACCATTTGTTCTTGTACAACTCAAATTTATTTTTACTCATTTTATTGTAGAAGTTTAGTAATGTTTTTAGAGATGAAGAGAAATTTGGAGAATGATTTTTGTTTTTCAATTTAAGAGACATGTTTTTCAGTCACTGTGTGTATGTGTTGTTGTTGTTGAATAGAAGAAGAAGCATGTTTAACAAACCAAACCTTTTAATTATTTTCTTAATTTTGGAAGTGTAGCCATGTGATGTGTAATTTATTTCGTGAAAAGCTTAATTTAGAATTTGTGAGGTTGGTATGGCCACTAGTACGTGGGTGTTCATGCATTCATTTAATAAGAAAATACAAAATATTTCACTTTTAACTAATTTATTTAAAATTTAGTTAATAATTTATGAGGGAATTTATATAGGAAAATTAAATTTTAAGTTAAAAATATTATGGGTAGAAAACAAGTCAAAAACAAATAAAAATATATAATGTTGTAATGTTAGGATAATTTTAATTTTTGAACAACTTAAATTTATTTTACATTTAATTAATTATGTTAATTTTGAAAATATTTTTTCAATTTGTTAAATTTTAGTTATCCAACCCTTAAAAATAATTTTTAAAAACTATTTCAAAACTAATACATAAATACAAATTTTTAAAAATTTAAAACTATTCATAAATATAATAATTTAAATTTTAAAACCTAAAAATTATTCATAAATACAATAAAAATTCAAAACTAAACAAATTATTCATAAATACAATAAAGTAACCTACAAATAAATTAAAACTAATACAGAACTAGAAATATAGAAGAGATAAATAATTACAATAATTTTAATATTTTTTTATGTACAGTGCATGTAAAGAAACTAGAAAAGCAAGCACAAATAAAACCAAAGCAAACGCGGTGAGAAAAGAGAGTACAAAACCAGCAACAAGAAAGAAGAAAAAGCTCTAAACCAACCCAGGAACCAAGCTCAACCAACACATCACTAACACCAAACCATGCAACAGACGAAAACACACATCAAGCTACTAATGACTCATACGCATGATGTGATCATTCTGTCATTCATAATAGGAATAAGAGTACGTAGATTACTTGACAAGATACAACTATCAAAAACAGAAAGATTGGTTTATCTAGGATTCACAATATATGACTTATGAATGAAACCCCGTGTCATGTGCCATGTGTAGTCATATAAATTCAGTACGGTAGAAGTGGAGGCATCGCCCTTCTCCTCATATGTTCCGGATATAAAGTTCTGATGATGAAAGCAACGACATGACTAAGAAACCATAATGTATATGTAATTAGTTTCAATGATTCGCCCCAGTTAGTGTGATCTGGTAACAACATCAACACCAAAGAAACCAATGAAAGGGAACCAAAGACTTCCATGAGAATAGTGTTAATGATGAAGTGTATATGAAAAAACCTAAGCTTAGCCAAAAATGTGAAGAAGCAGTAAGCAAGACAGCTAGCAATGGATGCTAAAGTTGTGTTAGGATGAATCTGAAAAGGGGTTGGATTTTGAGGATATTTTAATTGGAGAAAACCAAGGAGAACAAAAACGGCAAAGGCAATAAGTGTGTGAAGTGAATTATTTTGTTCTGCCATGTTATTTATTTGGACGTTGTTACTCAAGATATTGAAAAACACTTGAGAAGGTATGAAATGGGATCTTGCTCTTCTCACAATAGGATCCATATTGAGTTAAAAATGACAACTCAGTTGAATAAAAAAAGAATTGGATGAGTACAGGAATGTTGTTGTATTATATATAGTAAAATTTAACAAGCATGAGCTGATACGCACGTCTTAGGACTGGAGGAGATTCTGTGATTTGCATTGGTTAGTATTGTCCTAATTCTTTGTAACTTCTTAGAGTGATTGACACTAAACTTTACACGTTACTGTTCTTTTTATGATTAAAAAATAAAATGTATATAATTTATTTTTCATAACACTTTTATCAATTCATTCATCCTAAAATATGTATTATTAATTACTTATTTTATAATCATGTAAGTTTATTGATTATTATCCTATATTTTGTTGTTTAACAAGTAGTGAAAATAGTTAATAAATTATAATTAAAATAAATACGACAACCCAATCAATTCAAAAACCCAATTCGAATTTAAAAATTAGTTTAAATTTAACAAATAAAATTGTAATAATTAAAAATAACATATTAAAAATATAATTATATAATAACAAAAATTGAAACAAATTATAATTATTTTAACATTTTATCTTTATTAAAAAAAAAGACAATAAGAAAAGTTTTGGACTCCTCTAAAATTTTGAATAATTGAGTTGATTGTTTCTAGGTCCTGAAAATAAATGGTTAATAACACAAAATATAAAAAATAATTGGTTGATAAATTAATTTCTTAATGACATAATATTTTACTTATGTAATAACATTTTTTATTTTTTGTTTAATTTTTTTTATTATAGTAAAATAGTTTGAAAAAAACAGTTTTTTTGTATAAATACAATAGTATATTTAACTTTGTGGTCCACCTAAACTATTTAAAAATTGTATTTTTATGATTTATTTTTTTAATAAATTAATAGTTTTCAACTAAATTGACTTCACATTTTTATTAACTTAATTTTTTCCTTTGATTTGTAACATGATTTTTAAGACGTTCGTACACAATTGTTTTTTGTTTCATATGTTATTTTACTTACCGATTCAAGTTTATATTTTGTTAATAAATCACATTTTTCATTTAATTAGTATAAAGTGAGAGAAAGCCTTATAAAAAGTCGAGACTAAAAAGTCATGTGTAGTTTATGTGCACTTCTCTCGTCAGCTAGGGTTTCTGATTTTGCAGGGATTATGTGCTCTGTCGGGATGACGTTCCTTTTCGGTGGATTAAATTCCTAATCTTAGGATTAGGGACCATCCTGTAAGGTCACTGAGGCTGAGGGGTTGTCTTTTCCCTAAGAATCGCTTTCTTATGATGCGATAAATTTTGTGGCCGAAATTTGGGATCTGTCCTTTAGATTTAGGGTTTCATGGCACAACAAGAGGAGGGATTTGAGATCGTAAACCCAAGAAAGGCTCTCGATCCAAAAGAGAGTCGCGCTAGTAACATTATGGGCCTTAAGATTCAATAGGTGATCAAAGACCTTGAGAATGCTCATTCTCAAACAGATTCCGAAAGAAAAATAGAAGTCTTATGAGATCAGTTTCAGCTACAAATACAAAGAGATAACAAGATTTCATACAAGAATATGGTCACTGGGGAATCTTGCAAAGCTCCAGGTATCCTCATTCAGGAAGAGGAAGTGATGGCGGAAATTGATGAGGAAGAGAATATGATTTGTATATAGCATAAAGTAAGAGGCTATGAATCTCTAGAATTTGTTTTATTCATGTTGGAAGAAAAACGAATAGCGAACCTTGGGAAAAAGGAATCATTAACAAAATGCTTGGACGGAAAATAAGTTTCAAGGCTCTTAAAATCGTCTTCAGCATCTGCGGGAGAGAAAGAGAGTGTTAAGCATTGTTGATCTTGGTCAGAACTACTATCTTGTCACCTTTTCTTGTGAAAAGCATCACCAAATGAAAGGCACATGGCCCATATATGACCACTATCTCACACTGCACGAATGGAGTCCCAACTTATGTCCTTCAAATGATATTGTTGAACAACTGGTTGTATGGGTTCGCATTTCAAGTCTACCTATTGAGTATTATGATCAAACGGTTCTTACCTTCATTGGCAAGGCTATCAAGGTGGACAAGAAAAGCCTCCCAATGGAAGGGGGAAGTATGCGAGACTCTGTATTCAAGTTGATCTTTCCAGACCCCTCCTTGCTATGTTTGCTATTAAAGCTCGTCACTACACAGTGGAGTATAAAGGCCTCAATTTCTTGTGTCTTAGTTGTGGGAAATATGAGCATTATGTCAAGAATTATCAGGATAACGTTCATGTTGAACATGACAAGGAAAATAATAAGGGATATAAGACATAATGAAGCTAAAGGTGGTATTTCTAAACCCAAGTCTCAGGCTATCATAAAAGGTCTATGGATGTTCGTGAAAAAAACGAGAAGAAGGAAAATAAATAACATAGTGGCCATCCTAAATACGATTTTAAAGAAAGGCATGAAGGAGACTAGCAAGAGTAAAGGATCTCGTTCTTCAGCCTTGCTAGAGGAATGGGAAGACAAAAATATGGATACAATAGTGAGACAGGAAAGAAAGGAATATCCTTCTGACAAAGATAAGATTTCATCTGGCAAGGATAAGTAAAGTATGGAAGAAGCTAAGGAAATTCATCAGGAAGTCCAGCAATAGACATAAGGATCCCAATAGAATAAACAAGGCAAGACATGAAGAAAGAAAGGTGTTAATATGTCTAAAAGTTTGGATATGTTATCAAAAGGAATAAATAAGGAGAAAATTAAAAGGGGAACTTGGAATAAAATCAGGAAAAAATTGGGCAAATTCAAGTCTACTATAGAGGTGAGGGAGTTTCTAAGTATCTGTCAGGTGGATTTGAGCAGAGACTCTGATAAAGGTGCATATACTGGTGTGCAACCTTGATTACAAAATAACCTAGATAAATTGGGACCTAAATTGCTAAGGGCCCATGAAGCCTCTTCTGAGACCTTTCTTCCTTATTTTCTAGGGTCTTCTATCACAAGTGACCCTAGCATAGAGTCACCTCAAGTCAGTTTTGACTCTGAAGGTGGCGACAAGGTTCAGAAGGCTAATGAAGATGTTGAGATGGTGGCTGAAACACCACTGAATAAACAAGGCATTTAGGAATTTTCAGTAACTTCTATTGACGATTGATCAACTATCTTGTATGTTTTGGAACTATATGGGAGATGACAACAAAGTTTTCTTTCGTATGTGCAACGTATACGTAAAAGATAATCTTTTTGATATTATTGTTATCATGGAGATCTAAGTCTGATCCTAGGAAACTCCAAGATTCATTTGGTCGTATGGAATTAAATGGTTTTCCAGCATTGAGGTTAGAGGTTATGATGGTGGCATTGCAATGGGATGGAAAGAGGATATGGTGCATATTCATATTCTGAAGCTTCATTTCCAATATATTCACGTTCTTGTCCGAACTAAGGATGGGCTTAACTGGAATTTAACAATGGTTTATGCCAGCCCTAGGTAGGATAATGAAAAATGCTTATGGAAAGGTCTTGGCAATATTGTCCATAACATGTCTAATGGGTGGTTTGCGGCACGTGATTTCAACGATATTTGCACATATCAGAGAAGCGCGCGCGCGCGGCGAGGGGGGGTATGTTGATGCTTCTAGACGCAATTATAGAAATTTCCAAGATAGAATTAACACTTTCTCTCATATGGATCTTGGATCCATAAGTTACAAATATACTTGGCGTGGCCTGATTGGTCAGGGAGGTGAAGAGTTTTTGATAAGCTTGATAAATGTCTTACAACGACATTTGGAAAACCATGTTTCTTGATGCTCATATTAAAGGGCTTCACTGACTTGATTACTCTGATCACCATCTCATCTGCATTCATCTTTTGGATAAAGAGCTTAGTATGAGGAATAGAGACTTCAGGTTTGAAAGTTCCTAGATGGTGGAAAAGTCCTTTGATATTTTTCTCAAGGTGACTTGGAATAATAGTGCTAAGCTTAGTGAAAATCTGAAGACCCTCAAGGAGCAAGATGCTTAGTGGAATTCGCACAGCCTTAAGATCATTAACAAGGAGAAGAATAGGCTTTTGGGGCGAATGAAAGGGACTAAAAAAATATCAAGGAGGAGGTGACCATGCTGAGCTGAGGAAATTGGAGAGGATTATCCAAAATAAGATTGACAGGTTGTTGTACCAAGAAGAGCTTATGTGGTTCTAACACGCCAAAGTGAAATGGACATTGATGCTTCTAGACGCAGTTATAGAAAATTCCAAGATAGAATTAACGCTTGCTCTCATATGGATCTTGGATCCATAAGTTACAAATATACTTGTCGTGGCCTGATTGATCAGGGAGGTAGAAGAGTTTTTGATAAGCTTGATAGATGTCTTACAACGACATTTGGAAAACCATGTTTCTTGATGCTCATATTAAAGGGCTTCACTGGCTTGATTACTCTGATCACCATCTCATCTGCATTCATCTTCTGGATAAAGAGCTTAGCAGGAGGAATAGAGACTTCAGGTTTGAAAGTGACTAGATGGTAGACCAGTCCTTTGATATTTTTCTCAAGGAGACTTGGAATAATAGTGTTAAGCTTAGTGAAAATCTGAAGACCCTCAAGGAGCAAGATGCTTAGTGGAATTCGCACAGCCTTAAGATCATTAACAAGGAGAAGAATAGGCTTTTCGGGTGAATCAAAGGGACTAAAAAAATATCATGGAGGAGGTGACCATGCTGAGCTGAGGAAATTGGAGAGGATTCTCCAAAATAAGCTTGACAAGCTGTTGTACCAAGAAGCGCTTATGTGGTTCTAACACGCCAAAGTGAAATGGACGTTGATGCTTCTAGATGCAGTTATAGAAATTTCCAAGATAGAATTAACGCTTGCTCTCATATGGATCTTGGATCCATAAGTTACAAATATACTTGTCGTGGCCTGATTGATCAGGGAGGTAGAAGAGTTTTTGATAAGCTTGATAGATGTCTTACAACGACATTTGGAAAACCATGTTTCTTGATGCTCATATTAAAGGGCTTCACTGGCTTGATTACTCTGATCACCATCTCATCTGCATTCATCTTCTGGATAAAGAGCTTAGTAGGAGGAATAGAGACTTCAGGTTTGAAAGTGGCTAGATGGTGGACAAGTCCTTTGATATTTTTCTCAAGGAGACTTGGAATAATAGTGTTAAGCTTAGTGAAAATCTGAAGACCCTCAAGGAGCAAGATGCTTAGTGGAATTCGCACAGCCTTAAGATCATTAACTAGGAGAAGAATAGGCTTTTCGGGTGAATCAAAGGGACTAAAAAAATATCAAGGAGGAGGTGACCATGCTGAGCTGAGGAAATTGGAGAGCATTCTCCAAAATAAGCTTGACAAGCTGTTGTACCAAGAAGAGCTTATGTGGTTCTAACACGCCAAAGTGCAATGGATGGTTGATGGTTATAGGAACGCTAAATTTTACCATACTAAAGCTGTTTAGAGGCGCAGAATGAAGGTGGTCAACATGATTAAGGATGATGATTGCAGGTGGATTAAGAATGGGGAAAGAATAATAGAATTATGCAAAACCAATTTCTAAAATCTTTATACCACCTTAAGATCTTGAATGGATCAACACAGAAAGATCCTTGAGGCGGACCTCTAGAATTTGGAGATCAAGCAAGCTCTTTTTAGTATAGTGGCTCGGAAATACCCTGGGCCCCAACGGCTTCCTGTCAGGGTTCTATCAAAGCACATGAAATATAACAGGGGATAATATATGTTGTTTCCTCAAGATCTTGTGGTTGAAATAATCTATTATTACTATTATTCTTACGAGGTTTTGATCCCTCATTTTTATGTTGGTACGTAGGCATAAGACTGAACTTCCTGTCAAACACAAAAATGTAAATAATGAAATCTTTTCTCATCCACCCATTCTAATTTTTAGCAAACATCATTTTCAACTAAAACACCTGCACACAAAAAGGGCTCCCTAGGAGTACCTAAGACACTTTGGGTGCTAATACCTTCCTCTATGTAACCAACCCATTTCCTGTAATCTCTGACATTTTATTTGTTGTGATTTGAAAACTTATTATCTTTGGGTTTTGTTCATACTTTTTCCCTTTTCCTTTGGAAACAATAAAAGCACGGTGGCGACTCTTGTTTTATTGATGTTGAGTTAACCAGTAGCTCGATGGTCATGAATTTACCGCTACAGAAAGAAAGTGGTGACTCTGTTGGGGAGTAGTCCTAAGTGGGTTTAGCCTAATTTTTGTGTGCATGATATTTGTTGATATTTGATGTTTGTTTGTATATATTGTGTGATACTCTCTGTCTGTTATGCTTGGTGATCTCTGTGTGGTGAGATAAGTTCTAACCCAAACTTGAGTTCAATTAAGGTAGGAGAATGGTATAATCATGTTCGACTCGTATGGAGTAGTCCTTAACGAGTTGGCTTGAGATCCATTCACTCAGTGGAGACCCCTTTGGAATTACTGATGTCACACGACTAAGTCGTGGATAGAAATTAAAGTCCGAGAAGCTGAGGACCGTAGAACATCTAACCCAACTTGGCCTATTTAGGACGTAGTGCGAAGACTGTTCAAGTGTAGACTTGATAACTGTTGTTACGCGATACTACACTCAGACGATTTTTTCTTGAGAATATTATGGGTTGATGAGTCATTCATCCTAACCTGTAGTATCTGATAGATGGGATCATGACTTTGGGAACTTTTTAGAACATAATCTACAGGTTTTTATCCTTAGTACACTCCTTTAGGATGGTTCTTAACCTGACTTCATGCTCGTGACTCACAACAAACCCTTTAATTCTCGGTTGATCCAATCGGTTATCGTCAAAATCAATGGAACCTGGGTGTTGATAAGGTGAAAACCATAATCCACCAAAATGGGTGATTGATCTTGATGATGATTTGATCCATCCTGTGACCTTTATTTGTGTTTGTCTTGTGTGTGATCCCTTGTGTGTGATTGTTGCATTCATGCATACATGCGCATCATAACATTCATCACGCAATAAGATTTTCAAGGAACTAAGGTCATATTTTCAAATACTTTTCAGACCATGGATTATGGACGAAGGAACACTAAAAAGTACAAGTTCATATGTCCCAACTTGAAAGAGCTAAGGAAGCTATCATCCTTTGTATTAGATCCCTTGGATTTCAAGCAACGTCATGGGAAGCTTTTATCTGTGCTGTCTACTAAAGTCGTGGAAGGACTCTTAAGTGTCTTGGTCCAGTTCTATGATCCTCTTTATCGGTGCTTCACTTTTTCTGATTATCAACTCATGCCCATGTTGGAAGAGTATGCCCATCTCTTGGGTATACCTGTATCTAACAAGGTTCCTTTCAGGTCATAATCGATGCCTTTCATTTAAAGAAATTTGAGATTTATGCTAATATAACAAAGAAAGGAGGGGTTCGAGGGTTAAATTCTGAGTTTCTCATTGGTAGAGCTACTACTTTTGCTCAAGTTGGTAGCATGGATGCTTTTGAAGCCATATTTGTCTTGCTCATCTATGGTTTAGCTTTGTTCCCTAACATTGACAGCTCCGTTGATGTTAACGCCATTAGGATCTTCTTGATTGGGAATCCTGTTCCGACTTTTTTGGGTGACACATATTTCTCTTTGCATTTAAGAAATTCTAAGGGTGGTGGAATCGTTATGTGTTGCGTTCCTCTTCTGTACAAGTGGTTTATTTCTCACTTGCCATAAACACCAATATTCTTGGAGAACAAGCAATGTTTATGGTGGTCTCAGAGACTAATGTCTCTCATTAATGATGATATTATTTGGTATTATTATGCATGTTATGTATTAGAGAATATTGACAGTTGTGGTGAGTTCTCTAATGTGCCCCTTACTGGTACACAAGGAGGAATCAACTACAACCCTGCTTTGGCTCGTCGTTAGCTTGGGTTCCCCTTGAAATATAAACCTAATAACGTTCGGTTAGAAGGTATATTCTATAAAGAGGGTACAAATCACCAAAATTTGAAGAGTAGAACGGTGCATGCTTGGCATAATATTCATCGAAAGGGAAGAGCCGAGCTTGGTCCGTGCAATTGTGTGGCTTTGGAAGTTTACACTACTTGGGTGAAGAAGAGAGATTTGGAGCTTAAGATGCCATAGGCTTGCGAAATACCTATATCTATGATTGTGGTTGCGCCATCAACTCTCCCTAACCAATATGTAGAGGAGTTGGAAGACGCACTCGCCAAGATGAAGCAAGAGAGAGACCTTATTCCAATCCATCATATGGATCATTTCCAACTCTTGCTTCTAAACATATATAATCTTATTATAATTTGTTTAGTTAAGTTTGACCTATTATTTTAGAAATTGGATATTAAAATTATCCCATCGCACCTTACTAATATAGAACATGCACCTCGCGTAGGCGAAACCTACATTATTCGATACTAGTCTTGATGAGTGCTAAAACATGGAAAGCATAAACTTAATATTTAATTTGAGGGTATTTGCAATCATTTTGATCTCACCGGCTTATTTATCATATAAATCGCCTCTCACATGCATCAACATACATTCACATGCATCAAAATACATACAAAATGAAACAGTTATGTCCCCTAGCGCAATTGTTCTCCCAAGCCAATGAGAGAACCTACGCTAACCTAATAACGATCTAAGCTTATCCAAGCAAGATCTTCAAGGTTGTACTTTTTTGATATTGTATTCTTCTCTTTCTTCACAATATTACATTACATAAAAGAAACCCGTTTTACATACGAGGGAGTGAGATGAGAAAAAAAGTTACGTTAAGAGATTAAAAGAGAGGCACGACACGCAAGTCGTATTTTAAAATCCCAAAAACAAAAAAGAAAAGAAAAATTAAGGCCATAACTGATCACCACAAGACAATAATAATAAACACATTATTATTATTAATTTAAATTCTGTTAATTAAATAAACCAAATTAAATTTTGGCGATTGATCACACTACACATAGTTAGCCAGAAGTTTCGCTGCCCGGTCAGCGGACGGTAGTTTTGCTGACTGTTCAGCGAATGGGGATCAAGGGGACAGCACCCCCTGCGGGGTTGTTAGGGGAAGCGCCCCGACACAAATTTTTAATGAACAATTCATTTGAAACCAATGTGGTTTTTTGCATCAACACTTGATACTTTAAAGCACAACTCCTGTGTAGTCACAACCCTAATCACATAACTCTTTGACAACACAACCCTTGTACCTTCATGAACCCTAATGCAATAATTTCATATCGTCAAACACACCTCGATTGATAATTCAATATGATTGATCAACATGTCATTACTTCACCATACTAATGTCGAATTTCGAAGCAAATGACCATTGATCTCTCAAAGGAATATCAATCATTAAGTGTTTGACTGAACGAAATAGAAACAATATATTATATATACCATATTTTGCATCAGAATTACTTATATCATATATATAAATTGATTGATCTCATTTGTGTAACCTATGGACGACCTACGTATCGCTGCTTCACCATACTAACGTCAGATTCTGAAGCATAGTCAACATCAATCATCCAAATCATAGACACATGATGCCAAATTTAATTACTCATTTATTATTTAATTCATTATGTCTTTTAATCGTATTAATACATAAAATATATAAAATAAACAGATCTCAGATGTATGGTTTCTTAAGTGGCTCTAATACCACTGAAGGAAAATTGCGATCCAAGACGCAGTGAAATTTAAAAAAAATCCTTTAGTGATCCTTACGAATGGGCATGATCAGTGATAGAAATTGTTATCTCTTGTGGCGATTGAAACCTTTGATGCAGATCTAAGGAGTGATCACGAGCGTTGAATGGTGACAACACCTCTACTCAGTCCACACGAACAGATTCCTTCAGTCTCAGTGCTAGCTGCTACGAATGAGGGCTTTGAGTGTGTGTGTGTGTGTGTGTGTGTGTGTGTGTATGTGTATGTGTGTGTGTGTGTGTATGTGTGTGTGTATGTGTGTGTGTGTGAGAGAGAGAGAGAGAGAGAGAGAGAAGAGAGAGAGAGAGAGAGAGAGAGAGAGAGAGAGAGAGAGAGAAAGAGAGAGAGAGATGAAATTTCATCAAGTTAAATGCTTCTACGTAAGGGTTCTATTTATATAACCACTTGTGTGGGTTGTAAGCTGAAAAGCCCACTTAAGTATATGTGACCCATATCTTATGGTATACCGAAAATCACTTAAGCACGTGGTACCTTATCATATTTCATATTCTACTTTAGTGCACCATACCTTACGATGTTCTACAATTCACTTAAGTGCACCGTACCTTATGGTGTTCCTTATTTACTTTATCTCTAATTAATTTGTCCTTTTGTATGTGACCTTGTAGGTTTTCGCGACATTGACAATTATATTAAATCACATATTTAACAGAATAAACAGTGAGTGATATCTAGCAACACATTACTACTACCCAAGACACGAAAATATGATGTGATCTAACAAATACATTTTTTGTGATAATACTTGTGTGTAAATTTACCCTTCTTTCCCTTATGTGTATATTGAACACAAGGCATAGACTGTGTCATCCTTGTCCAGTTCAATATTGAGCCCTTAGACATTTATCCTGTTACGCAGGATGGGAAAATTCTATCTAGGTCACTCATGTCCCACATCATGCTTTGTGGAGTACCCATCAACTGCCTTTATGGTCATCCAGTTACGGACAATGTTTGATCAAAAGTAAAGCACTCGACTCTACATCTAGGGTCCATAGTGGTTTCAGGTCGAAGGGTGGTATACACAACTATCACCATGAGAATACCTTATGACACTTTGCATAACATTCTATATAGTATTCTCATAGCAGGTCAATCAAGTATAAATATTACTCATAATATTCATACATATGTTTAAGACTTGATAACTCCTTATCCGTGATCCATGAGATGTGATCACCAGTCTATATACATAATAGTCTTAATGCTTTAATTTTATCCCACTTCACAATAAAGCTCGACTATAGATACTTTAAGAATATTGTCCTTATGTTTAATGTGATCTCATGATTAAGTCACACTTAATACATTAAGCGGATTAACTATTATAGGTACTTTATTAGACAAACATAATAAAGAAAAAACCTTTTATTATTAATAAATAATTCGATCTAAATACCAAAAGTATTGGCCTGTAGGGCTTACACCAACAAGATCTCTCCTTATGAAATATTAAAGAAAAAACAACCAAACTTACCTTATATAAGAACTTGGGGCTGCGTGGCTTATGTCGTAAAAGTCTGTATCAGAAGCGAGTTAAACTCGCTAGTAGAGCCTATGAATGTGATTCATTTTGTATGCAACAAACAATAAGGTATATCGGTGTTATGACCTAAATGCTAAAGTGATCAAAGAATTGAATTATGTTTAATTCTATGAAGATAAATTTCCTTTCAAATCGAGAAATAGTGAGGCACGGAATCGAATCACATTCCTTTGATAAGAAGCATTAAAAGCAACAACGAAGTAGAAACAGAACTTCGACGAAGTAAATGAGTATGAGTTTCTAAAGACTATGGGTCCTTCTAAGGCAGTTTGGTAGAGCTTCTGCACAACTTGGATACCTCGAAACACCTCCCACAATCCTATTTATAGAGGTTTTGCGTCCTTCTAAGGTATCCAAGTTGGAAAGGAGAGTGGAGGGAAAGTAGGTAGAGAAAAACGGTCCAGAACTGCCCACTAGCGCAGTTCTGTTACTGCATGATAATGGCGAACTCCGTTAGGGGAATGGCGAACGAAATTCCTTCCATACTTAAGTGACGGGATAGGAAATGGGGATGGCGAACAACATCTAGCAGGTGGCGATTGCCATCTAGAATGTGGCAAACTCCATCTGCTCAGAATGGTCAAAACCAACTCTTTTGCTCCTTTTTAGCGCCTTTTTCGCTCCTTTTTCGTGAGGCTTCCAAATCTCCAATGAAATCGGCTAGCAACTGCAAAACAAATAAAATGGAAGTAAAAGGAGATAAAATGCATAAAAATATATACAAATAACATATGAAATGAGCCTCAAAATACAATACAATTTCTCGTTATCATTTTCCCACAAAGGGATCTCAGCTAGCAAACATCTTAACCAACTTACTTCTTCACCAGCAGTCGCTAATGCTATCATCTCAGACTCCATCATGGACTTAGCCAAGATAGTCTACTTATATTATTTCCAAGATACATCTCCTCCATCTATACTAAATATATAGACACTAGTTACTTTCGAATCACCTGATAAGGTATTCCAATTTGCATCATTGTATACTTCAAGTATAGCAGAAAATTTCTAATAATACAAGCTGATATTCCTGGTCCTTTAAAGGTACTGCATGACTCACTTAATAGCTTACCAATGCTTATTACTCGATTTATTAGTAAACCTGCACAACAAACCTATGACATATGCAATGTCATGTCAAGTACAATCAGTGGCATACTTGAGACTGCCAATGATGCTCGCATATTCTATTTGTCTAACACTATCACCTGTGTTCTTAAACGATTTTACTTGGATCATATGGTGTACAAGCGTGTTTACAATAAAAGTAGTTATATTTATTTAAGATCTTATCTATATAATGAGATTGATCCAAAGAAATTCCTTTTTTGGATATAGTGATCTTGATTCCAAGAATCACACTCACTTCTCTGAGGTCTTTCATATCAAAGTTGTTGCTAAAAAATAATTTCACATCATTAGCGACCTGAATTTTTTATCCAAATATGAGTAGATCGTCTACAGAGACATATGATAGTGCAAATGTGATTCTGATATTTGTAATAAACGCATTTTTCACTTTCATTCACTTTCTACCCATTCGATATTATTAAGTTATCAAACTCTTCATGTCATTACTTAGGATCTTGTTTTAGACCATACATAGATTTATCTAACTTACAAGCCTTATTTTCTTGCTCATGAATAAAAAAACCTTCTGATTGTTCCATTTAGACTTCTTCTTCTTAGTCACCATTTAAAAAAGTTGTCTTGTCATCCATTTGGTGTACTATTAAGTTATAAATAGAAGAAATTGAAATTAGTACCCTAATGGATGTAATTCTAGTGACTTGAGAAAAAATGTCGAAGAAATCTATATTTTCTCATTGCATAAAACCTTTGGCCACAAGGCGAGCCTTATACTTATCAACAATTCTAGCAGGTTTTAGTTTCTTTTTCGAAACTCATTTACAACCGATTAATTTGCAACCAGGAGGTAAGTCTACTAAGTGCCAGGTCCTGATAGATTCTAGAGAATTCATCTCATTGTTAATAGATTCTTGCCATAAATATACATCCAAAGATGATAAGGCTTCTTGAAGATTTGATGGATCTTACTCTACTTTATAGGCCGCATAATTGGGCCCATATTCTTTAGAAACTCATGCTCGTTTACTTTTTCGAAGTTTTGTTTTTACTTCGTTGTTGCTTTTAATGTTTCATATCACCACAAGTCGTATTTTAAAATCCCAAAAACAAAAAAAAGGAAAATTAAGGCCATAGAACGTGTCATGTGATGTGATCTGACAAATACCTTTTTTGTGATAATACTTGTGTGTAAATTTACCCTTCTTTCCATTATGTCTATATTGAACATAAGGCATAGACCGTGTCATCCTTGTCCAATTTAATATTGGACCCTTAGAAATTTATCCTGTTACGCATGATGGAAAAATTCTATCTAGGTCACTCATGTCCCACACCATGCTTTGTGGAGTACCCATCAACTGTCTTTATGGTCATCCAGTTACGAACAATGTTTGATCAATAATAAAGCACTCGACTTTATATCTAGGGTCCCTAGTGGTTTCAGGTCGAAGGGTGGTATACACCATTATCACCATGAGAATAACTTATTACACTTTGCATAATATTCTATGTAGTATTCTCATAGCAGTTCAATCCAGTATAAATATTACTCATAATATTCATACCTATGTTTAAGACTTGATAACTCCTTATCCATGATCCATGAGATGTGATCACCAGTATATATACATAATAGTCTTAATGCTTTAATGTTATCCCACTTCACAACAAAGCTCGACTACAGATACTTTAAGAATATTTTCCTTATGTTTAATGGGATCTCATGATTAAGTCACACTTGATACATTAAACGGACTAGCTATTCTAGGTACTTTATTAACAAACATAATAAAGAAAAAATGTTTTATTATTAATAAATAATTCGATCCAAGTACCAAAAGTATTGGCCTGTAGGGCTTACACCAACAAGATCTCTCATTATGAAATATTAAAGAAAAAACAACCAAACTTATCTTATATAAGAACTTGGGGCTGTCTGGCTTATGTCAGAGTTCTATATCCGAAGCGAGTTAAACTCGCTAGTAGAGCCTATTAATGTGTATTCATTTTGTATGCAACAAACAGTAAGGTATATCAGTGTTATGACCTAAATGCTAAAGTGATCAAAGAATTGAATTATTTTGAATTCTATGAAGAGAAATTTCCTTTCAAATAGAGAAATAGTGGGGCACGGAATCGAATCACATTCCTGTGATAAGAAGTACTGAAAGTAACAATGAAGTAGAAATAGAACTTCGACGAAGTAAATGAGTACGAGTTTCTAAAGACTATTGGTCCGATTATGCGGCATATATAGTAGAGGAAGACCCATATGACATCGCATTTAGAAGGTAGAAAAACTTCTAAAAATAGGACTATGGGAGGTGTTTCAAGGTATCGAAGTTATGCGACATATATTAGTAACAGAAGGACACAAAACCTCTATAAATAGGACTGTGGGAGGTGTTTCGAATTATCCAAGTTGTGCGGAAGCTCTACCGAATCACATTTTAGTATTAAGCATAAATTTACTTGTAAAAGTGACAATAACTAAAATCGAGGGATTGACACACTAGTTTTTCTTTATTTTCATTGTACTCTTGGATCAAGAACAAGTCTGTCGGCATTTTCAATTCAATTCAAGTTCCCGTTTTCTTTAATTTCAGGTTTTCTTTTTACCGCTTTTAATATTTGTATGTTTTAGTGTTTTTATTACTTGCATGCCATGTTGTTCTTAGTTTTGAATTCTTTAATCATGTTGTTTTCAAATAATATCATGCCTTTCTAAATTATTCTGAGTCTGGCGTATGAGGATCATTGTTACCGACAGGACTCGGTAGAAATAATAGGCACGAATATCTAATTTAATTATGTTTTGGATTTAGTTTTCAAATGTATGTTTTACTATTTTGGCACGAGAGTGTGAGACAAATCAAGGTTCAGTCCTATAGCACGAGAGTGTGAGGAAGGAACCGGATAATGGAAACTAGGCATCGATCCGGAAAACAATGAGAGCGCTTTAGGCATCATTTAAGATCTCATTTACTTTCAAAATACGCTTTCTAATTAGAACGGGTGAGCGAGAGCAAAATCCTATGGTTAAGAGGTGTGATCTTTGTCAATAGCCCGAGAGTGTGAGACGGGACCTTTAAGTCGATATTTTCTACATAACGCAATAGAATCATATTTAGTGCCCAAATTCTAGCTAAGCCCTTAGGAACGCGGAATCCATATTTCGGACTCGTTTTTATCATAACTTTTAAACTGTTAGAAATTAGTATTTTTATTCCCGTTCATAACCTTATACCCTTTAGCCTTAGCTTTGTACTACCACAATAGGTGACATTAGTTTGACTATTAGTATCTATGAATTCGATAATCTTTTAAAACTACATGATAGGTCGTGCACTTGCAGTCATCATCCGACAGACTCGTCTGGTCGCAATCAAGTTTTTGGCGTCGTTGTTGGGGACTAATTAGTCAATGTTGTGATTCCTTTGTTATGCGGTATAGACTAAGGCAACAAATTTTCTTTTTTTCCTTTGTTGATTGTATGTCAGACAATCTCTCTCAGAGCAAGGAGTTAGAGCAACCAATT
This sequence comes from Lathyrus oleraceus, assembly GCF_024323335.1. NCBI lineage: Eukaryota > Viridiplantae > Streptophyta > Magnoliopsida > Fabales > Fabaceae > Lathyrus > Lathyrus oleraceus. Next base: position 447,221,604 of record NC_066582.1, on the reverse strand, counting down.
GATGATATCGAACGTTATCTAAATCTAAAACGCCGATGTCATACGGTGAACTGACTTTATGTGTTTTTGCTTTGGAAAGTAAATGTCGCGGTTAGCAAGAGTCGCCACCGACTTTTCTTTTATCCAATAAGGAAAGGTGGAAAAGAACAGGAAAGACCTTAATTTAGATTTTGGATTCGGGAGGTACATTATACAAAGGGAAGGTGTTAGCACCCTTTGTATCCATGGTTATCCATGGGCTCTTAATTGCTTGATCACTTATATTATTTTTCTTGTTTGAAAAAGTGTTCGTGAATTGTTTAGGAAACGTTTTGAAAAAGAGAATTTAACTTTGTAATGATTCTCGTATGAATGTATACAAAGTGGTTATCTCGTTTAGTTTTGAAAATGGTTTAGAAAAATATAACTCAGTAATGATTCTAGTATGAATGTATACCAAGTGGTGATTTTCTAGTATTTGTGAAATGTGAAAAGTATTTTTTTTATTTATGAGTAAGCAATTAAGAGTTATACCTACCCAAGGTCTTTACGGGCATTTCCTATCCTTATGAGGGTAAAACTGTCCTTACTATTGAGAAGTAAGTAGTTTTATCCTTTGGATGTAAAAGGGTCATCGTAGGGTCATCGATTGGTCATTGAAGGCAACAGTTGTGAGGATACCTTAGCATTCGAAGGGACAATCATCATTTAACCGTAGGCTACACCGAAGGGTCATCGAGGGACAAAGGCAACATTCGAGGGACTATGATGATTTAACCGAAGGGTCTTTGCTAAGTGTATCCCCATATTCGCGGGACATGACCACAATACTGTAATACCGTAAAGCAACAAAGAGAGGTCCAAGATCACATATTCAAAGGCCGCATTTTACAATCAATTAGGTAATTAGGAGGAATCCCCACGTTAAAATTAGTACATTAAGATCAATTAAGCCATTTAGGGTGGATCTTCGCCATAAAATTAATACATTAAAATCAATTGAGTAATTCAGGGTGAACCTCCACAAGGGTACCCCACAAATAAAGTGGGATACCTAACAAGCAATCTTTTCCTGGGGTATGTGAACCTTTACAAAACTCAACAAAACATGTCAGAACACCAAATCACGGTGCAATTGAGGATTACACCACAAAAAAAAGATCACAACAGTAAATAGGGTCGGGTAAATGATGCATGGCTATGATAAAACATGAGTGAAAAATCAGAACAGAAAAGTCAGCTACTGTCACGTTCGCTCCTGCCTCGCCTAGCGAAGGCTTAGCGAATACTCGCTGCATGCTCGCTTAGCGATGTGCTAGTGAGCGGCTGCGGATTCTGGTTTTGATATCAGTACAATTTCAACCAATTTTATGCCTTATGGCTTTCGTTACAGCAATTATATGGTTAATCATTTAAGGTATTCAGGTACATACTAAAATTCACATGCCAAACTTAAGATATTTTCATAAATTTAATCATAATGCCATATGCAAATTAAGAACATAAGGCAGTAATAGCAATGTAAACCTGTTTGCGACTGAATTGCGACTTCGAATCGGAAAATCGGATTGAATTGGGCAGAGGTAAACCTTGGTGCCGCCGAGTTCCTTCAGGGTTTGCCTCCCGTGAGTGTTAGGGTTTGCTTGCTAGGGTTCTCCTTTCTCCGTTTTCGTTCTCCCCTTTTTCGTGACTGAAGTGTCGGTATTTATAGTGATTGTGGTGACCTAATGGGCTCAGATTGAAGCCCGAAAATTCTGATATATCGCAAGCTTCGCTAGGCGAAGGAGTTGCTCACCTAGCGAGCAAGCCAGTTTGGGCCTTTTTCTGGATTAGGTGCTTCGCTAGGCGAGCAGCATAACGAAGGGTTCGCTAGGCGAAGGAATTGCTCGCCTGGCGAGCAAGCTAGTTTGGGCCTTTTTCTGGATTGGGTCCGTTGTGAGCTGGGCTTTTGTTCCTTTAAGGTCAGTGCCTTGCAGAATAAGTCGGAGTACTTCGAGAAATGATTTGCAAGATTAATGGGCAAATTTTGGGGTATGACAGCTGCCCCTGTTCAATATTCTTGAACCGAGAGAGTTAGGGTGGCAAGTATGCCGTTCGTGGTCTGGAGGTGAAAGATTATTGAACACTAGAATGCCCCACAGATTTGCACTTGTCAATTAGTCTTGATGGAGATGGGCTTAAAGATGCCATCCAGGAAGTTTGATGATGAGAGCTTCAGATTGTGTCGTACGTTAGACGATATCTGAAGACATGGATGGCACACTGGGTCGTACGTTAGACCGTATAGTGAGTCCTCCATTATGCTGTTGATTTTGCTGGGGAGTCAGAGTGTGTTATACGCTATTGGGGATAAGGGATCAGAATAGATTGTACGCTAGATCGTATCTGAATTGCAGAATGAACCGTCCGTTAGGCTGCATCTGGAGAGGTAAAGATCAGAACGGATCGTACGGTAGATCGCATCTGAGTAGCGGACTGAGTCGTCCATTAGGCGGGTGACTTCACTGAGGATGAAAGATCAGAATGGATCATACACTAGATCGTATCTGAGTAGCAAAATGAGTTGTCCATTAGGCTGTATCTGAGATATAAGGGTCAGAATGGATCGTATGCTAGATCGTATCTGAGTAGCAAACTGAGCCGTCCATTAGGCTGCATCCGGAGAAGTAAATGCCAGACCGGATCGTACGCTAGATTGTATCTGAGTAGCAGAAAGAGCCGTCCGTTAGGCTGAATCTGATGATGAAAGGGGTAGTCGTACGCTAGACTACACTTCAGAAATGTACCGTACGCTAGGTAGTATCTGAGGACTTGAAGGTCTAACTGGGTCGTAAATTAGACCGTATTGGAGTAGTTGAAGGTCAGAATGGATCGTCCGTTAGATCGTATCTGAGTGGAAGGAGTCATATGTTGAGCTGAATTAGAATGAACCGTACGTTAGACTGTATCTGATCGTATTTGTAGATGCTGTATTTGCAATAAATGGGCGGGATGGGCTTAAAGATACCATCCTTAGGAGGATAATTAACCTGAAAAATAAAGTTAGCTTCATGCCATGTCATGATGCATGAGATGTTTTATGCTTTTGACAATAAATGCGAACAATGTATGCATGCGTATGCTGTGAAATGATGTAATGAATGAATTATGCATCTGAAAAGTTCTTCCCGAGGACTCTACTGGGGAAATAAACCTCAGTCTTCTGGTTGGAGATACTGGTATCGGTGATCCTTTCTTAGCTGGGGATACTTGATTCTATCTGATGGTAGAAATATTTAACAGAAGCCCGGCTGGGGGTGGAAGAGATGACCAATTCGTCTAGTAATGCCAATTGCTTTTGGGGAATAACTGGCTTTGCTAGGGAATAGAATTAGCAACGGATTCATTGGAAAGCATGGTTAGACCTTTTCCTCGATCCTGAAGTCTTGTAGTGATTGCTATTTCTATTTTATGCATGCATTTTTGGTACACATCGATCATATTCAAATGCACATATCAATTCAAATTAAATCAATGGACGTTTATGCAAACAAAACAGAAAATGTAAAAACAAAAGCATCTTTTTGGAAATAAAATTATATTGATTTGAAAGAGGGCCTATAAACAGGCAATTTGTGTACACGGAGACAAAAATCCTAGTAAGAGGAAATTGTCGAGGACATACAAAAAAGCTATGAAGGAAAAGCCCTGTTGATTTTAATTCTACTACTGTCATTATGTCTTCAAGCGTCTCATCTCCTGCTGTCGGATAGAATTGATTGCCTTGTTCAGTCCCTTGAACTTGGATAAAGCTGTCTGAGAACGGGACATAGTCATACGCTTTTAATCCCTAATTTTTGCCTGGACCGCCCTTTCAGGTTTTCAGTCCATCAGGATACCCTTTTTTGCCCAAGCCGCCTTTTCAGGTTTTCGACTTGCCGGGTGTACATTTTTATATGTTTATCCCTAATTTTTGCCCGAACCCTTTTGGTTCGCCGGGATGTCCTTACTTTTGCCTAGGTACGTCGACCTAGCGGGTCTCTTTTATGCGTAGTATTTTTTAACTATGTCGGCGTTCACGGGATGTGGGAAGTCTTCGCCATCCATCGTAGCAAGTATCATGGCTCCACCAGAGAATACCTTCTTAACTACAAATGGCCCTTCGTACGTGGGAGTCCATTTGCCCCTGGGATCACCTTGTGGTAGAATGATACGCTTTATCACCAATTCGCCGATTTGATACACCCGTCTCTTGACCTTTTTGTTGAATGCTTGGGTCATGCGCTTCTGATATATTTGCCCATGACAAACAGCCGCGAGTCTCTTTTCATCAATCAAATTTATCTGATCGAGTCGAGTCTGAATCCATTCATCCTCATCTAAACCCGCTTCTTTCATGATTCTTAGAGAGGGAATCTGAACTTCCACAGGTAAGACGGCTTCCATTCCGTAGACTAAAGAGAAAGGAGTTGTCCCTGTCGAAGTTCGTACTGAAGTGCGATAACCATGAAGAGCAAATGGTAACATTTCATGCCAGTCTTTGTACGTTACTGTCATCTTTTGTATGATCTTCTTGATATTCTTATTAGCAGCCTCCACGGCGCCGTTCATCTTTGGCCGGTACGGAGAAGAGTTATGGTGTTTTATTTTGAACTGCGTGCAGAGTTCAGTAATCATCTTGTTGTTCAAATTAGCACCATTATCAGTGATAACTCTTTCAGGAGACAACAGGTTTCTCAGCTGTATATTTGATAGAATCCATCTTAGAAGTCAATAAAGTGGTATGATTCAACATATACTGTCTTAGTCGGCGAGCAGCCCAAGCCAAAGCATAGCAAGCTTTCTCGAGCTGTGAGTATCTTGTTCCACAGTCGGTACCTTTTGCTAAGGCAGTGTATGGCATGCTCTTTTCGACCAGACTCGTCATGTTGCCCCAGCACACCCTATTGAATTTTCTAACACGGTCAAATACAAGATTCGAGGTCTTCCTTCAACTGGTGGCATCGGAATTGGAGATTCCTGGAGATATTTCTTGATTTTGTCATTCATCATTCCATACCATCTCTTAATTTTTCTTTTTTAGTCATTTGAAGATGGGTTTGCAGGTAGCAGTCAAGTGTGGAATGAATCGGGCAATGTAATTCAAGTGTCCCAAGAAACCTCTGACTTCTTTCTTGTCTACCTTAGTACCCAGATTTACAATTTCGATGGATTCCTCGTGCGGCTGTATGGTCTTTTCTTCTTGCAGTAACAGTCTGGCAAGTTCTCAGGTACTTCACAATCTTCCTCACTTCCATCCTCGGCTTGGTAGATCGGATTTTCAAAGTCATAATAAATAGTAGTAGAACTATTATCAACAGGATCCAGAGTGGATATCGATCGGAAAATTGTTACGTGAGTGTGTGCAAGAAAACATAGCTTGTTTGAAAGACGACAGGAAAGATAAAGAGCGCAATATTTGAATGCAAAAGGTCCATTGATTTATTGAATGTAAATATGCTTATGAAAATGACAAAACCCTTGAAAAACTAGCTATTATGCCCTGGATATAGACACAATGCTTTGAAACACAAAAATAGCAATAACAGTTACTCCTGACTAAAGGAAATCGGGATAGTGTCTTCGGCCTTCCAATTATTGAGTCCGTCACCAATTGTTGGGAAAATCCAGCTATCCAAGTCACAATCGTTATCAGCATCTTCAACAGCATTGACAGTCTTGTCATGATTAGGCAGAGGAGCAGTGATGTCATTAGGAGTCCCCGGAGGATCAGAGGTAGCCGCCTGTATCTTTCCACTTCGAATGCCGCTTTCAACATGTTCACCTGTCAATATAAGTTCAATGAAACCCAATGAGGAACTTCTCAATAGATGGCTGTAGAATGGGCCAGTCAGTGTGCTCATGAACATGTCTACTAATTCTCGATCAGTCATAGGGGGTTTGACTCTGCCAGCCAAATCTCTCCATTTCTGAGCATATTCTTTGAAGCTTTCTTTAGAGCCCATAGTCATACTCTGCAACTGTAGCCGAGTAGGTGTCAATTCAGAATTGTACTGGTAGTGCTTGTAGAAAGCTGTCGCTAAATCAGTCCAGGTGCGGATGTCAGAGCTCTCGAGCTGATAGTACCATTCCAACTGTGTGCTAGACAGACTCTCTTGGAAGAAATGGATCCATAGCTTCTTATCAGTGGTATATGGCTGAATCTTTCTCACATAAGCTCTCAGATGCATTTGAGGACAAGATGCCCCATCATACTTAGTGAAAACGGGGACCTTGAATTTGCGGGGAATGACCACATCAGAGACCAGACCTAAGCTTTCGAAATCCAGACCGGGTGCCTTCTGACCTTCCATAGCTAGCATACGTTCTTCCAGCAGTTTATACTTATCACCTTTTGGAGAGTACTGCTCATTCTCATAATCTTCATCGTCATCCTCCTGGCTGAAGAGATCAGCATTTTTCTCTTCTTGATCCTTCGGCGTGCTGATCTTGACTCCTGTGGCCTATCCTCTAAGCCTTCTTCCCAGGTTAATGTAACTCACAGGTTTCTTGTCTTTCTTCTTTTCGAGCAAGAGAGCCTTCAGTTCCTCCTTCCCCCTGGATAAGTTCAAGATCATCTTCTGGAGTTGAGCATTCTGAGCCTGGAGATCTTTGACAATTTGTTCGAGGGCCATTTTTCTGTTTGCAGGAAAACCGTGAGAACATTGATCCCTTTAGAGTACCTGCTATGCAGTGTTATGTTATGCTATGCAATGTATGAAATGTTTTCAAGGACTTTTGGAATTTAACTTTGCATAAACTACCAAAAAAAGAAACTTTTTTTTTTATTTTTTTTTTTTTTTTTACAAAATAGAGAAAAGTTAAATCCCTAAGTCCTCGAAATGGTTAGTACAATGCCATGATGTTATGATGTCTTGATGTTATGATGTTATGTAAATAACAAGCACAAGCAAGTCACACAACAATCATTCCTAAGTTTTAAGGCTTGCATGAGTTCCATGGGTAAGTACACTCCCCACTGAAGTTTGGTTGGTTCAACCTGTCCTAGAATAATAACCGGGTTCTAGAAGGATCTCCAATCATTGACCTTCCTTTAAGTCCACTTCAGTGCAACACCAAGTGGTTGACCGAAGCTTCCCTAAAGTCCAATCTCAAAGAGTGTAGTATCGAGTATCAACCAACCCCAGTCGGAACCGAAGTCAGTTACCTCACTACTTTCTAATGGCTAGGATGAGTCAATTAGGGTTCTAAAGGTCTGGTTAATGTTTTGATGACACCACGCGGAAGCCAAATTTTTCCTCGAGTAAACATGAGGAACATCAGGACATCCAAAGTGTCACATTAACCGTAGCCATCATTTTGACCATTCCAGTATACGCCGGATAGTCGCGATGATCTATTGCTACTTACCTAAGGTACACTAGATCCGGGTGTAGGATCTTTCACTCAAGCCTAAAATACCCAAGCAATCCCTTAAAAGTAAATCAGACAATTTGAATAAGTGATCTTGTTTTTCAAGGTAACCTCTCTTTTTAAGGTATCCCCAGTAGAGTCGCCAGTTCTGTCATACGGTGAACTGACTTTATGTGTTTTTGCTTTGGAAAGCAAATGTCGCGGTTAGCAAGAGTCGCCACCGACTTTTCTTTTATCCAATAAGGAAAGGTGGAAACGAACAGGAAAGACCCTAATTTAGATTTTGGATTCGGGAGGTACATTATACAAAGGGAAGGTGTTAGCACCCTTTGTATCCATGGTTATCCATGGGCTCTTAATTGCTTGATCACTTATATTATTTTTCTTGTTTGAAAAAGTGTTCGTGAATTATTTAGGAAACGTTTTGAAAAAGAGAATTTAACTTTGTAATGATTCTCGTATGAATGTATACAAAGTGGTTATCTCGTTTAGTTTTGAAAATGGTTTAGAAAAATATAACTCAGTAATGATTCTAGTATGAATGTATACCAAGTGGTGATTTTCTAGTATTTGTGAAGTGTGAAAAGTATTTTTTTTTATTTATGAGTAAGCAATTAAGAGTTATACCTACCCAAGGTCTTTACGGGAATTTCCTATCCTTATGAGGGTAAAACTATCCTTACTAATGAGAAGTAAGTAGTTTTATCCTTTGGATGTAAAAGGGTCATCGTAGGGTGATCGATTGGTCATTGAAGGCAGCAGTTGTGAGGATACCTTAGCATTCGAAGGGACAATCATCATTTAACCGTAGGCTACACCGAAGGGTCGTCGAGGGACAAAGGCAACATTCGAGGGACTATGATGATTTAACCGAAGGGTCTTTGCTAAGTGTATCCCCATATTCGCGGGACATGACCACAATACTGTAATACCGTAAAGCAACAAAGAGAGGTCCAAGATCACATATTCAAAGGCCGTATTTTACAATCAATTAGGTAATTAGGAGGAATCCCCACGTTAAAATTAGTACATTAAGATCAATTAAGCCATTTAGGGTGGATCTTCGCCATAAAATTAATACATTAAAATCAATTGAATAATTCAAGGTGAACCTCCACAAGGGTACCCCACAAATAAAGTGGGATACCTTACAAGCAATCTTTTCCTGGGGTATGTGAACCTTTACAAAACTCAACAAAACATGTCAGAACACCAAATCAGGGTGCAATCGAGGATTACACCACAAAAAAAAAGATCACAACAGTAAATAGGGTCGGGTAAATGATGCATGGCTATGATAAAACATGAGTGAAAAATCAGAACAGAAAAGTCAGCTACTGTCACGTTCGCTCCTGCCTCGCCTAGCGAAGGCTTAGCGAATACTCGCTGCATGCTCGCTTAGCGATGTGCTAGCGAGCGGCTGCGGATTCTGGTTTTGATATCAGTACAATTTCAACCAATTTTATGCCTTATGGCTTTCGTTACAGCAATTATATGGTTAATCATTTAAGGTATTCAGGTACATACTAAAATTCACATGCCAAACTTAAGATATTTTCATAAATTTAATCATAATGCCATATGCAAATTAAGAACATAAGGTAGTAATAGCAATGTAAACCTGTTTGCGACTGAATTGCGACTTCGAATCGGCAAATCGGATTGAATTGGGCAGAGGTAAACCTTGGTGCCGCCGAGTTCCTTCAGGGTTGCCTCCCGTGAGTGTTAGGGTTTGCTTGCTAGGGTTCTCCTTTCTCCGTTTTCGTTCTCCCCTTTTTCGTGACTGAAGTGTCGGTATTTATAGTGATTGTGGTGACCTAATGGGCTCAGAATGAAGCCCGAAAATTCTGATATATCGCAAGCTTCGCTAGGCGAAGGAGTTGCTCGCCTAGCGAGCAAGCCAGTTTGGGCCTTTTTCTGGATTAGGTGCTTCGCTAGGCGAGCAGCATAACGAAGGGTTCGCTAGGCGAAGGAATTGCTCGCCTGGCGAGCAAGCTAGTTTGGGCCTTTTTCTGGATTGGGTCCGTTGTGAGCTGGGCTTTTGTTCCTTTAAGGTCAGTGCCTTGCAGAATAAGTCGGAGTACTTCGAGAAATGTTTTGCAAGATTAATGGGCAAATTTTGGGGAATGACAGCCGAATCAACAATTTTCATATTAAATACGATCTTCTAGATCCTAATATCCCATTTTCACAACCAGAACCAATCATGGCTGAAAGACCACAAAACCGTCTGTTGAAGTATTATGTTGTTCCATCGTAAACAGAACCACATAACAACATTGCTGCCTCTGCCATCAATCGAAACGATTTTGAGTTGAAACCTTCGTTGTTATCATCCTTTCATCAAAACCAATTTTTATGTAGTCCTACAGATGACCCTAACTTACATTTGTCAGTGTTTGTACAGTACACAGACACAATGAAAGCAAATTGTGTCAGTTAAGAAGTGATTAGACTACATCTTTTCCCTTTTTCCTTAAGGGATAAAGCTAGAGCTTGGCTCCAATCTCTACCTTCAAACTCAGTAAACCACATGGGACGAGTTGAAGAAAGTCTTCTTAGCCCAATATTTTCCACCAAGCAAAACATCTATGCTAAGAGCTCAAATCAACGAATTTAAGAAAAAAAGACAAGGAATCTCTTTTCGACGCTTGGGAGAGATACAAGGACATGATGCGACTTTGTCCATGCCATGGACTTGAAGAATGGCTGATTATCCATACTTTTTATAATGGTCTATTGTATAACACTAAGATTAATTAAGCATTACCACTGGCGGAGCTCTAATGGACAAACCATATGGTGAAGCTTATGAATTCATAGCGAACGTGCCTCAAAATCATTTATAATGAGGAGGTGAACGCGTTGCTGTAGAAAAATTAACTCCGAAAAGCAGAATGTACGAAGTCAATGGCATAGACTGTGTCAATGCTAAAGTGGATGTGCTTACTCGAAAGATTGAAAGCTTGGCCATAACACCAGCAACTATCGTAGCTGCTATAACACCAAACTGTGAATTATGTGGAACCCCTAGGCACACTAATGCTGATTGTCAGTTATTGGTTGGTGTTCCCACCGACCAAATAAACTATGCTCAAGGAAACCCATATTCAAACACTTACAATCCTGGTTGGAGGAACCATCCGAACTTTTCCTATAAAAGTAACAATGCTTTGTTTCCACCAAACCCAACACCTGTTATTCCACCTGGCTATCAAAAATGAACCCATGTTGCTCCACAAGCACTTAGAAAGTCAAATTTGGAGATCATGATGGAAAACTTTATGAATGCCCAAGCTCAACAAAATAAAGAATTTGAAAATCAAATGCTCATACGAGTGAACTGATGAAACAATTGTCAAATAAGTTTGATGTTATGGCTATCCATAACAAAATGTTAGAAACCCAAATCTCCCAAGTAGCCCAACAACAAGCCGTAATAGCAGACCCAGCTGGAGTATTTCCTGGTCAACCTCAACCAAACCCAAAAGGCCACACTAACGCTATCACACTTCGGAGTGGAACAAAATTAGATGAACCAATTGACCTCGGAATCCAAAATCCGACCATGTATCAAAATTTCGGTAAGGGATCCGAAAAGGTAAACGAACCAATCAATGATGGAAAAGAAGATGAAAGCGGATAGGCAAAAGATATAGAACCACTTTATGTTCCTCCGCCACCATACAAACCACATGTGCCTTATCCCTGAAGACTTGTTAAATCAAAAAATGAAGGACAATTGAAGAAATTCGTAGAACTTATAAAGTAACTTAATATAACCATACCATTCACAGAATCCATTATGCAAATTCCCTCGTGTGCTAAATTCCTTAAAGAGATTCTATCCAACAAGAAAAAACTTGAGGACAATGAAACCGTTATGCTTACTGCAAAGTGTAGCACTATCATTCAAAACAACATGCCTCATAAACTGAAAGACCCTGATAGCTTTTCCATACCATGTGTAATCGGAAAGTTTATCATTGAAAAAGCTCTATGCAATCATATGGGAAAAACTCAATCTAGGATAATTAAGACCAACAACGATGTCTCTACAACTAGCTGACCGTTCCATTAAATTTGTTGTAGGTGTGCTAGAGAACGTTCCTGTTCGTATATGACAATTCTATATTCCTACCGACTTTGTAATAATAGATATAAAGGAGGATTCCATATCCCTATTATTTTAGGAAGACCCTTTTTAGCCACAACCGGAGCCATCATAGATGTGAAGAAAGGAAGGCTAACATTTGAAGTTGGAGAAGAAAAAGTTGAATTTCTCTTAGCTAAATTCCTACAAGCACTAGCTATATACGACTCATGTTATTTCTTAGACGTCATCGACGAATGTGTGAAAGAAATGGATAAGGGCCCATTTAAGTATACTGAAGTACTAAATATTCCAACACCTCCTATATTCGAAGGCGATAATTGGCGTGAACCATACGTAAATGACAGTCTGAGAGAATGTCTAGCACTAAACAGTTATAGTCAACGCTGACTTAGGACATATAGAAACCGAAAAGTTACTCCATGTCTTAAGAAAGTATCCAACAATCCTAGACTAGTTATAGTCAACAGTGACTTAGGACAGATAAAAATCGAAAAGTTACTCCATGTCTTAAGAAAGTATCTAATAGTCCTAGGCTATAACATCTCTCACTTAAAAGGAATAAGTCCATCTATATGTATGCATCGCATTATGCTAGAGGAGGATTGTAAAACCTCTAAAGAGAATCAGAGAAGAGTAAATCCTATCTTGAGTGATGTAGTAAAAAGGTAGTACAAAAGCTATTAGAAGCATGAACCATATACCTGATATCCGACAGTAACTAGGTCAGCCCCATACATGTCGTTCCAAAGAAGGGAGGTGTTACCGTTGTTAGCAATGAGAAGGGAGAATCCGTAGCAAAAAGAACTCAAACCGGATGGAGAATAAGCATAGACTATAGAAAATTAAATAAATCCACTCGTAAAGATCACTTTCCATTACCCTTCATTAACCAAATGCTTGAACGACTGGCTACACATTCTCACTTCTGCTATTTAGATGGATACTCAGGATTCTTTCAAATTCCTATCCGTCCCGATGACCAAGAAAAGGCTACTTTCACATGTCCTTATGGTACATTTTCCTATCGATGAATGTCGTTTGGACTGTGTAATGCCCCTACAATATTTCAGAGATGCATGATGTCGATCTTTGCTGATTTTATAGACGGTGTGATGGTAGTATTTATGGATGAATTCTCTGTTTGCGGGCAAAGCTTTGAAGGATGTCTTTCGAACCTAGAAATGGTATTTAGATATGCATTAAGGTCAATCTCGTATTAAGATGGGAAAAAATGTCATTTCATGGTCCGACAAGGAATTGTACTTGGGCATGTCGTATTCGATCGAGGAATTGAAGTGGATAAAGCAAAAATCGAAATTACAGAACATCTTCAACCTCCGAAAACAGTTAGAGAAATTCGCAGTTTCTTGGGACACGTTGGTTTCAACCGACGATTCATTAAGGATTTCTCTAAAATAACTAAACCACTAA